>NW_020838062.1:731003-1099027 GCF_003676395.1 Aethalodelphis obliquidens
AAATAAAACTGAGTTACTTTGCTATACAGCAGAAATTAATACAACATTGTAAATCAAATATACTTCAAAAAAAATTTGTTTAAACCCTGACAATATCAATTGCTGATAAGGATGTAGAGCAACTGGAACTCTCATTCATTGCTCATGGAAAAGTATTGGGTTGGCCAAAAAGTTCGTTCGGTATTCCCATAAGATGTAAGAGGTCGGGTTTCCCAAACGAACTTTTTGGCCAACCCAATATAATGGTACAGCCACTTCAGAAGACAGCTGGGAAGTTTACTGTAAAGCTAAACATAGATTTACCATATGACCCAGAAATTATACACCTAGGTATTTAGCCATGTGGATTGAAAACTTATGCCTGTACAAAAACCTGTATGTAAATATTTATAGCAGCTTTATTTGTAATCACCAAAAGCTAAATGCAACCAAGATGTCCTTCAATAGGTGAATGTGGTACATCTAGACAATGAAATGTTATAAAGAAATGACTTACCAAGCCATGAATAAACATATAGGAACCTTTAATGCACATTGCTAAGTGAAAGAAGCCAGTCTGGAAAGGCTACATACTGTATGATTCTAACCATATGACATTCTGCAAAAGGCAAAAGCTATGGAGATGATAAACAGATTAGTGGTTGCACGAAGAGAAAATGGATTAGGGTTGAGGAAACAGAGAGTGGCTGAGTACCAAAGGGGTATACAGAAGAACTTTTATGGTGACAGACTGTTCTGTATGGTACTTGGGTGGTGGACACATGACTATATGCATTTGTAAAAACCCATACAAATGTGTATCACAAGGCGTGACCTTTAATGTATGCAAGCAAAACATCAACCAGGTTGGTGGGGGATCCCAGGATGGAATGTAGACTGTGACAAATGAATGTATCTGCATTATAAACGTATGTCAGAACTGCACTGAATGGAGGGGTCATAAAGGAGCTATGCAAGTAACTTTAGAAAGACGGTACTTTGAAACTGTAAGGTAAAGACAAAAGAAGAAAAACAAACACTGGACTGTAGTTGGTAAAGCTGCGTCTCACAGGGGTATGGGTTAACAATTACGATTGCGCTATACACGTATAATACCAGAATTGAGCAAGTAAGCAAACAGTTGATGGATGGTAGGTTTCTCACTCTCAGAGAGAGAAGTTAAAGGTCAGCAAGAAAGGAATACTAAAATATGTCTCCAACTGTAACCTACTGCCAGAAGGCTTAAGTATGAACTTATGCTTAGGTTAACACAGATGCTGATGAATAGATACAGAAATAATTATAGATACATATATACACACGGTTTATTAATAAAATACATCCATGTGTTTCCTAGTTGTGCCCACTTAAAGGGTTTAGAAGTAGCAACATCCCACTAATGAATGCACTCAACACCCAGATCTTGGTTTCTAATACCCTCCCCTTTCAGTGGGGAAGAGAATGACATACCACTGGACGCTCGAGGAAAGAGACCCACCAGGCAACAGTGTTCAGGAAGAAGAAGTGAATGAGAACAAGAAAGTGGGAGAGTGCCAGGTAGGGCCCAGGAGGAAAGAACGTGAAGGAGGAGGTGGTCATCAAAGTGAAATGCTGCAGAGGTCACACGGGACAGAGGGCTGTGACCACCAAGAGATGACTGGGGACCAAAGAGCAACTCCGGGGGAATGGGAGGAAAGGCTTGCATACACTAAGGTGTAGACCACAGAGGGGGCAATGACGAGATGAAACTGACTGGCTCGAGCTTCTTAGTCAGTGAAAATGCTAGGGAATGGAGGAGGCTGACGGGACCTGTTGATGAGAGACAGTCGCTACTACCTACAGACAAAATACGGGGCACCTACAGGGCCATTAGAAATGTTTTCTTGAGAAAAAATATACAACAGATAACATACTATCTCAGAAATACACTCCAGAACTATAGTTGAGTCTGTGTGCCTAAAACCCACAGTTAGAAAATGCATTAATCAGGACTGTTTTTATGCTGAAGATCGTCATTTATTTAAATGTGGTGTTTTATCTTCATACATGGCATTAGCACGTTTGCATAGAGAAGACTGTCTGAGAACTTCATCGTGTGCTTATCATAACCTAAGGTTCAGTTTCACACTCGTATTTTTTGCCGACACCTATAATGACAGAGTATATCTTCTGCTAACAATTGATTATTCTTTACAAGAGAAATTCAAATCTGAGCCTAATTAATGAATTTCCTAACACTTCTCCCTTGTTAAAACAGGTACTTTTAATAAGGAAACCCCTCTCTTCTCACCATCTGGAAATACCATTTGTCACCCGGGAGTAATTGGCTAATTTGCTGGGTTTGCCCTTTAAATGTTCCATGTTCTCCTGACACCTGTGAGTTTCATTTAGAGGTTTTTGGAGCTTTTTACTCAAAATGACACTGTTTGGAAAGGTGGTTTGAAGGACAGATTCGACTACAGTATCCTTTAATCAGAACAACACTGTTCCCATACGGAAGGCACACAATTCCTACAAGAAAGAAGCAGATGCTAGTGCCACAGCCTAGACTGTGGGGAGTACAGCAGGCTGACACTGGAAACAATCACGACATGTTACACTCAGAACTTGCTGTTACACTCACAACCACAACCACAACAGGGAATCACCAAAAAATGCTATACCCACAACTTAGCATCACAACAGGTTACCATCACAATAGTTACAATCATAAAAACTTACCACCAGAACTACAAGTTATAATCACAACATACCATCAGAACAGGTTACAACCACAAGTACCAACCACAAATTACAACCCTAACTTATTTTGCCACATCAAGTCTGGCTAACATTGTCTCCATACTAGGATCAGATCTTGCCAACATATTAAGACAAATGGTTTAAGTCTTTGGGTGATTTGCGGGGGAACTAAAACTACCTGCCTTGGGGGAGGGTGTGACTATGAAGGGCTGACACATCTGATACAATTTCATCGACCCAGACCCATGAGTGCATGTGTCCATGTGTACAGACACACACACACACACACACACACACACAAGTGCATGCAAAATCTGATGAAATCTGAATAAGATCTGTATATGACTTAATAACAATATTGAACAACTGTCAGCTTCCTGGTTTTGACAATGTAACTATAGTTTTGTCAAGATATCAGGGGAAGCTGGGTGAAGGGTACACAGGAATTTTCCTAAACAATTTGTTTATTTTTACAACTTCTTGTGACTCAAACTACTGCAAAATGAAAAGATTTTAAAAGATATCTGACTTGCTACGGGTGTCTTAAAAAAGCTCTTGTCATGATGAGTTTTGCTCCCCCATCCCAAGAGTGACAGGCTCCCCAGGTTGCGAAGGCTGTTCCCAATGAGTCCTGTGACCTTCAGTTACTGTAACTGGTGCTGCCTTGGCCAACAGCTTCTGCTAGTGTGGACACATTAACCCATGCAGCAACTTGGCTTAAGGAACATCAGGGAAAATGTGTGGCTTTTCCAAACTGGCTCATAAATGCCCCCTTGAGCTGCACAGTCTCTGTATCATTCCAAGTCAACCCCAAACTGCAAGCAGGGATGTCTAGGAACTAACTACCTTTGATTTCCCAGAGTCTGAGTAAGAACACCTCCAATCAACCTGGTTGCTGTATAATCCCGTCTTTAACAAGAATAAGGCATTTGGACAAATCAGTGCTCCTACCTTTACCCCTGTCAGGTTTGTATTCACCGCCCCCTACTATGTCTTCAAGATCCTTGTCTGAAAAACCTGGAGGAAACAAAACACACATCTCAATGCCAAACACATTTCTCAGAGACAAGAAATTTGTTACTTAATGTTGTCCAACAGCCCCAGAAAGTGACTGCCACTTAAGAGGACCCTTGATGAATGCGTAGGCAAAACTCTAAAGGGGCCCCCAAGATCCCTTCCCATCAGTGTACACACCCCAGTATGCCATGACTGGGCGCGAGTGGAACCATGCATAGGATGGCTATCAACCCGTGATTAGGTTATATTACATGCCGAGGTGAACGGACTTTGCAGACGTAATTAAGTTACCACATCAGTTTGACTTGGCATTAATCAAAAGGCAGATTTTCCTGGGTGAGCCTGAAATTAATCAAGTGAGCCCTTTAAAACAGGGTTGAGGCCCTCCTGAGCTCAAACACTAGAAGCAATAGACTTAGCCTTCCTCTCCCCCTCCCTGCTCTTCTCTACTCCCCCCTCCCCCTCCCCCCTTCTCTCCCCTTCCGTCTAGTCTCTGTTTTTTCTCCTGGTGGTCTTAAAGAAGGAAGCAGCCACTTGTTCTAGAACTGCAAGGAAACGGTTCTCTGCCAACGAGCACACAAGCTTGGAAGACAACCCAACCTCAGCTGAGACTGCAGACCTGGATGACACTGTGACTGAAGGTATATGAGGTTCTGAAGAGAAAAACTCAGCTGAGCTGTTCCTGAACTCCTCACCCAAAGAAACAGCTTGTGATCATTTGTTATGGTGGTAACAGAAAACTAATACAAGGAAACCGAAAAATTAATTTTATTATAGCTCAACCGTTGAGTACACATCTTTTAATATTCTGTGATAAAGTGGGAAGCATGCTTATGGCATTTCTGTTCCACTCTAAAGTCCTATAGTTGACTCAGAAAAGCACATGTGTGACTGTTTCAATTCGGCTTTTATCAGCTGCTTTCTGTCATGAAAGACTACTTTTACTAGAAAGAAAGAATGATGGGCTAACTGTGGTATGGCAGCTTGAGTATTTGGAAGGTGTTTTCTTGAAAATGAATGAAATGGGGCTGTCACTTTAAAGAAAACCACTGGCAGTACTTGTTGCCAGTGATAATATTTCAAACAAAAAAGAGAATTTTGAAATATCTATATCTACCACTGCGAGCTTAACAACTTGCCAATACTTAAAGACTTTTTCTAATGAGATGGTGGTGATATTAACAGATGTGAATTGGGGGCACTGCATAATGAAATATGGCATTATTTGGAAGGTCAAAAGACTTAAGAACAATATTTTCCAAATGAGCAATGCGTAATGCACAAAACCATGAATGGGTAAAGTTCCACTAAAAAGTACATGAGGATCCCTGGGGAGTTTAATGAAATCAACGATGGAAAATTCATTGATATGGTTTCACATTCTACAGTGCACTTAACCTATAAGAAACAACCAGTGGTCGAGTTTGGGTGTCTTACCAAAGAAAAATGATGTGAATCAATGATCTGAAAAGTCTATTAAAATATTCTTCCCCTTTCAATGGCGTATCTCTTATAAGGCCAGATCTCCTTCATATACATCAACTGTAACAACATATCACAACTTGAGCCCAGAAGGAGATGGAGATGTGAGAGTCTAGCTCTTCTTTTTTGGCCGCACCACAGCAGGCGGGATCTTAGTTCCCCAACCAGGAAGTGCGGAGTCTTAACCACTGGACCGCCAGGGAAGTCCCCTAGCTTTCCTACTAAGATAGACATTATAGAAATTTGCAAAAAATGTACAATGATACCACTTTTCTCACTAAATTGTCTTTATCTTGCCATAGTTATTTCTCATGAAATCTGCTATTTATGTTATTAACATGTGTGTGTTTGCTGTTGTTCATTTTAATTTTTCTCCAGTTTTAGATTCAAAGATGATAAATATCGATAGACGTGACCCACACCTCAATAGAGATCCTCCATAATTTGGGGAGTCCTGAGACCAAAACGCTTGAGAACCACTGTTGTAGGGTTCTCCTGGGCCTTGAAGCGCCCCCAGCTCTGCCAGGCCAGGAGTGGCTCTGTGCGCTGCTGTAGTTAATGAGCTACACCCTGACCCGGGAGCTACCGCACTGGCCTGTGCCTTCAACCAGCTGTGACTTACCTCCTCCTCCTGCACTCGGCTTCCTGTGGCCATGATCTTGATCATTTCGATCATCCAAGGCATCGGCCAGGTCAAAGTCTTTTTCGTCAGGGAGCCCTAAAACGTAAAAGACAAAGCCAGTTGGTTAAATTACAGGCAGCTCATTTGGACATGGCCCCAGAGAGCTCCACGGGGTCCCTCCTTAGTGCCCTCCTCAGAACAGCCGTGTTACCTGCAGGCTTTGCTGGAGCTCTGGTCGCTCCCGGTCTCCTGGTTGTGGTGGTGACACGGTCCCATCTCTCTAAAAGGGGGAAGGGGGACAGGAAGGGGAGCACAATTAGTAACACACACAGCAGCCCCTGCACGGCTCAGAGAAGTCACAGCATGAGCACAGCACTCCTGTCCTGGTCCTGAGGTCCCTCTAAGGCCTCTGAAGAGCCACCTTGAGGATGACAAAGAGATGTAAGAGGGTTTACAGGAGACGAGTTCTGCTTGCTTTTCTTCACAGGATGGGTGGTGAGGTGGACATGAGCCCACATTTGATCTGGTGATTAGTGGAGCTGGGACTTGAGCCCAGATCTACAGGAGATGACCACGTGCTTCAGGGGGTCCCAGAGCTGGAGCACAACCCGAGAGCTCCAAGCCTTGGCCGTCACCACTCTCAACCCGGCACCGTAATCACAGGTAATACTGCCCAGGGATGAAGTGACGCTATGTTCCCAGTAGAGTATGGGAGTGTCTCATCAGCTGAAAGTGGTTACAACACCAACAAAATATTGTATATAAGTGTGGTTACTGCTGTTAATACTAGGTCTTTCAGCTCAACCATATTCCTTTAAAATTGTGGACTTCTTGCACATCAATTACGTAGCATGCCACACAGGAGTTTTCCAGTAGTTTTTCTTGAACTTCAAGACTCCCATAACTGTTCCTATAATTGGAGGTAGCAGAGGGACAGGAAATTTAAGGGAAGGTAAAGGCATAGACAGTGCTGTATACAGTAAGCACTTAGAATAGAAGCAGCAATGTTTGTGGGGGAAAAAACCTCAATGACTTTTACAGATCAATAACGTAATCCTCAAACTGCCCAGGTAATTTACAATGCATTACCTATCTTTTTTGGATAGAGCCTGGGGTTGTCTATGGATCAAAGAATTATAAGTCTGAATCTTCTGGAAACAGTGTTAAAAACACAGTAAGACAGGACCTGCCAGTTCTCACTAGCAATAAAGGGGGATGTCACATAATGATAAAGGATCAATCCACCAAGAACACAACAATCGTAAATGTGTAAGCACCAAACAAGAGTCTCAAAACACATGAAGCTAAAATTCACAGAGCTGAGAAAAGAAATAAACAAATCCACAGGTATAGTTGGGGACATCAATACTCTACTCTCAGCAACTGACAGAACTACTAGAATGAAAACCAGCAAGGATATAGAAGAACTAAACAACACAGTCAACTAACAGGATGTAACTGGCATAATGGACACTACCCAATCGCAGCAGAGTAAGTAACTGTTTAAGCACCCATGGAATATTCACCAACAGATCACACCCTGAACCAGAAAGCAAACCTCAACAAATTTAAAAGTATGGAAGTGATAGAGAGTGGTATCTCTGACTATAATGGAATCAAACTAGAAACAACCAAACCAAAAACAAATAAGAGAAAACAAGAAAATCTCTAAACACTTGGAAATAAACAACACACTTCTAAATAAAACAACAGTCAATGAGAAAGTCTCAAATTGAAATTTTAAGAATAAATAGCCCTAATGAAAATGAAAATACAGCATATCAAAATATGGGAGATGTAACTAAAGTAATGCTGAGAGGGAAGTTTATAGCACTAAATGTTTAAATTAGAAACAAAGAAAGGTCTCAAATCAATAATCCAAGTTCCTAACCCAAGATACTAGAAGCAAGCAGACAGAAGGAAATAATGTACGAGCAGAAATCAATGAAATTGAAAATAGAAAAGTAAAATAGATCAACCAAACGGCTTGTTCTTTGAAAAAGTCAGTAAAATTGATACACCTCTAGCCTTACTAACAAATATAATTGAAGAAAAAAAACCCCAAAATACTAATATAAGGAATGAAACAGCAGATATCATTATAGATTCTGCACTATTAAAAGGATAATAAGAAAACGCTATGAACAACTTTATGTATTTGACAACTTAGAAGAAATGGACCAATTCCTTGAAATCCACAAACTATCACAACTCAACTCAATCCCATGTTCACGTAACATAAGACTAATATTGTTAAGATGACAATACTACCCAAAGTGATCTACAGATTCAGTGCAATCTCTACCAAAATCCAAAACAGTTTTTTGGGCAGACTTAGAAAACCCCATCCTAAAATTCATATGGAGTCTCAAGAGACCCCAAATAGACAAAAGAATCTTGAAAAAGAAGAACTCACTTTCCTGATTTCAAAACTTACTACAAAGCTACAGCAATCAAAACAGTGTGGTACTGGCATAAGAACAGACATATAGACTAACAGAACAGAAAGCCCAGACATAACTCTATGGTCAATATGTTCTTGACAAGGGTACCAAGAAACTGAATATCCACATGCCAAAGAATGAAGTTGGACCCTTACCTTACACCATATATAAAAATTAATTCAAAATGGATCAAAGTCCTAAACATAAGAGCTAAAACTATAAAACTCTTAGGAAAAAACATAGGGGAAAATCTTCATGATATTGGATTTGGTAATGACTTCTTGGATATGACACCAAAAGCATAGGCAACAAAAGGAATAATAGATAAATTGGCCCTCATCAAAAGTAAAGCCTTTTGTGCAAAGGACACTACCAAGAGAATCAAAAAACAATCCCAGAATGAGAGAATATATTCATAAATCATATATCCAGTAAGAGATTAAAATCCAGACTATATAAAGGACTCCTACAACAATTTAAAAAATGAGATTTAAAGATGGGCAAAGAACTTGAATAGACATATCTTCAAAGAAGATATACAAATGGTCAATAAGCACATGAAAAATGCTCAAAGTATTGGTCATTAGGGAAATATAAATCAAATCCACAAGGAGATACCACTTCACACTCATTAGGATGGCTATTATCAAAAGAAAAATGAAAAATAACAAATGTTGGTGAGGATGTGGAGAAATTGGAACCCTGGTATGTTGCTGGTGGGAATGTATAAAATGGTGCAGCTGCTGTGGAGAACACTTTGGTGATTACTCAAAAATTTAAACGTAGAATTACTACCTGATCCTTCGATTCCACCTCTAGGTATAAGCCCAAAAGGACTGAAGGCAGGGACTCAAACGGATACCTGCACAATGTTCAATACAGCACTATTCACAACAGACAAAGGGTAGAAACAACTCAAACGTCTGCCAATTTATAAACAGATAAAATATGGTATATACACACAATGGAATATTACTCAGCCTTATAAAGGAATGAAATTCTGATACATGCAACAACATGGACAAACTTTGAAAACATTATGCTAAGTAAAATAAGCCAGACATAAAAGGACATATTTTGTATGATTCCACTTATTTCAGGTACCTAGAATGGGAAAATTCTTAGAGACAGAAAGTAGAACAGAGGTTAGCAGGGGTTCGGGGTAGAGGAAAATGAGGAGTTACTGTTTACTGGGTACAGAGTTTCTGTTTGGGATGAGGAGAAAGTTCTGGAAATGGATAGTGGTGATGGTTGTCCAACACTGGGAATGTACTTAATGCCAATGAACTATACATTTAAAATGGTTAAAATGGGGCTTCCCTGGTGGCGCAGTGGTTGAGGGTCCGCCTGCTGATGCAGGAGACGCGGGTTCGTGCCCCGGTCCGGGAAGATCCCACATGCTGCGGAGCGGCTGGGCCCGTGAGCCATGGCCGCTGAGCCTGCGCGTCCGGAGCCTGTGCTCCGCAACGGGAGAGGCCACAACAGTGAGAGGCCCGCGTACCGCAAAAAAAAAAGAAAAGGTTAAAATGGTAAATTCTATGTTAGTATGTTTACCACAATAAAAAAATAATTCAACCTAGATGAAAACACAATCTGAATATTTCTATAACCATTAATGAAACAGAATTTTTAATTTAAAAGCTCCTAAAAAAAGAAATTTCCAGGCTTTTTGATGGTTTCACTGGTAAATTTTACCAAGCATTTAAAGAGGAATTAACACCAATTTTATAAAACCTCTTCCAGAAAATAGGGAGGAGGGATATTTCCCAACTTATTTTATGAGGCCAGCATTAACCTGAGAATAAACACAGAAAAAGACTGTATTAAGAAAAAACTACAGCCCAATCTCTCTCTTGAACTAATATATAAAATCCTCAACAAGATATTAGCAAACTAAACAGAATGTATAGAAAGAATTATACATCATGAACAAACGGGACTTGTTCTGGTTATGCAAGGCTGGATCAACATTTGAAAAACAATGTGCCCTACGATATCAGTGGCCTAAAGAAGAAAAAACTCATATACAGGCATACCTCGGAGATACTGTGGGGATGGTTCCAGACCACTGCAATAAAGCGAATATTAATACAGCAAGTCACATGATTTTTGTTTTTTGGTTTCCCAGTGCACATAAAATTATGTTTACGGGCTTCCCTGGTGGCGCAGTGGTTGAGAGTCCGCCTGCCGATGCAGGGGACGCGGGTTCGTGCCCCGGTCCGGGAAGATCCCACATGCCGCGGAGCGGCTGGGCCCGTGAGCCATGGCCGCTGAGCCTGCGCGTCCGGAGCCTGTGCTCCGCAACGGGAGAGGCCACAGCAGTGAGAGGCCCGCGTGCCGCAAAAAAAAAAAAAAAAAAATTATGTTTACACTATACTGTAGTCTATTAAAGTGCAACAGCATTATGCCCCCCCAGAAATGTATGTACCTTAATTAAAAAATATTTTATTACTAAAAAATGCTATCCATAATCTGAGCCTTCAGGGAGTAGTAATCTTTTTGCAACAGGAACATCAACGATCACTTATCACGGACCGCAGCAAATATAATAATAATGAAAAAGTTTCAAATAGTTTTGAATTACCAACACGTGACACAGAGACACGAAGTCAGCAAATGCGGTTGGAAAAATGGCACTGATAGACTGGCTCAACGCAGGGTCACCACAAAACTTCAATTTGTAAAAACGCAATATCTGCAAAGTGCAATAAAGTGAAGCGCAATAAAACGAGGTCTGCCTGTAATCTTATCAACATGGAAAATCCAATGCCCATTTATGAAAAAAATTCAGCAAATTAGGAATAGAGGGAAGTACCTCAACTTCATAGAGAGCATCTAGAAAACACCCATAGCTCTTGTCAGACTTAATGGTGAAAGACTGAACACTCTCTCCTGAAGATCAGGAACAGGCCAAGGACACTGTTCTCACCACTCTTATTTAACATAGCATGGGAGGTTCAACATTGCAATGAGAAATAAAAGACATACAGATTGGGAAGGAAGAAATAAACCTATCCCTATTTGCCGATGACATGATCATCTATGTAGAAAACTCCAAGGAACCTACAAAAAACGCTTCCTAGAATCAGTAAGTGACTTCAGCAAGGTCTAACGATACAGGAGCAACAAATATCAAAATCAATCATATGATAGCAATGAACATACGGAATCTAAAATTAAAACACATAACCATTTAAAATTGTTCCAGAGAAAATGAAATACTTAGCTGTACACTTGAAAAACATGTACAGGACCTGCAGGCTGAAAATTACAATATGCTTATGAGCGAAATCAAAGAAGACATAAATAAATGGAGAGACATACTGTGTTCATGGATTTGAAGACTCCCTTAAAGACATCAACTCTTCCCAAATTCATCTACATATTTAACACAAGTCCTATCAAAATCCCAGCCAGCTTTCTGTAGACATAAATAAACTTATTCTAAAACTTGTATAGAAAAGCACAGGCCCTAGAATAGCTAAAACAACCTTGAGAAAGAAGAATAAAGTGGGGGGGAAATCAGCCTACCCAGTATTAAGGCTTACTTTATGGTTACAGTAATCAAGACAGTGGCAGAAGGGTAGACACATAGAACAGTACAACAGAATGAACTACCTAGAAAGACCTGCCCAAATATGCTCAAGAGATTTCTGTTAAAGGTGCAAAAGCCACTCAATGGAAGCAGGACAGCCTTTCCAACAAAAGGTGCTGGAGCAACTAGGCATCTATAGGCAAAAATAATGAACCTTGATCTAATCCTCACACACCTCATTCAAACCCTAACTCAAAATTGATGACTTTTTTGGGTCTTAAATGTAAATCTATAGAACTTTCAGAAGGAATGATATGAGAAAAATCTTCAGGACTAAGGGCTTGGGGAAGAGTTCATAGACTTGACCATAAAACCATGATCCACAAAAGAAAAAAATGGATAAATCAGACGTCATCAAAATTAAAAATTTCCTTTTGTGAAAGACTCTATTAAGAAGATGAAAAGACAAGCTATAGAGTAAAAGAAAATATTTGCAAAACACATACCCATCTAAGGACTAGTGTCTAGAATATATGAAGAGCTCTCAAAATTGAACAGCAAAATCAAACAATCCGATTAAAATGGGCGAAAGACATGAAGAGGCATTTCACTGACGGGTTTACATGAATGGCCAATAAGCACATGCAATCAGGGAAATGCAAACTAAAACCACAATGAGGTATCACTACACACCAATCAGAATGACTAAAAAAAATAGTGATAACACTAAGTGCTGACAAGGATGCAGAGAAAGTGGATCACTCATTTATTGCTGGTGGGAATATAAAATGGTACAGCTAGTCTGGGACACAGGTTGGCAATATTCTTAAAAAACGAACCCTATGACTACCATAGAACCCAGCAATTACCCACCTGGGCATTTATCCCAGAGAAATGAAAACTCATGTTCATACAAAAACCTAGAGCCCAAAACTGGAAACAACCCAGATGATCTTCATAAGTAAACTATAGTACATCTACATCATGGAATACTATTCAGCAAGGAAAAGCAACAAACTATTGATACATGCAATGCCTTGGATGGACCTCAAGGGAATTATGCTGAGTGAAAAAAAGCCAATCCCCAAACATTACATACTACATGATTCCATTTACATAACATTTCCTAAATTGCCAAATTCTATAGATGGAGAAAAGATTAGTGCTTAGGGACAGGAAATGGGGGTGGGCACAGCAGAAGGGAGATAGTTGTTTTTATAAAGCACAGCACGAGGGTCTTTGTGATCATGGAACTGTTCTCTGTCTGGACTACCATGGTGGATGTATGAACCTACACAGGTGACAAAACTGCACAGACGTGAAGACACACACACAGACACGAGTACAAGTAAAAAGGAACACCTGAATAAGATCACTAGATTATATCAACGTCAAGATCCTGGTTGTGACACTGTACTATAATTTTTCAGGTGTTACCATTGGGGAACTGGTACAGTGTGATGGGATCTCTCTGGAGTATTTCTTACACATTGATGTGAATTTTACAGTTAGCTCTGAAGAAAATGTCAATCCGAAAATAGTTAATGATTGATTTGAGCATCGTAGTCATTTTTCATAGGGAAAAAAAAAAAGTCTGACACGTAAATAGCTGGTCTTCAGGGGTGCACAAATGTCTATTGTCGACCTTAAAAACTAAGGAGCGAATCGTGTAGACCTCACCTTAGGGGAAAAGAGCAGCAGGAAGAACATCGAGAAGGGAGGCGGTACGTACAAGGACGTTTTCCAGACAAATGAAGCCGATTCTTTCCTGATCCCAATGGTTCATACAACACTGAAAATCTTCCAGAGAGAATATCTTTACAGAGCAAACAGCACAGCTCTTTTCCTCTTTGAAGTGAAGATACAACATACACGCTTCGAGAGGGCCCGGGTCACTATTTTTCTGTTATCACACTGTGCCTACCTCTTAAAGACCAGTCCCCTTTTCAGCTTTCTAGATCACTGGAGCGAATCTTCCATGGACTAGGAAACTGCCCAGCAGACCTGCGGATGAGGAGGCCCGTGCCGGCGCCTCTACGGCCAGGTGCACGAGCTGACCCTACGCTCACCTTCAGGTCATCACCACCTTCCTGGGCAAACACTTCTAAGAGCCACACACACAGAGGAAGAGGCCCTTGGGGTGAAGCCAGAATGCCTGGGCCCAGGCCAGCTACACTGCTGGCTTATTATAAACGTTAATATACGCTCAGTAGAAAAATGAATCCAATGGTGTAGAATCCTAAGAAAGAAAATATAAAAGACAGCCAAATCTATCCCCACAGGTAGCTACTCTCAATCTTTTCAGATCTGCATGTGTCTGTCTCGCTCTCTCTCCATGTCTCTGTGTGTGTGTGTGCCCCTCTCTCTGTGTCTCTCTCTCTTGCATGTCTCTCTCCGTGTCTGTGTCTCCCTGTCTTTCTTTCCCTGTGTCTCTCTCCCCGTCTGTGTGTGTGTGTGTCCGTGTCTCTGTTCGCATCTCTCTGTGTGTCTCTCTGTGCATGTCTCTCTTTCTGTGTCTCTCTCTGCCCATATGTCTCTCTGCATGTCCGTGTCTTTCTGCGTGCGTGTCTGTGTTCACATACACTTAAATTTGATAGAAATTAATTCGTACTATATATATCCTGTTCTGTAACTTGCTTTTCTCATGCCAGTTCCAGAGATCTACCTTATTCTTTGAAATGGCTGCAGACTATGAATGGTTTAGAATTTATGTATTCAACGGTGTTATTTAAGAGTGTTTTAATTTTTGGCTGATACGAAACGCAAGAAAGCTGCAAACACCGTTTCAAATGTACCTGTGCACGTGTGCATAACTGTACCCAGACGGAAAATGCTTTGAAGCAGAACTGCTCAAAGATTTTATCAAATCGCCCTCTGAAAAGGTTGAACTAATTTATACAACTGTCTAGAGAAGTGAAACTGTAAAGGTATGGCTCAATACAACAGAAGACATATAAAACCATCCTCCCGCTCGCCCCAACTCCACAGATACATGTTCACTGCACATTAACATGGACGAGATCACGGATTCGAACGAAAACACACTGACGCCACATAAATATGTAAGGGCATCTTCTCAGTCAGTAGTTCACAAAGAGTGTTCCATGGACCCCAGGGGTCTGTCAGGTCATAACTATTTTCGTAATCATCCTCAAGTGTCCTTTGCCCTTTTTACAGGGTTGACATTTGCACTGTGATACAAATGCAATGGTGAATAAACCTCCAGGCCCTTTGCCTGAACCAAGGAAGTAAGGAGCACTGAACGCTATGAGAAGTCATTAGATCCTTCACTACTCGAAGATAGCTGTCGAGACTCCCGCCCCCTGGTGTACACACCATGTATAATACCAGCCTGCTGAGTGTGGGAGGGACTGAGCTACTTCCATGACCCGGTTACGACATGGCAGAGGTGAAGGGATTTTGCAGATACAATTAGGATGCCCAATCCGTATGACTGAATTACTCAAAAGGCAGAATATTCTGGGTGATTTGGACATAATCAAGTGAGTCCTTTAAAAGAGGGCTGTAGGCCTTCCCTGAGCTAACATTAGAGGTAGCAGACTCTCATTCTTTTGCTGACCTTGAAGAAGCAAGTGGCCATGAGTTCTGTAGCTGCACAGAATGGAATTCTGCCAACAGTCCCAACCTGTGGATATGTCACCTTATGTGGGAAAAGGGACGTGGCAGATGTGAGTAAGCTAAGCACCTTGAGATGGGGAGACTGTTCTGGATCATCTAGGCAGGCCCAATGTGATCACAGGAATACTAGTAAGAGAACGAGACCAGCAGGAGAGTCAAGGAAGGAGACACGATGATGGAAGCAGGGGTGACAGTGAGAGAGAAATCTGAGGTTGCTATTCTGTTGGCTTTGCAGATGGAAGAGGTCTCCAACAAGGCAAAACTGCAGGCAAAGGCGAGGAAACAGGCTAGAGCTTCCAAAAGGAAGACAGCCCTGCCCATACCTTCACTGTAGCCCAGTGAAACCCAAATCATAGTTCTCACCTCTAGAACTATAAGATAATCAATTTGTGCTGTTTTAAGCCAGCACGTTCTTGTAATTTATTACAACAGCAATAGGAAATCCCTAAATAAATACCTAAAACTGTGGAAGCAACTTCGGAATCGAGTAATAGACAAAAGCTGGAAGAATTTTGAGAAGCATCATAGAAAAAGCCTGACTGCCTTGAGCCGACTTAGTGGAAATACAGATGTGAACAACTAGTAACAGCTAGTGAGGATTCAGAAGGAGGTCAGGAACATGGTAGAGGAAACCTGCATCATACTAGGGAACGCCTAAATCATCACGAACAGACTGTTGACAGAAATGTGGATGTTAAAGGCTTCGCCAGTGAGGTCTCAGATGGCAGCAAGGAAAATGTTATTGGACGCCAGAGGAAAGTAGATCCTTACCAGGTAGTGGCAGAAGACTTGGCTGAATTGTGCATCCTATAGTTACGTGGAAAGCAGAACTTCTCAACAATGAACCTGGATGTTTGAGCTGAGGAGATTTCCAAGTAGAGTGTTAGGGGTATGGCCTATTTTCTTCTTGCTGCTCATAGTAAAATGCAAGAGGAAAGGAAGAGATTGAAGGAAGAACTCTTGAGCAAAAAGGAACCAGGACTTGATGATTTGGAAAAATTTCAACCTATCCTAATTGCCAAAAAATGCTAGAATTAGGGGACTCGCTGTCAAGAAAGCTCTGGGGAGAAAGTCAATGGTGTGGCGGGAAAACATTATATGAGTACCTTGGAAGGGTCAAAAGGTCAGATTAAACATAAGATTATTCATGGATCCCCTCTGCCATCTCAGCAGAAGCCAGAAGTATAGACGGCATCATTCAAGAAAGATCTGTGGAAGAGCCTCTTTCCCAGTGGGGTGATCACCAGTATATACGTGGGAAACCCACAGAGTTCTTGAGAATTTTAGAACAGCAGGAACACTGCCAGCCTGCAATTAAAAGGGACAGAAAGAGAAAAAAATGTAAGAAGGCTGTTAGACTCCCCAAATTCTACAGGCAGAAAATACGCTGATATAACTACTCAGTTGCAAACATGTGCTATTTTTCCTGAACAAGGGAGGCTGATTCTGAGGGCAGAGCTGCAAACTCAGAACGTAGAGCTGTGAAACACAGTGCATCATCCCAAGGCCTGGAACCTAAAGGACTTGGATTTGGGAATTTCTTGAGACTGGTGAAGTCTTTTTTTTTTTTTTCACTTGAAGCTTGAAATCTTTTTGCCTGATGTTTTCTCACTTTTGTAAATGGAATGCCTATAACCGTTATTTTATGCCTGTCCGTTGTATTTTGGGGAGCAGATAACTTGTTTCTTGACTTTCATAGGTTTGTAGATGGAGAAGTGTTATAGCCAAAGCTTCACCCATGCCTGACTTATATAATTTAGATGATGAGATTTGGGACGTTTCTGCTTATGAAATTACGATGAGATTTTGCAATTTGAGTTGACGATGTGATGGGATGAAACTTTTATTTTTTCTTTTTTATCGGTACGCGGGCCTCTCACTGTTGTGGCCTCTCCCGTTGCGGAGCACAGGCTCCGGACACGCAGGCTCAGCGGCCATGGCTCACGGGCCCAGCCGCTCCGCGGCGTGTGGGATCTTCCCGGACCGCGGCACGAACCCGTGTCCCCTGCATCGGCAGGCGGACTCCCAACCACTGCGCCACCAGGGAAGCCCGGGATGAAACTTTTAAAGAAGTTGGAATGGACAATGTATTTTGCAGGTGGAAGGGACATGAAGGTTTGTGAGCCAGACGACAGATGTGTTAGCATTAAAATGTCGCCCCCAAGATGTCAATGTCCTAATTCCCAGAACCTGTGAATATGTTACCTTATATGGCAAAAGGTCTTGCAGATGTTTCTAAATGAAGGACACTGAGATGGGGAGACTATCCTGGATTATCTGGGTGGGTCTGGTGTAATCACAACAGTCCTTAAAAGAGAAATAGAGAAGCAGGAGGGTCACAGTCCAAGTAAAGATGTGATGACAAAAATAGGGGTGAGAGAGAGAAAGATCTGAAGATGCTACCCTACACTGCTGGCTCTGAAGATGGAGAGAGAGGGCCATGAGCCGAAGAATACAGGCATCCTGAAGAAGCTGGAAAAGACAAGGAGACAACAGACTCTACAGACTCTCTACTAATTCTGTAGAACCTCCAGAAAAAGAAACAGCCCTGCTGACACATGCATTTTAGCCCACTGTGATCCATTTTGGATTTCTGACCTCAATAATTATGAGATAATAAATGTGTGTTTTTTAAGCCACCAAGTTGCCGGTAATTCGTTAGAGCAGCAACAGGAAACACAACCTCAAACCTCAGATGAGACTCTAGCCCCAGCTGACACCTGCATGGCAGCCTCGTAGGAGTTATAGAGCAGAGGACCCAGCTAAACAGAACCCAAACTCCTGACCCAGGGAAATAAGAGAATGAATGGAAATTGTTTTAACTCAATAATTTATGCTACCTGATTATGAGGCAATATAAAATTAATAAGAGGGAGTAGCAAAAATATTTCATTAGCGCTCAACCTTGAGTATATCAACATTTTAACATTCTGTGTTATGAAATGGGAAGGATTGTTAAAGCATTTTTGTTGCACACCAAAGCATCACAGGTGACTTGAGGAAGGTCACTTGTGTGATTGTTTCAGTTTTCAGCTGAATTAGCTGCTTTTCTCATGGAAGAACAAATTTATTTCAAAGAGTAAATTACAGCAAACTGTGTCTATTCATATTTGAATATTTGTCAAAAATTTTTTTGAAAATGAATTAAATGAGCCTGTCAATTCAAGGAAATCAACCGACAGTATCAGCTGACAATAAGAAAATTTAGCTTTCAAAAAAATATACACAACTTTGGAAAACGTCTAACTAGCACCATAAGCCTGTCAGCTTCCCAATAAAGACTCTTCCTATCAGATCACTGGTGATATTAACAAATATGACATTTGAATATTGCATAAGGAAAGGTGTCATCATTTAAAAGCTCAACACAACTCAGGACACTAGTGTTTTCCAGAAAATGTATGTAGGACGTTACAAAATCATGAATGGGCAAAAGATTCATTCAAAGGGTAAGAAAGTCCAATAAGGTTCAATGAAAACAAATAAGGAAAGTTTACTGATATGCCACTTAGCCTTAAGAAACCACAGCTTCTCCAGTCCTGGTGTCTAAATGTGCATGTGAACAGTAATAATAAAAAAAAACAACACCCATTTAGGATAAAAACCCTGCAGAAAGCAGGCACAGAGGGAACTTTCCTCAACATAATAAAGGCCATATATGACAAACCCACAGCCAACATCGTCCTCAATGGTGAAAAACTGAGAGTATTTCCACTAAGATCAGGAACAAGACAAGGCTGCCCACTCTCACCACTCTTATTCAACATAGTTTTGGAAGTTTTAGCCACAGCAATCAGAGAAGAAAAGGAAGTAAAAGGAATCCAAATCGGAAAAGAAGAAGTAAAGCTGTCACTGTTTGCAGATGACATGATCCTATACATAGAGAATCCTAAAGAGGCTACCAGAAAACTACTACAGCTAATCAATGAATTTGGTAAAGTAGCAGGATACAAAATTAATGCACAGAAATCTCTGGCATTCCTATACACTAATGATGAAAAATCTGAAAGTGAAATTAAGAAAACACTCCCATTTACCATTGCAAAAAAAACAATAAAATATCTAGGAATAAACCTACCTAAGGAGACAAAAGACCTGTATGCAGAAACTTATAAGACGCTGATGAAAGAAATTAAAGATGATACAAATAGATGGAGAGATATACCATGTTCTTGGATTGGAAGAATCAACATTGTGAAAATGACTCTACTACCCAAAGCAATCTACAGATTCAATGCAATTCCTATCAAACTACCACTGGCATTTTTCACAGAACTAGAACAAAAAATTTCACAGTTTACATGGAAACACAAAAGACCCCGAAGAGCCAAAGCAATCTTGAGAACGAAAAATGGAGCTGGAGGAATCAGGCTCCCTGACTTCAGACTATACTACAAAGCTACAGTAATCAAGACAGTGTGGTACTGGCACAAAAACAGAAATACAGATCAATGGAACAGGATAGAAAGCCCAGAGATAAACCCACACACATATGGTCACCTTATCTTTGATAAAGGAGGTAAGAATATACAGTGGAGAAAAGACAGCCTCTTCAATAAGTGGTGCTGGGAAAACTGGACAGGTACATGTAAAAGAATGAGATTAGAACACTCCCTAACACCATACACAAAAATAAGCTCAAAATGGATTAAAGACCTATATGTAAGGCCAGAAACCATCAAACTCTTAGAGGAAAACATAGGCAGAACACTCTATGACATAAATCACAGCAAGATCCTTTTTGACCCACCTCCTAGACAAATGGAAATAAAAACAAAACTAAACAAATGGGACCTAATGAAACTTAAAAGCTTTTGCACAGCAAAGGAAACCATAAATAAGACCAAAAGACAACCCTCAGAATGGGAGAAGATATTTGCAAATGAAGCAACTGACAAAGGATTAATCTCCAAAATATACAAGCAGCTCATGCAGCTCAGTAACAAAGAAAACAAACAGCCCAATGCAAAAATGGGTAGAAGACCTAAATAGATATTTCTCCAAAGAACATATACAGATTGCCAACAAACACATGAAAGAATGCTCAACATCATTAATCATTAGAGAAATGCAAATCAAAACTACAATGAGATATCATCTCACACCGGTCAGAATGGCCATCATCAAAAAATCTAGAACCAATAAATGCTGGAGAGGGTGTGGAGAAAAGGGAACCCTCTTGCACTGCTGGTGGGAATGTAAATTGATACAGCCACTATGGAGAACAGTATGGAGGTTCCTTAAAAAACTACAAATAGAACTACCATACGACCCAGCAATCCCACTACTGGGCATATACCCTGAGAAAACCATAATTCAAAAAGAGTCATGTACCACAATGTTCACTGCAGCTCTATTTACAATAGCCAGGACATGGAAGCAACCTAAGTGTCCATCATCGGATGAATGGATAAAGAAGATGTGCACATGTATACAATGGAATATTACTCAGCCATAAAAAGAAACGAAATTGAGTTATTTGTAGTGAGGTGGATGGACCTAGATTCTGTCATACAGAGTGAAGTAAGTCAGAAAGAGAAAAACAAATACCGTATGCTAACACATATATATGGAATCTAAGGGGAAAAAAAGGTCATGAAGAACCTAGGGGTAAGACGGGAATGGAGACACAGACCTACTAGAGAATGGACTTGAGGATGTGGAGAGGGGGAAGGGTAGGCTATGACAAAGTGAGAGAGCGGCATGGACATATATACACTACCAAATGTAAAATAGATAGCTAGTGGGAAGCAGCCACATAGCACAGGGAGATCAGCTCGGTGCTTTGTGACCACCTAGAGGGGTGGGATAGGGAGGGTGGGAGGGAGGGAGACGCAAGAGGGAAGAGATATGGGAACATGTGTATATGTATAACTGAGTCACTTTGTTATAAAGCAGAAACTAACACAATTGTAAAGCAGTGGTACTCCAATAAAGATGTTAAAAACATAAAGTAGAGCTGATAAATAATAAAAAAAAAAAAAAAAAAGGAATAAGCAGGAGTGGCTATATTAATAGTGGATAAGGGAAACTTCAGAGCAAGGAAAGTGCTAGAGAAGAAAAAAGGGCCATAATGATAAGAGGAGAAACCTATCAGGAAGACATCATGGTCCTAAATTTGGACGCACCAAAAAAGCAGACTTAAAATACATGAGGCGGAAACAGAGAGCTAAGAGGAGATACAAATCCACAACTACAGTTGGGGAATTCAACGCCCTACTCACAGCAATTGACAGGACTACTAGACAAAAACTCATCAAGGATGTAGAAGAACCAGTAAACACAACCAACCATCAAGATCTAAGTGACATATAGAGAACAGTTCACCCAACGACAATAGTTATAATGATGGAACTGTTCTGTGCCTGCCTATCATGGCAAATACACAAACCTGCACATGTGATAAAACTGCAAAACCTAAGCACACACGCACACAGAAGTGGGTACAAGTAAAAACTGGGAAATCTGAATAAAATGGTTGTGACAAACAAAAACACACAGATACAGAGAACAGAATAGTCATTACCAGAGTGGGGGCGGGGTGTGAAATGGGTAAAGGGGATCAGCTCTATGGTCATGGAGGAAACTAAATTTTTGGTGGTGAGCACCCTGTAGTGTATACTGAAGTAGAAATATAAGGTTGTACACGTGAAACTTATATAATGTTATAAGCCAATGTTGCCTCAATAAAAACCAAATTTTAAAAAATACATGAGTTTTTTAAAAAAACAAACAAAAAATGTTTGTGATATTATAGTACAATTTGCAACATGTTACCACTGGGGAAAACTAGGTGAAGGGAATAACGGCTCTTTCTGTAGTATTTCCTACAACTACGTGTAAATCTATAATTATCTAAAAATAAATTTGTTAAAAGTAGGCAAAGGGGACATCCCTGGTGGCGCAGTGGTTAAGAATCCGCCTGCCAATGCAGGGGACACGGGTTTGAGCCCTGGTCTAGGAAGATCCCACATGCTTCAGAGCAACTAAGCCCATGTGCCACAACTACTGAGCCTGCGCTCTAGAGCCCGTGAGCCACAACTACTGAAGCCCGTGTGCCTAGAGCCCATGCTCTGCAACAAGAGAAGCCACTGCAGTGAGAAGCCCATGCACTGCCATGAAGAGTAGCCCCCGCTCACCACAACTAGAGAAAGCCCACGTGCAGCAACGAAGACCCAACACAGCCAAAAATAAATAAATAAAAACAAATAAAGTACAAAAAATAAAAGTAGGCAAAGGGAAAGTTGAGAATCAAGGTTATTTTGTCAAAAAAGGTTTGACAGTTAAACATCTGGACTTCAGCAGCACAGAGAAACTTAGAAAATATAGGGTTGGACTCTTCCACTGTTGGTGGGAGTGTAAACTGATACAGCCACTATGGAGAACAGTATGGAGGTTCCTTAAAAAACAGAAAATAGAACTACCATATGACCCAGCAATCCCACTACTGGGCATATACCCTGAGAAAACCATAATTCAAAAAGAGACGTGTATCCCAATGTTCATTCCAGCACTATTTACAATAGCCAGGACACAGAACCAACCTAAGTGTCCATCGACAATGAATGGATAAAGAAGATGTGGCACATATATACAATGGAATATTACTCAGCCATAAAAAGAAACGAAATTGAGTTATTTGTAGTGAGGTGGATGGACCTAGAGCCTGTCATACAGAGTGCAAGTCAGAAAGGGAAAAACAAATACAGTATGCTAACACATATATATGGAATCTAAAAAAAAAAAAGGTTCTGAAGAGCCTAGGGGCAGGACAGGAATAAAGACGCAGACTTTATTTAAGACGCAGAGAATGGACTTGAGGACACGGGGAGGGGGAAGGGTAAGCTGGGACGAAGTGAGAGAGTGGCATGGACATATATACACTACCAAACGTAAAATAGATAGCTAGTGGGAAGCAGCCGCATAGCACAGGGAGATCAGCTCGGTGCTTTGTGACCACCTAGAGGGGTGGGATAGGGAGGGTGGGAGGGAGACGCAAGAGGGAGGAGATATGGGAACATATGTATATGTATAACTGATTCACTTTGTTATAAAGCAGAAACTAACACACCATTGTAAAGCAATTATACTCCAGTAAAGATGCTAAAAAAAGAAAAAAGAAAATATAGGATTGGCCCCCCCCAAAAAAAGAAAACCCAAAAGCCTGAACGAACTTTTTGGCCAACCCAATAATTGAAAATTGTTTTAAACCAGCAAGTTTGTGGTAATACGTTAGGCAGCACTGGAAAACCAACATGAGCAGAAAAATTATTACTTTCATGAAAATGTGCCCTTTTAATATTCTGATAAAACAGCAAGTATGCTTAAAGCTTTTCTGTGGCACCTCAAAATACAGAGGTTGACACAGGAAAAGCATTTGCGTGACTGCATCAGTTCTAAGCACTGCTAGCCACTTCTCTCATACAAGATTCTTCCTTGAAGGATTCAGTAGTACGACTACGGTTATACTGACTTGAATATCTGACAGACATTTTCTTGCAAATGAATGAAGTGAGCCCTTCACTTCAAGGGAAACAACTAACAGTATTTTTGCCAATGGTAAAATTTAAGATTTCAAGCAACGCTAAGAATTTTGAAAAACTACTACTGTGAGCTTGACAGCTTCCCGATACTTAAAGACTTTTTCCAATGAGATGGGTGGCGGTAGTAACACAGGTGATGTTCTGGTGTAGAATGGAATGCGTCAGCACCGGGAAGGTCTGCATAAGGCAGGGCGCTGACATTTTCCCAGGGACCAGTGCAGGATGATGCTCCCAAACCACGACCAGTAAAAGATCCCTTCAAAGGATAAGAGGGGGGGGTCACTGGGGTCAAGGACGGAAGATTCATTCATGCGGTTTCATACTCCACACTGCACTTAACCTGTAAGAAACAACCAATGGCTGAATTTTTGTGTCGTATCAAAGAAGAATGTCCATAATTACATGAATAGTCAATTGAAATATTCCTCCATTTTCCAGCTGTATATTTATAGGAAGCCAGATTTCCTTCATATACTTCAACCATAACAATATATCACAACAATTGAATCTAGAAGCAGATGTGAGAGCCCAGCTCTTCCACTAGGAAAAGCATGGTCATTTACCATAAAAATATGCTATTTATCTTAACAGTTATGGCCGTATTATTTTTCATTTAAAATTAATAAAAATATTAAAAAAAATTTTTTCAGTTTTAAGTTCAAAGATGATAAATATTGATAGACGTGACCCACACCTCAATAGAGATCCTCCATAATTTGAGGAGTCCTGAGACCAAAACGCTTGAGAACCACTGTTGTAGGGTTCTCCTGGGCCTTGAAGCGCCCCCAGCTCTGCCAGGCCAGGAGTGGCTCTGTGCGCTGCTGTAGTTAATGAGCTACACCCTGACCCGGGAGCTACAGCACTGGCCTGTGCCTTCAACCAGCTGTGACTTACCTCCTCCTCCTGCACTCGGCTTCCTGTGGCCATGATCTTGATCATCCAAGGCATCAGCCAAGTCAAATTCACTACCTTCAGTGAAGCCCCAAAACATAAAAAAAAACAGCCAACTGATTAGCAACTGGGTACAAGATTCCAAAAAAACAAGTCAACATTCGTGGGCTCTGCTGATCAGCGCAATCAATGAGTTAAGACAAAGAAACTTAAATTGGGGTCTGACTCCTTCTACAGACACTGATAATGGAAATACCAACAGGATGGAGCAAGTTACTGCTTTCTGCCTTTGCAATATATTTACCAATTTTCCACTACTTTATATTCCCACACGTGCTTTGCTTAGGCCAGCAGTCAGACCATTTTAACAGTAAACTCACTGATTATAGGTATTAACCCAAGATTCAAAACCAGCTGCATAGAGTCAGAAACTGGACACTCAAGAGGGAGGCTACGTGGTCACAATGCGCCTCTTTGAGGCTGCAGATGTGAAGACGTGAGGGCAAACTGTGAAGCAGCACTCACTCTTCTGGGTCATGACTGTCTCTTCAGAAGAAAGGTAGCTATCCACTTCAAGGAACACGGTAGCATGCTCCTTAAGTACTAGTAACAAGTTGCCAGATGGGAGCAACGACTGCGCTCCCCACCCCAAGGCTACGTTTCTCTTTATATCAGTGAAGATATCTGAATAGTAAAATGGCCCATCTGGAGAAAAGTTAAAACAGCTCCAGGAAAGAGTCACAAAGAAGCAACAAGTTCCAAAATCCTTCAGTGAAAGATGACACTGTAAAGCAAATGCCATTTCAAAATGCTCCATCTGCCTAAAGAAAATGTTTGATGGGCTTCATAAAACCTAAACAATTATATCTTCCCTGATTTTAGAGTGTAAAATGGTTGAAAAGGGGAGGAAGTCCAAATGCATTTTTCTCTTGAAATTCTCCCAAGCAGGACTTTTCATAAAACACACAGAAGTCATAGTGACTGGTCATACTCTATTAAGTTAAACCCAGTGTTCAGATGAAGGTCTCGGTTGGCATTACACGCACAGGACTTAAAACTATGGGTAGTTCAACTGGATACTATCCCAGAAGGAGCTCCACGGGGTCCCTCCTTAGTGCCCTCCTCAGAACAGCCGTGTTACCTGCAGGCTTTGCTGGAGCTCTGGTCGCTCCCGGTCTCCTGGTTGTGGTGGTGACACGGTCCCATCTCTCTAAAGGGGGAAGGGGGACAGCAAGGGGAGCACAATTAGTAACACACACAGCAGCCCCTGCACGGCTCAGGGAAGTCACAGCATGAGCACAGCACTCCTGTCCTGGTCCTGAGGTCCCTCTAATGCCTCTGAAGAGCCACCCTGAGGATGACAAAGAGATGTAAGAGGGTTTACAGGAGACGAGTTCTGCTTGCTTTTCTTCACAGGATGGGTGGTGAGGTGGACATGATCCCGCATTTGATCTGGTGATTAGTGGAGCTGGGACTTGAGCCCAGATCTACAGGAGATGACCACGTGCTTCAGGGGGTCCCAGAGCTGGAGCACAACCCGAGAGCTCCAAGCCTTGGCTGTCACCACTCTCAACCCGGCACCGTAATCACAGGTGATACTGCCCAGGGATGAAGTGACGCTATGTTCCCAGTAGAGTATGGGAGTGTCTCATCAGCTGAAAGTGGTTACAACACCAACAAAATATTGTATATAAGTGTGGTTACTGCTGTTAATACTAGGTCTTTCAGCTCAACCATATTCCTTTAAAATTGTGGACTTCTTGCACATCAATTACGTAGCATGCCACACAGGAGTTTTCCAGTAGTTTTTCTTGAACTTCAAGACTACGTTGTTAAAAAAATAAAAATAATGAAGCCTCCCAAAAAAGACTATGCTGTAACTGTTCCTACAATTAGAGGTGGAAGACGGAAATGAAATTTAAGTAATGGGAGAGGCAGAGATGAAACAGGTTTGGCTGTGTGCACGGCAACCATTCAATAATTAATCAACTACCCAGAAAAAAACAGCAAAAATAGAAATTGGTTGAAAGGAAAAGGATGGATAAAGGTATAGTATACAAATAACAACCATAAGAGAGCTGGGGGAGCTACACCATTATCAGATAAAACAGTCTTTAAGACAAAAATTGCCATAGGAGTCGAAGAGTGACATTTTATACTGATAAAAGGATAAACCCACAGTAAGATATACAATTTTAAACATGTGCACCTAACCATAGAACCCCCAAAATACATGAAGCAAAATGTAACAAAACTGAAGGGAAGGACAGACAATTCAACAATACAATCCTTTCAATCATAAGTAGAACAAAAGGGAAATACAAGATTTGAACGACACTATAAACCAACTAGATCTACCAGACATCTATAGAACGCATGCCCTCAAACCAGCAAACACATTCTACTCAATTACACATGGAACATTCTCCAAGACAGACCACATGCTAGGCTACAAAACATATCTCAATATATTTTAAAATTCTGAAATCATACAAATTGTGTTCTCCAACCACCATGGAATGAAAATAGAAATCATTAACAAAAGGGCATTTGAAAAATTTCCAGCTATATGGCAATTACACAGCACACTCCTAATAACCAATGGTTCAGGGAAGAAATCACAAGGGAAATCATAAAATACACTTGAGATGAATGAAAATAAGAACACAACATATTAAAATTTCTGTCACAGCAAAGGAAACCATTGACAAAACAAAAAGACAACCTACTGAATGGGAGAAAATATTTGCAAATGATTGATCGATAAGGCATTAACATCCAACACATACAAACAGCTCATACAACTCAACATCAAAAAAACCCAAACAACCCGATTAAAAAATGGGAAGAAGTGAACAGACATTTTTCCAAAGAGGAAATGCAGATGGCCAACAGACACATGAAAAGAGGCTCAACATCACTTATCATCAGGGAAATGCCAATCAAAACCACAATGAGGTATTACCTCACACCTGTCAGAATGGCTATCATCAAAAAGACCACACACAAAAAATGTTGGCAACAATGTGGAGAAAAGGGAACCCTCCTACACTGTTGGTAGGGATGTGAATTGGTCCAGCCACTGTGGAAAACAGTATGGAGGTTTCTTAAAAAACTAAAAATAGAACTTCCATATGGCCCAACAATTGCACTCCTGGGTATATATCCAAAAAAACCCCAGAAACACTAATTCAAAAAGACACATCCACCACAATGTTCACAGCAGCATTATTTACAATTGCCAAAATATGGAAGCAATATAAGTGTCCATCAACAGATGAATGGAAAAAGAAGTGATGTGTATACACACACACACACACACACACACACACACACACAAAATGGAATACTACTCAGCCATAAAAAAGAATGAAGTTTTGCCATCTGCAACAACATGGAAAGACTTGGAGGGTTTTATGATAACTGAATGACAAATACTGTACCATAGCACTTATATGTGGAATCTAAAAAATACAACAAACTAGTGAACACTTAAAAAAGAAACAAACTCACAGATATAGAAAATAAACTAGTATTTACCAGTGGGGAGAAGGAAGGGGGGAGGGGCAAGATAGGGGTAGGGGACTAAGAGGTGCAAATTACTATATATAAAATGTGCTACAAGGATATACTGTACAACACAGGGAGTACAGCCAATATTCTATAATAACTATAAATGGAGTATAACCTTTAAAAATTGTGAAGCACTAAACTGTACACCTGTAACTTACATAATATTGTACATCAACTACTATACTTCAATTTTAAAAAATGGGCAAAGGACTTAGACATTTCTCCAAAGAAAACATACAAATGGCCATCAGGTACATGAAAAGATGCTCAACATCACTAATCATCAGGGATATGCAAATCAAAACCACAATGAGACATCATCTCATACCTGTTGGGATGACTACTATCAAAAAAACAAAAGATAGGGCTTCCCTGGTGGCGCAGTGGTTGAGAGTCCGCCTGCCGATGCAGGAGACACGGGTTCGTGCCCCGGTCCGGGAAGATCCCACATGCCGCGGAGCGGCTGGGCCCGTGAGCCATGGCTGCTGAGCCTGCGCGTCCGGAGCCTGTGCTCCGCAATGGGAGAGGCCACAACAGTGAGAGGCCCGTGTACCACAAAAAAAAAACAAAAAAAAACCCACGAAAGATAATGTGTTGATTAGGTTGTGGAGAAAAAGGAGCCCCTTCTACACTGTCAGTGGGAATGTAAAATGGTACACCCACGATGGAAAACAGTATGGAGGTTCCTCAAAAAAATGAAAAACAGAACTATCATTTGGGGACTTCCCTGGTGGTGCAGTGGTTAAGAATCCGCCTGCCAATGCAGGGGACACGGGTTCGAGCCCTAGTCCGGGAAGATCCCACATGCTGCAGAGCAACTAGGCCTGTGCGCCACAACTACTGAGCCTACGCTCTAGAGTCCATGAGCCACAACTACTGGAGCCCACGAGCCACAACTACTGGAGCCCGTGAGCCACAACTACTGAAGCACACATGCCTAGAGCCCGTGCTCTGCAAGAGAAGCCACAGCAATGAGAAGCCTGTGCACCACAACAAAGAGTAGCCCCTGCTCTCTGCAACTAGAGAAAGCCCACGCAGCAATGAAGACCCAACGCAGCCAAAAATAAATAAATAAAAAATAAGTAAACATTTAAAAAAAAACTATCATTTGATCCAGCAATCCTACTTTTGGGTATATATCCAAAAGAAATGAAATAAGGATCTCAAAGAGGTAACAACATGTCCAAGTTCACTGTAGCATTAATCTCAATAGCCACAATATGGAAACAACTCAAGTGTCCATGGATGGATGACTGGATAATGAAAACGTGGAATATACATGCAATGGAATATTATTCATCCTTAAAAAATAAGAAAATCCTGCCCTTTGGGACAACATGGATGGACTTGGAGGACATCATGCTAAATGAAGCCAGACACAAAAGAATACTACGTGACTCTACTTCTATGAGGAATCTAAAATAGTCAAATTCATAGAGAGTAGAATGGTGGTCACCAGGGGCTTGGGGGAGAGGGAAATGGAGGAGGTGTCAGTCAAAGGGTACAAAAGTCTGGGGGGAAAAAGGAAAATAAGCTGGTGAGGATGTGGAAAAATTGGAATCCTCATACACTGCTGGTAGGAGTGTAAAATGGTACAGCGACTATGGAAAAAAGTTTGGCAGTTCCTCCAAAAGTTAAACACAGAATGACCATATGACCTTGGGATTCCACTCCCAGGGTATACACCCTAAAGAATTAAAAGCAGGTATTCAAACAAGAACATGTACATGCAAACAAGAACATGTACATGCATGTTCATAGCAGCATTCTTCATAATAGCCAAAAGATGGAAACAGTCAAACGTCCATCAACTGATGAATAGATAAAACTGTGGTCTATCCATACAATGGGATATTACTCAGACATAAAAAGGAGTGAAACACTGATACATGCTATAAGGTGGATGAACCTCCAAAACATTATGCTATGTGAGAGAAGCCAAAGACAAAAGGTTCCACATTATATGATACTATTTATATGAAATATCTTGGAGAGATCAGTCAACTGATACAGAAAGCAGATTGATGATGGTCTGGGGCTAGGGGGAGGGAGAAATGAGTAGAAACTGCTTAATGGGTAAGGGTTCTTACTCTGGAGTAATGGAAGTGTTTTAGGACTGGATAGAGGTGGTGGTTGCACCACGGTGAATGTCTTAAAATGCTACTGAATTGTTCGCTTTAAAATGGCTAATTTTATGTTACGTGAATTTTACTTCAATAGATTACTTACGAAGAGGGAAGGGTGGGAAAGGAGGGTATCATCACAACTGCATGTGCATTCTACCACAATTCAGTTTTAGTAAAAGTATATAGGGAAGTTGAGAATACGGAAAGTCTTTCTCTTAAAATGATCATACTTCCTTCACTCTTTGTGAAGGCTTTGAGTACACGAATGCATACTTCAATGTGGAGGCCACACCAGTGGATGGATTTTTACGGTAAGGGAACCACAAGTGATAATCTGTTGTCATTATGTAGTTTTCAAATCTAGATCATCAGTTTAGAGATGGTTTTATATCTATAATTTCCATTTGACTTTGCACCTATAATATGAAGAAGTACAGCTTACCTGTCTAAATGGGGCTCCTTATGTATACCTTATATTATGGCGATATGTACAGTTAGGAAAGGGAAATGACATTACTGAAACCATTATTTGTGCAACTTTCAGAAAAGCAATTGCCACTTATAGAATATTAGCTTAAAATCCGTATGCTTCATGCAGTGCTTGTGTAAAAATATTTCTTTTTCCAGCTTTAAAAAGAAATCAACTGAACGTAGATGTGAAGGGTTTACTTGGGGAACTCTGATTTCTGTTCTATCCTTATGCTGCGCCACACTGTCTTGATCACGATAGCTTTGTGGACCTCTGCCCTACTACTCACAGTTTCTGAGGAGCCTGGTTTCTCAGAAGATCTGCAGGTGCCGGTTCAAGAGAATGCGCTCCTTACGTGTCTAGGGAACCCGATGCTCTGCCACAGCCTGAGCCTGCAGTGATACAGAGCATGACCTTGGATTTGTGTACTTTCAAGATACCATTAACTACCGATTTTCTTGTTGTGAGCCTTTAAATGGGATTTATTGTCATCCATAATTGAGATGAGCAAAGTCTAGCTACTTATCAAGGAATTAGAATAGTAGGTCACCGTCATCAAAGCAAAGAGCTCCTAAAATAAAGACATCTGTTCCTGTGAAGCCTTGCTCCAAATGACAAACTTAGAAAGGATTCTCTGATGCTCAGCAAATGCTGCCTGCAACACTGCACTCCTGCCCAGAGCACCTCTTTGTAAGGTGTGCCGCACCCCTGGGTGTGGCTTAACGACAGTGCCATGGCATTCGGAGAAAATCAGGGCACTCATAAGAAGCTTGATTCGGCAAAAGCAGAAGTGGGTTCCCCCTGTGAGATGATTGCACACAGAGAGAAAAAGGGAGAGATGAGGGGAGAGATGGAGGGAAGTGGGGAGTGAAGGCGGGTGAGAGGGAGGGGCACATTCTGAAAGCAACATGGTGAACCTTGAAAGTGTTACGCTAAGTGAAAGCAGCCAAGATAGAAAAAAAGGATGGCAGAGCGATGTGGTCTTGAAGGATGTCATTCAACCGAAGACACCATGTGCTGGTGGTCCTACAGGTCCCAGACACACTGGCTCATGGGTGCTGATGAAGACCAGAAGAGCCAGCGCACAGTTGACAAAGGGATATAAATATTAAAAAGTCCTCCATCAGGAAATTAACAAATTTACTAGTTAGGGGTCTGTTTATACTTACTGTGTTTGCTTTGTTGTTTGGTCACGTTTGGTTTTGGAAATGTTAAACAATTTCATTAAAACCATCACTGCTAATAAATTAAGTATATTTATTTTCCTGGGAATCTAAAAGGCCACCTGCATGTATAGGACTGTGGACATGTTCAGGAAAGACCTGAAAATGCTCAAGGCTCTCACCTCACACCACACACAAAACTATAAAGCTCTTAGAGGTTCATTTTTAGGTATATGATCCATTTTGAGTTAATTTTTGTGTAATGTATAAGGCAGGGATCCAAATTCATTTTTTGCATGTGGATATCCAATTGTCTCAGCACCATTTACTGAAGACACCATTCTTCCCCCATTGAATAGTCTTGGCATCTTGGTCACAAGTCAACTGGCCATAGATGTAATGGTTCATTTCTAGACTCTCAATTTTATTCCATTGAGCTCTATGTCTATCTTTAGGATAAGTACCACACTATCTTGATCACCGCACATTTGTAGTAAGTTCTGAAATTTAGAAGTGTGAGTCCTCCAACTTTTTCTTCTCTTTCAAGATTGTTTTGACTATTCTGGGTTCCATGAATTTCCATATGTATTTTAGGATCTGCTTGTCTGCAAAAATTCTATCTGGAAGTTTGACGGGAATTATGTTGAATTTGTTGATCAGTTTAAGCAGGTGAGCATTCCTCACGTGTGCCTGACTCTTACACCACAGACCCAGCTGCAGTAAGTCCTTCCAATGAAATCAGTCAAAGAACAATAGTAATGGCTGACACTGCGCACTCACCTTGTACCGAGTCCTCTGCTGAACACTTCATAGGGGCCATCTTATCTAACCCTTACAATTATTATTAATTTATTATTATTAACCTCATGCAACAGATGAGGAAACTGAGGTGCAAAGAAGTCAGATAACTCACCCAAGGTAACAGTTAATAAGTGGCAGAGGCAGGGTTCAGACACAGGCAGTCTAACTCCAGAGCCCGTGCCTTTGTCAGTCCTGAATATACAAAGAGACCTCTCAAACTCATTAAAAAAAAAAAAGACAAGCAACCTGGCAGAAAATGGGGAAAGGATATGAACAGACAATTCACCAAGAGGAAAATGCAAATGGCAAAAAAATATATGGTTTTTTTATCCATCATACTGGTAAAATGTTTTTGATTGGTGAAATCTGGCGATGGTACGGGTCTGGGGGAAAAACATACTCTTGTAACAGCATCAGTGGGAGTACACAATGGCACATGCATTTTCGAAACAATTTGTCAAAATCTATTAAAATATAAAATACATATACCCTTTGGCCTGATAGTTTCATTATACTTGGACACAAAGGAAATAGACAAGAATGTTCACTGAAGTCCCATTTGTAATTGTGCAAAACAGAAACAAACCACGTGCCTGCCAGTAAGAAGTGGCATCACTGGCCACGGCCAAAGCCACGCCACTGGAATGCCAGCTCCATGAAGCATACGTTTGTGAATGAGATACAGGTATAAAAATATAGATATATAGATAATATAGTGTGTTGAATAGTGGCCCCCAAAATATATAGCCAAGTCCTAAGCTCCAGAACTTATGAATGTGACCTTATCTGGAAAAAGGGTCTTTGCAGATGTAATTAAGTAAAGATCTTGAGATGAGTTCATTCAAGATTATCCAGATGGGCTCTAAAACCAACAAAAAGTGTCCTTATAAGAGACTGAAGAGGAGAAGTCACACACACAAGGAGAAGGCCAAGTGAAGACGGAGGCAGAGACTGGAGCCATGCAGCCGCAAGCCGAGGACCACCTGGAGCCGCCAGAAGCTAGGCTAGGCAAGGAAGCGTTCTTCCCCTAGAGCCTTCAAGCAGGCGTATGGTCCTACCGACACCTTGATTTTGGACTTCTGGCCTCAAGAACCGTGAGTGAATACATTTCTGTGGTTTTAGGCCACCCAGTCTGTGGTACTTTGTTACAGCTGCCTGTAAGAAAGGAAACTAACACAGATAGCTATATTCACTCAGGTCTTCAATACATATTCCGTTTTTTTAAAAGTTGTGAAATACATATAACTGAAATGAAAAAAAGCCCTACACATGTTATGTAAAACAAAATCACCGAATAATCTATGAGTGCAGGTGTTCACAACAGCAGAGAAAACTAGTTGGGACCAGCATATCTTTCCTTTTCTTTTTTTTTTTTTTTTTTGCGATACACGGGCCTCTCACTGCTGTGGCCTCTTCCATTGCGGGGCACAGGCTCCGGACGCGCAGGCTCAGCGGCCGTGGCTCACGGGCCCAGCCGCTCCGCAGCATGTGGGATCTTCCCAGACCAGGGCACGAACCCGCGTCCCCTGCATCGGCAGGCGGACTCTCAACCACTGCGCCACCAGGGAAGCCCCAGGACCAGCATATCTTAAACTGACTTAGGCAGCTCCCTCTTGGGATGGGAGTGGGTGTTGTAGGATGGGGAGGGATCAATGGAAATATCAACTTTACTTTCTAAGCATTCACGCATTTTTTTTAAAAGAATGGTTTCAATTTTTTTCTCAAAAAAATGTAAAGAGAAACTGATGACAAAGCTTAGCATTTGAGAGATTACCTGTAGATACGGTTCTAAGAATACCTGTTATAAAAAGATCTAAAAGGAGAAACAAATCCTTTATTCATTTCCAAGTATCTTTTTCTGAGCTAGAAAAAGATAGTCCTTCGAGGCCACTGCTGAGGTGTCACACCAGTAAAGGCTATGACTTGAGCCAGAGAAAATCCTGTATCAGTTATTGCACATTTTTGGTATTCTCCACAAAGGAAACAAAGGATTTTAAATATTCAGATTTTCTTTAAATAATGCAATTTATGATAAACATGTTCCATCGGATCAGGTGAAATGCAGGCCATCTACTGTTTTCCCTGAATGTGTATTCTGAATGGGTAGTGCGTATTAAGCATCATTATTTGCTTTTAATAGTTTGATTTACTACTCACGCTTCACTGAGGAAGTTTCTTCCAATGCATCCTCCAGACTGAAACCAACGTCCCCAGATCCTAAAAATTAAAAAAAAAAAAAAAAGATTTTTGAATGTAACTATCTTTGCAAAACACAAAATAATACTGAAATACTCTCGTAACGGTCACTTCCCTTTAGACAGTGTCCTGAAGATACTGCCACAAAAGGAAATCAGTTGAAACCACCCAAAGATATATTGAATGTTATCCTTCGACAAGCAACCTATTGCTACCAAAACAACAACAACAAAACAAACAGTCTTCAGTCTACTTGAAGGCTGAAGGCTCAACTGTATGAAACATGAAGTACAATCTTATTTTAAAAAACTTTATAGTATGACTTTTGCAACAGGGAGTATCAGAGCCCCAAAACTCCATCGATAATGGGCAAGTTCTTTCACCCCATCCCGGCTCTCACATAAAGGCTGCTCTGCATTTTGGCAACCCAGGGCACCTTCCCCCCGATCCCAGCAACTACACCTAGACTAGTATCTCTGACTAATTACACATAACTAAAAAGGCACTGGGGAAGAGTTTTTCACAAGAGAATTTGTCCTCAGAAGTGGACCCATCTGCCCAAGCCTGACTGCTATTGAACTTGACAGCTTTCATTCCCTCTAGATGGGCATGTAGTTTCCCACCGGGGTATATACATTAACTCTCAAGCAAACCACTATGCGTGTATACTGAAGTTGAACAAATAAGTAAGTGGACAGTGGATTATAGAAGCCAGGTTTCTCACTGTTGGAGAGGGAGGTTACAGATAAGACGAGAAGGCTAGAATGACCCATGTGATAGTGGATCAGAGTTGGAGACCTCAGTATGAACCACATTTAGCTTAATATATATACAGACGGTTACATACAGAAATATTCATAAACATGTGTATATACATGGGTTAGTATGCAGATATATATTCCCTTGCTCTGTCAGGTGCAAAGACCTAGAAGCAACAACACCCCAGTAGCAATGAACACACCGAGCACCCAGATCTTGGTTTCTAAATACCATTCTCCAATAAATGGAACCAGAGCTCCTTGGAGAAATGGCTGATTCTAGAATTGGGGCAGGAAATATCTAGATGAGTTTGGAGCATCTTACAGTGCTAGGAAGTACTTTAAAATATATTGATATTGGTTGGTATATGTCAAAGGACCACAGGACTGACTGAAAGAGTTCTCAATGGCTAAAGGTGGAACAATTTTAAGCAGCAAAATAAAGTGGTATTGGATTATGACCCTAAGTATAAATTTCCATGAGTCCAGGCTGATATAAATAATTGAACAAAAACATAAAAAGGAGAGAATAGAAGAATTCAAATTAATTTATGTAGATATCTCTCCTCTCCATAAGTGTTGACTTCCTTCCAAGATTACAGTATGAGAAGGTGGGGAGAAACCAGTGGAGAAACCTGACAAACACTACATCAGCCAGGCGATCAAGGTTAACTTTAACAGTGATGAGTCATATTGATACTATATTCCCTTGATATGATGTGATGAGAAGGGCACTATACCTGTGTGGTCTTCCTCTCAAGGAAGTGTAACTCTATAACCCCAGTATAATCACAAGGAAAACATCAGAGAAATTCCAGTTGAGGGGCATCCGACAAAATACCTGACTAATACTCCTCAAAACTGTCAAGGCTGTCAAAAACAAAGTTTGAGAAACTGGCATAGCCTGAAGAGCCTACGGAGATGTAATGATGGAAAGTCATGTGGTACCCTTGATTGGATCCTAGAACAAAAAAAATGACTTTAAGTAAAAACTAAGGAAGTATGAATAGAGTATGGACTTTAGTTAATAATAGTGTATCAATGTTGGTTCATTAATTGTGACAAACGTATCATGCTAATATAAAATGTTAATAATGAGGGAAACTGGGTGTAGAGCACATTAGAACTCTTTGCACTAGTTTTGCATTGTAAATCTAAAACTGTTCTTAAAAAGTTTATTTTTAAAAATACATTTTATATAGCAAAAAAAAAGGTAATCACTAAAAGAAGAGTTATAGGATATATAACCTCTAACTTATTCAAGAAAAAAAAAAGAAAGGTCAACACCAACAACTAAAATTCAATCCAACAAAAGTCACCAAACGGAAAAAAGAAACAAAAACATGTTAAATAGAAAACATGGACTTTAACATAAGAATATGTACAATCATATCAGTAAAAAGTGAGTGTAAATAGAATAAATCTCCTATCAAAAGATAAATGGGGACTTCCCTGGTGGCGCAGCAGTTAAGAATCTGCCTGCCAATGCAGGAGACACGGTTCAAGCCCTGGTCCAGGAAGATCCCCCATGCCGCGGAGCAACTAAGCCTGTGCGCCACAACTACTGAGCCTGCGCTCTAGAGCCCACGAGCCACAACTACTGAGCCCGTGCGTCACAACTACTGAAGCCCGCGCACCTAGAGTCCATGTTCTGCAACAAGAGAAACCCCGCAATGAGAAGCCCGTGCACCGCAATGAAGAGTAGCCTGCACACCAAAATGACGAGTAGCCCCTGCTTGCCACAACTAGAGAAAGCCCGCGCAGGGCAAAGAAGACCCAACGTGGCCAAATAAATTTTTTTTAAAAGATAAATGGGATAAAAAATTACTATATGCTGTTGACAAAATATACACCTAAAACAAAACATATATATATAAACAAACATATATAAACATATATATGTGTATATAAAATAGAGAAATATATCAGGCAAATGCTAACAGGAAGGAAACAATATTAATATAAGACAAAGATAAAATTTAAGACCCAAACCTCTAAACAGGAAAAGAGCAATATTTTATGGGAATAAAGCATATAATCCACCAATAAAATAAAAGTCTTGCACTTAATAACCTAGCTTCTAAAGTAGACTTTTGCTTCTTGCTATGATGAAATGATTGGTATTAGATTAGCTTTCCCATCATAAACAACCATAAAATAGACAAAACACAAAGCAACAGCTTTCAGCATTGAATAAGCACTGAGAGACCACAGTGCCTGAGATCAGGGAAATCATGACCGCTAAATCCAACAGGTGTTCCAGGATTGGATCCTGAACCTATAAAGATCATCATTGGGACAATTTGTGAAATCCGAATGAGGTCTGTGGACTAGATGGTAATACTGGATCACTGTCAATTTCCTGATCTTGATGGACGTACTCTGGTTGTGGAGGAGGGTGTCCTTGTTTTTAAGAAATGCACACTGAAGTATCAAGAGGTAATGGGCATCGTGTTTGGGACTGATTCTGAAATTATTCAGAAGAAAGGTATTTGGAGATACATATACACACCAGAGCAAATGTGGTAAAACTGGGAAATCTAGGTGAATAGTAAATGGGAATTCCTTGTATTAGATATTACTGGAACAACTGGTGAAACTTGAATGAAGTCTTAGGATTAGGTAGTATTAACGGATCAATGTTAATTTTCTGATTCAGATGGTTACATTGATGATATACAAAAGGATGTCTGTAGGAAATGGACTCTGAAGTATGCTGTGGGAGAAGGGATGATAGGGCATGGTAACATATTCTTAAACTATTGGGGGGAAAAAAGTTCCGTGTACTGTACCTGCAAGTTTCCTGCAGGTCTGTAACTGTTTAAACATTTAAAGAATTAAAATAATTTAAATACGCATATTTCTTATTCCAACAATTGTACTTCCAGGTACGTGTTACAGAAAAATACTTATACATGTGCCCAAAGAGTTACGTACAGGATGTTCATAGCAGTACTGCTTACAACAGCAAAAAGAAATGGAAACAGACCAAGTGTTCAAAGAAGAATAGTTGAATTAAATATGGTAAATATGGTTCTTCAATACAATAAAATGTCCCGTAGCTGTTTAAAAGAATGGGATACTCTCAGTAAACTAGGACTAGAAGGCAATTTCCTCAACTTGACAATGAGTATCTACAAAAAACCTACAGCTAACGTGATATTTAAGGGTGAGAAACCAAAGCTTTAGAAGATCGGGATCAAGGCAATGATGTCCCTTCTCACCACTGCTTTTCAACATCATACTGGCAGTCCCAGCTACTTCAGTAAGAAAAGGGAAAAAAAGGTATAAAGATTGGGAAGGAAGAAATAAAACTGTCTTTGTTTGCAGAGGACATGATCATACAAAATAATCTAACCCCCCAAAAAACAACCCAAAACAAAAAACTCCTGGAACTAATAAGTAACTACAGCAAGGGTGCAGGATATAAGGTTAATACAAAAGTCAATCAATTTCCTATGTACCAGCAATGAACAAATGGAATTTGAAATAAAAACACAACACCATTTACATTAGCGCCCCCCCAATAAACGCCTGATATAAATCTAACAAAATTTGCACAAGATCTATATAAAGAAAACTGCAGAACTCTGATGAAAGAAATCAGAAGAGAACTAAATAAATAGAGAGATATTCCATGGATAGGAAGACTCAATACTGTCAAGATTTCAGTTCTTCCTAATTTGATTTATAGATTCAGTGCAATCACAATCAAAATGTCAGCAAATGATCTTGTGATTGACAAACTGATCAAGTTTATATGGAGAGGAAAAAAAGAATAGCCAATACAATACTGAATGAAAAGAACAAAGTTGGAGGACTGACAACTACACAACCTCAAGACTTACTATAAAGTTACAGTAATCAAGATAGTGTGGTATTAGCAACAGACAGATCAATGGAACAGAATACAGAGCCCAGAAATAGACCAACATAAATACAGTCAACTGATCTTTGACAAAGGAGCAAAGGCAATACAATGGAGAAAAGATAGTCTTTTCAACAAATGGTGCTAGAACAACTGGACAACCACATGGGGAAAAAATCTAGACACAGACCTTACACCCTTCACAAACATTAACTCAAAATGGATCATAGTACATTGTCTTTTTGTTTTGTTGATAAAAGCTTTTGCACAGCAAAGGGAACTAAGTTGAATTAGGTTCCATTTATTTTTGCTTTTATTTCCTTTACTTTAGTAGACGGATCCAAAAAAATATTCCTGCGATTTATGAGAAGGAGTGTTCTGCCTATGTTTTCCTCTAGGAGTTTTACAGTATATGGTCTTCCATTTAGGTCTTAAATCCATTTTGAGTTTATTTTTCTATATAGCATTAGAGAATGTTCTAATTTTATTCTTTTACATGCAGATGTCCAGTTTTCCCAGCACCATTTATTGAAGAGACTGTCTTTTCTTCATCATATATTCATGTTTCCTTTGCCATAGATTAATTGACCATAAGTGTATGGGTTTATTTCTGGATTCTCTATTCTCTTCCATTGATCTATGTGTCTGCTTTTCTGCCAGCACCATACTGTTTTGATTACTGTAGCTTTGTAGTATAGTCTGAGGTCAGGAAGCATGATTCCTCCAGCTCTGTTCTTCTTTCTCAAGATTGTTTTGGCTACTTGGGGTCTTTTGTGTTTCCATACAAATTTTAAAATTATTTGTTCTAGTTCTGTGAAAAATGCCATTGGTATTTTGATAGGGATTGCACTGAACTGGTAGACTGCCTTGGGAAGTATCATCATTTTAATAATACTGTTAAACAGAATACTGATACCCAGAACACGGTGTATCTTTCCATCTCTTTGTGTAGTCTTCTTGCATCAGTGTCAAAATGGATCACAGACCTAAATATAAAACACAAACTGATAAAACTCCTAGAAGATTAACACAGCAGAAAATATAGATGACTTGGGTTTGGTGATGACTTGTTAGATACAACCAAAGGCACGATCCATGAAAGGAAAAATTGATAAGTGGATTTCATTTAAATTAAAAAATTCTGCTCTGCAAAAGACACTGCCAAAAAATGAAAAGACAAGCCACAGACTGGGAGAAAATATTTACCAAAGGCACATCTAATAAAGGACTGTTATCCAAAATATACAAAGAACATTTAAAACTTAACAGTAAGAAAACAAAGAACCCCATTAAAAATGGGCCACATCCCAAGGGTCCCTGGTGACTAGTCTTCTCCTGCAGACCTGGGATCCAGGCCCAGCCATATGAAAAGATGTTTTCCAAAGAAGATATACAAATGGCCAACAGGTATATGAAAAGATGCTCAACAACACTAATCACCAGGGAAATGCATATTGAAACCACAATGAGTTATCACCTCACACCTGTCAGAATGGCTAGAGTGAACAAAACAAGAGCTAAGTGTTGGTGAGGATGTGGAGAAAAAGGAATCCTTATGCATCACTGGTGGGAGGTAAATTGGTTCAGCCGCTATGGAAAACAGCGGGTCTTCAAAAAATGAAAAAGAGAATTATGATCCAGCAAATCCCACTTCTGGGCATATAGCCAAAGGAAATGAAATCACTATCTCAAAGAGATATCTGCACCCCCCACACCATGCTCACTGCAGCATTATTCGCAATAGCCAAGACATGGAAACTACCATTGACAGATGAATGGATAAAGAAAATGTGGTCTATACAAACCATAGAATCTTATTTGCCATTGAAAAGAAGGAGATTCTGCCTTTTCAACAACATGGATATATCTAAGAGGGTATTATGCTAAGTGAAATAAGTCAGACAGAGAAAGACAAATACTGTATGATCTCACCTGCATGTGGAGTCTAAAAAAGCCAAACTCATAGAAACAGAGTAGAATGGTGGTTGCCAGGGGCTGCAGGGGGGGCGGAAATGGGGAGATGTTGGTCATAGGGTATAAACTTCCAGTTAATGATGAATCCGTTCTAGGGATCTAATATAGTATTATTAGACAATAATATAGGTGACAATAGTTAGCAATTTTCAGGTATATAATACACTATTGCTAAGAGGGTAGATCTTAAATGTTCTCACCAGACACACACACAAAATGGTAATTAGGTGAGGAGCTGTTAACTAATGTTATCATGGTAATCATTTCACAATATATACATGTACCAAATCATCACATTGTCAATTATATGTCAAAATGCTGGGGAAAAAAGAGATAAAGAAAAAATAAAGATATGAACCATGTGAGTCAGAGTTGGTGTATGTCTTGTTGGAATGTTTCTCTAAAACTATACACATAAACAAAAGCTGACCAAGAAAAAAACAACGGGCCAAAGACCTTAACATACACATCACCAAAGCAGATAGACAGATGGCAAATAAGCATATGAAAACATGTTACACATCCTATCATTAGGGAAAAACGAATTAAAACATCCAAATGGCCAAAAGTCCAGAACGCAGACAACAGCAAGCACTGATAAGGATGTGGAACAAAAGGAAATCACATTACTGCTAGGAATGCAAAATGGTACAGTCACTTTGGAAGACAGTTTGGTGGTTTCTAACAAAACATACATACCATATGATCCAGCAATTCTGCTCCTTCGTGTTTACCCAAAGGAGTTAGAAACTTATGTCCAAACAAAAACTTACACAAGGATGTTTATAATTTCTTCATTCATAATTGCCAAAGCTTGGAAGCAACCAAGATGTCCTTCAGTAAGTGAGTGGATAAATAAACTGTGTGACATCCAAGACAATGGAATATTATTCAGTGCTAAAAGTAAATAAGCAATCAAGCCATGAGAAGACACAGAGGAACCTTCAATGCCCATACTCAGTGAAAGACGCCAATGGTAAAGTAACACAGTGGATGATTCCAACTATCTGACATTCTAGAAAAACATTAAGACAGTAAAAGGATCAGCGGTTGCCACGGGTTGTATGGGGTGGAATGACTAGGTGGAGCACAGAGGATTTTTAGGGCAGTGAAAATACTCTGTATGATACTCTGACGGTGGATGCACGTCATTAAACCTTTGTCTAAACCCACAGAACGTACACCACCAAAAGTGAACCGTAATGTAAACTATGGACTTTGGGTGATAATAATATTGTCAATATAGGTTAATCAGTTGTAACGAAGGTAGCATTCTTGTGCGGGGGTGGGTGTTGGTAATGAGGGAGGCTGTGCATGTGTGGGGGCAGGAGGTATATGAGAAAACTCTATACCTTCTGCTCAACATTGCTGTGAACCTAAAACTGATATTAAAAAATTAAGTCTATTTTGAACAAAAGAATGGCATAAGCCTATATACTGACATGGGAGAAAGCTCCAAGATACAGTATTAAATAAAGAAAGCAAAGTGCAGAGAAGTATTTTTCCATGCGTGTGTATCTACATTTATAGCTGTAAAAATCTTCTGGAAGGGAGCTTACACGCAGTGATTGGTAACAATGATTATGTTTAGGGAATGAGAAAAGTGGTCAGGGAGGAGCACTGTACTATTAATTAAAACCCTTCTTTTTGTTTTTAATCATGTATAAGTATTTATATTATTATTATAAATAATTTTTAAAGTTCTGTATCAACCCCTCCAAAATCATAAGCCAATCATCCTACAAAACTCTATCCCTACTTTTTCACCCAAGAAGTGAGAGAGTAGGTTCTTCCAAATAACACCTTGTACAAGTAATAATGTTTTTAGCCTCAGCCATTCCCCTACTGTTTGCTGATATGTCCTGCTATATGTCATCAAGAGTTAAGAGCAATACAACACACATTTTTCCAAAGAAGACATGCAGATAGCCAGCGGGCACATAAAAAGACACTCAACATCGTTAATCACAGGAAAATGCAAATTAAATCCACGATGAGATCACCTCACACCGGTCAGAATGGCCATCATCAAAAAATCTAGAAACAGGGCTTCCCTGGTGGTGCAGTGGTTGAGAGTCCGCCTGCTGATGCAGGGGACACGGGTTCGTGCCCCGGTCCGGAAAGATCCCACATGCCGTGGAGCGGCTGGGCCCGTGAGCCATGGCCACTGAGCCTGCGCGTCCGGAGCCTGTACTCCGCAACGGGAGAGGCCACAACAGTGAGAGGCCCGCGTACCGCAAAAAAAAAAAAAAAAAAAAAAAATCTAGAAACAATAAATGCTGGAGAGGGTGTGGAGAAAAGGGAACCCTCCTGCACTGTTGGTGGGAATGTAAATGGATGCAGCCACTGTGGAAAACAGAATGGAGGTGTCTTAAAAAACTAAAAATAGAGCTACCATATGACCCAGCAATTCCACTCCTGGGTACATATCCCCCAAAACTGAAAACACTAATTCAAAAAGATACAGGCACCCCCCAATGCTCAGAGCAGCATTATTTACAGTTGCCAAGATATGGAAGCAACCTAAGTGTCCATCAACAGATGAATGGATAAAGAAGATAGAAGATGTGGTGTACACACACACACACACACGCACACACACACAATGGAATACTACTCAGCCATAAAAAAGAATGACATTTTGCCATTTGCAACAACATGGAAGGACTTGGAGGGTATTATGCTAACTGAAATAAGTCAGACAGAGAAAGACAAATACCGTATGATACCACTTATATGTAGAATCTAAAAAATACAACAAACTAGTGAATATAACAAAAAAGAAATAGACTCATAGATATAGAGAACAAAATCCTGGTTACCAGTGGGGGAAAAAGGAAATGGGAGGGGCCGGATAGGGGTAGGGGATTAAGAGGTACGAACTAGTATGCATAAAATAAATAAGCTACAAGGATATATTGTACAACACCAAGAATATAGCCAATATTTCGTAGTACCTATAAAAAGAATATAACATTTAAAAATTGTGAATTACTATGTTACACACCTGAAACTTATAATGTTGTACATCAACTATACCTCAATTTTAAAAAAAGAGCAATAACACAATTTTGAAATATTTATTAATCCCTCGTTGACCTTGGATCCAATGGACCCAAACCATCTGTGGACAAAACCATTCAAAATCTCAATCTACATCCTGAGCTATTAAGACTTCAGAGTCTGTAACCAAGCACAGCTGCTAAAATCAACATGGGAACAAATATTCTCATGAGATACCACACCTCAAATGGTCTAAAATAGGGTCGTGGGCTTCCCTGGTGGCGCAGTGGTTGAGAGTCCGCCTGCTGATGCAGGGGACACGGGTTCGTGCCCCGGTCCGGGAAGATTCCACATGCCGCAGAACGGCTGGGCCCGTGAGCCATGGCCGCTGGGCCTGTGCGTCCAGAGCCTGTGCTCCGCAATGGGAGAGGCCACAACAGTGAGAGGCCCGCGTACCACAAAAACAAATAAAATAAAATAAAATAAAATAATAATAAAATAGGGTTGTATTATGGTGATCATTTTGTAAAGTACAGAAATATCAAATTGCTGTGTTGTGCACCTGGAACTAACAGAGTTGTAGGTCAGTTATACTTCAATAAAAAAATAAAACTGTACCAGGGAGATAGTTCCATATCAGAAAAGAAGAAATAAAAAAGGGTTGTAGCCCACAGCTCTTCTATGTAACCTATAACTCAACGACTCAGGTTGGGTATAGGCAGACAGGAATCCTGTGCATTAGGGACACTGCTTCGCCCTCTGGCACGAGGCACACCCTAGAAAGCAGCTGACTCATCGTAGGCCCAATTTACAAGGCCCCAATCACTGTACCTGGGAGGCCAGTGTTCCGGCATCCAGCAGAAGTTATATCGTTCCACTGCAGAGGGCTACAAATTTCTTCTAATGGAAAAAGCATGTAGTGAGCTGGTTACACCTATCTGAAAACATACGGCAGAACTTTGGAAATCGTACCCATGGGCTTGTGTGTGTCCTTGAGAAGATACATCTAATAAGGAAAGTGCCGGTTCTATCCACAGATGCCCCGACAGCCTGAGTCTGTCCTGAAGCGGACTGTGCCCCTTTGGGAGGGAACACAAACTTGACCTTATATTGCAACCTGACCCACCGTGCCTGGGTGACTGGTGTCTGAAGCTAAGGGCACATTTAATGAGGGCTATAAAACCAGGCACAGCAGGCCCTTGTTAGAGGTTTCTGCCATGGAGTGGCTGAGGTCCAGCACCTGCCCAAGCCTTGACTGAAACATCTGATCCACGAGAGAGCCCATGTGATGTGCCCCTTAAGTACCTTTCATGTGGATTTGATCACTCCCTCCCTCCCTCTCTCCCCTGTCGTCCTCCCACCCTTCTACTGAGCTTATCCTGAAAGCACACCCCGCCCCCGTCAGGTGTTATGTTCACCCTCTCTAGACCTGCCCTGTCCAACATGCTGCTATTTAAATTAATTACGATTCAATAAAACTTTTAAAAATTGAGTTCCTTAGTCACACCAGCCACCTTCCGATGCTTAACAGCCACGAGTGGCTGCTGGCGACTGTGTTGGACAGGCCGACAGAGAACCACCCATCATCGCCGCTCTAGACGGTGAGCTGCTGGAAGCGGGGACGAGGCCTGGCAGCGAGAAGGCCCTCCCTCAAGGTGTGTTTGCCGTGATCATCCAAACTCTGTCCCCGTGCTGTGAGAGCGCTACTAGTAGATCGTACCTGATATTACTTTGTAACAGATCCATTTGGGTTTCATGCCAAGAGCAAACTCATCTCTGCAGAGGGACAGTCTGCTCCCTGCTGCTGGATTCAGAATTGCAGGGGCAGCCGGGATCTCTGTTTACTGAAGATTTCAGAGGCAAAGTCGCAAACCAGCCAGGGAGATGGGTGCCTCTCAAGTGCCCAGTCACGTCCATCACCCTGCTCTCTAAGGATAGTTTCTTTTCCACATTTTTCTTTTGTACGTATAAGCAGTTTTCAATTTGGGGGGAATGGGTCCGGTACAAATCCTAAATGAATAAATATTCACCCAAACTGCTTTGGTTCTCAAATTTTCAAATCTTGTCCCTTTTCTGTGACTGAATAAGAAGCCAAGGGAGAGAGTGGCATGGACATATATACACTACCAAACGTAAGGTAGATAGCTAGTGGGAAGCAGCCGCATAGCACAGGGAGATCAGCTCGGTGCCTTGTGACCACCTAGAGGGGTGGGATAGGGAGGGTGGGAAGGAGGGAGATGCAAGAGGGAAGAGATATGGGAACATGTGTATATGTATAACTGATTCACTTTGTTATAAAGCAGAAACTAACACACCACTGTAAAGCAATTATACTCCAATAAAGATGTTAAAAAAAAAAAAAAGAACCCAAGGGACATCTGAGACTAGTAAATTGTAGATGCCTCATCTTTGGATTTCCCATTTGTCTGTCCGAGTGAAGCTTCCATAAATACTGAAACTACATTTAAGTTTGTCCGAGAAACCCAGGACAACACCCACCTGCCTGGCATCGGGGGTAATGCCTGCATCTATGCCACAACTGCAAAGGAATGGAGTTATCTATCCAAGAGGAAAATGACTCGGTCACCAGCGAGGCTGTTAACAAGTACAGAGAAGATCCATACCAGAAGACGGGCCCAAATGACATTCACGCTGGAGGGGTCAAACCATAACCCAGTAAATAGAACCGCAGCACAAGCCCCTTGATCGTCTGAGTTCGGGGAATACGACTAAAATCAGCCCCGGGAAGACTGAACCTACTGACGCAGGGGTGGGGGGACAGCTTGATTGAACCTGAAATGAACCATGGAATAAGGATGTTCTACTTTAATATGATAAAGACCTCGGCTGACACGGCTGCTTGTAAAGCCGTGCGTTTCCCCAGCCCTCTGGCCGGGGACCACTGGGCCGCGAGTAATAAAAAGCAAACCTACAGGTCAGAAAAACCACCCCCCACCCCTCTGCTGCAGGGGCTCCCTGCCGACCACGGACATGCTCCTGAAGACTGCCTGTGGGGAACCTCCACAACAAAGTCATAGGCACGCACGGTCAATTTTACAAGCGTCTCTTTGAACACACTTTCTCTGTCTCCCGCCTCGTGCTAGAGAGGGTGGGAGCAAACTGAAGACGCTGTTAGGCTCGTCCCTGATTTCCCCGAATTTCTGCACCGTTTTAACTCTTGTAGCCTCAACCTAGATTCAAACGCATGTGTCTTGATAAATGTATGCTTCTACACCTCCAAGCATGCTGAGTAATTAACATCCTCTGGGTTAGCTAGATGCTGCAGCCTTGCAAGGGAACATGAAAATGGCTTTCGTCTGATTCCGATTACTAAACGGATTTAGCTACTGCCACCTGAGCTCCCACCAGTTTCATGAATAAATTTAAAGCACTCCAGGAGAGGACAATAACAACGCAAAGGCAGCAGTTCACCACAAGGCAGGGATCAGCATTTCAGTCCCAAACAGCCGCCACCATCAACACATCTGCAGTGTCCAACCCAGGCAGCTGGCTGCCCGCATTCACAGGGCACATCTCTCGCCAGGCGCCTGTTATGTAAAAGGGAACTTGGTAATGCAGGGAAGGACGTAGATGCGGGCGACATGGCTAAAAGTCTTCGTACATATTTCCAGGAAGCATCCAAGTGTCCTACATACGTGGCAGGTAGCTTGATTTTCAATATCGGGGGAGGATTTTTGTTTGTTTGTTTTACAAATTGCGTAAGTCACTTTGCTGACTGAAAGGACAGTTTCAAAAAAAATAATTAAGAAAAAAGAAAGGACAGTTTCTTCCTTTCCCCAAAGAAAGGTACATGCCTATGATGGCTGCTCAGAGGAAATTCCAAAGGTTCTTGGAAAGCCTGCAAGGATAACCTTTTCCACAGAAGTCGGAGCTGACAGCTAGGGGACTCCCCACCTAAAGGAAACTGCACTGGATACCAGGGGCTGGGGGAAAGAGGACTGATTGCTAATAAGTATGGGGTTTCTTCTGGGATGATGGGAATATTCTAGAGGTAGATAGTAGTGATGGTTGCGCAACCTAGTGAATATACTACAAACCACTGAACTGTAGACTTTCAGTTGGTGAATTTTACGTTATGCAAATTGTATCTCAATTTAAAAATGCAGTAGCTGTCGCCAGGTATCGTCCCCAGCATTCGGCTCTGCAAGGGGGGTACCCTGGGACCTTAGAGATCAGGGTGGGGAGCTGAGGACCACAGCAGTTAATCATTCGGCAGCAGAAACAGAAATGGTCCTGGAGCCAGCAGATATGATGTCTCGTCACAGCTCTGCCACTCACTGACTGGGGTCCTGCAGTGTTCACTGGACCTCGTAGAAGGGACCTGCTTCCTGTACGTAAACTGAAGCTACTACATCTGGTTGCTCAACCCCCAAAGCAATAAGGTGGATGGCATGATGGAAACAAAGCCACCATGGACAAATAAATAAAGTGCCGAGATGATGTACCAGGAGGCTAGGGGTCTCAGGATAGCCCTATGAACGCCAAGAAGCACACTGCTCCTGAGGTCACAGTTTCTGAGAAGCAATGCGAGATACTAAGTGCCTTGCCAAAAGCAACCCTGCTGGCGTCACATCAAAAACTGGAGCCTAAGGCTTCCCGACTCTGGTCCAAGGCCATTTCAAGACAACACATGAGGATATCAGCGCTGATGACCAGCTTTGGAGTTAAAGAGCCTGGGGTCAGGTCCCTTTCTGCCACTCACCAGCAGAGACACCTTGCACAAGAGCCTCGACAGCTCTGTGCCTCAGTTTCCTCATCTGTAAAATGGAGATAAGAGATTCTACTGCAGTGGGTTGAGGCGAGGAATAGATTGGTCATTATATATAAAGTGATTAGCCCACTATCTGACACAGGAATCTCTCAATTATCAGCTACTATTATATTTGGTACTAAGTAAAGTAGAATCGCCTGGTAGATCTACAAGCAGAAGGCCTTCAAAAAATATGTATGAGTAAATAGCTTACAGGAGAGTACTAAAATGTTCAAAAGCTTAATAGATGCAGACAGAACAAAGTCACATTCTGATCTGAACTTACCCAGTGTCTGATGAACCTCTAGATTCTACCGATGTGATATAAGCCTGGGAAATCGAGGCACAAGAACGTCACAAGGCCATCCCGAAACACTTCTGAGCCACAGGCTCTTGACTAATAATCATCAATGCGCATGGAATTTCCTTCCCCTTTAGCCAACATAAACATAAACACACGCGGATATTGGTGTAATTCCTTAAGTGAGGAAGCTGTCTCTGGTTGATGTTGCATAGATGGAAATTTCCCAATCAGAGCCGGGCAGCGCTGGACAAGACCTCAGGGATCGTCTAGTCCAGCCCACTCATTTCTGAGATAAACAGAACCCATGAAAAGGTGGATAGAGTTGAGGGGGTGGGTTGTTTCAAGTTGGTTAAACAAAAAGAGGAGAATCTCACTATAATACAGCTCATCATGCAGTATACATATGTTCTGATGAAGCCCAGCTTGCATCATGGGCCCTCAAAGAGCCTGCCTGGACCGAGAGCCTGACCTACCCAGTCCACTTCAAGGGAGAAGCCAAGCAATCGTGTCATGAGGTACGGCTTCCCCGTCCATGCTCATGCGTAGGATCGGCGGGAGAATCTGAGTCTACGCCTAAGAGGCCCATCAAGGTTTCAGCCTTACCTCCTGGCCAGGCCAGCGCGAAGGGAGACAGGCGCTGCCAGCCCAAGGCGGCTCCTGTACATCCCCAGCCCAGATCTTTCTCCCGAAATCCAATCCTGCAGGTCACGCCACCCGGGGGAGACCTCCACAGCTCCAGAGAAACGTGCCCAAACTGGCCTCTGTCTTCCCTTGTCTTCCCAGCCTGGCTTCCCCCTTTTGCACAGAAGAGCTCAAGTGAACGCATCAGCACCTACCTAGGCACCGAGTCGGAAGCATGGCCATTATTCTTTTTTTTTTAGAATTTTATTTATTCTTTTATACAGCAGGTTATTAGTTATCCATTTTATACATATTAGTGTATATATATTCTTGGCTCTTCCTTCCTCACTTGTGATTCACCCAAGACCAAATTTTATCTATTTTACCACCAAATATTTCTCATACCCATTCCGTCACCTCCGCTTCTGTGGTCACTCCCTTAACTTCTCACCTCAATTATCACAACAGACCTCTAAGTGCCCTCCTTAGCTTGAGCCTTCTGTTCTGCTGCCAGAAAAATACGCTACATCAAAAGATCTAGTTGGGTAACCCTTGTTACTCAAAAATTACCAATTTCTCTCCATTCTTGCCTAAAGAACAAGCCCAAACTCCTTGCATATCATTCAAAACCCAACCATTCTCTGTACTTTTCTACCTCCCCGCCCACTGCTCTCTTTTCCCAAACCCCCTTCTCTTCCTATAGACGCCGTCGGCATCCTCAGAGGTGCCCATTCCATGGAGCCCATTGATGCCCGCCCCCTTTACCAAGTAAAACTTGTCACGTGGGTCATCCATCTTTTACTCTAACTGTATCAGATACATCTGGGCCTGTCACCCTCACGTTTGACCGTAAACTCTCTGAAGACAGGAGAATATAGCACAAGGACTTGTCCTATAATATCACTCAGTACACTGCCCCAAATTAACTCCTACTCTCCTAGCAGATGCTTAGATTGGAAACCCAAGACCATCTACGTTCAGGGAACCAACACTTACAACTTATTCTTTAAATTAGTGAACAGACAGATCTTCTGCCAAGGAAACCCATAGTTTCTCCTGTAAGCACTGAAGTTTTGATAAATAACTTTATAACAAGCTGGTGTCTGCAACTTAGGAGACAATGAACGTATAGGCCTCAAACTTCCATTTTTTTTGGGGGGGGGGTGTTTCTTTAAACGTTATCTACCCCTTCTTGGTTGCTGAAAACATTATTATTAACGTTCAACAATTTAAAACATTTATTCAGATTTCTTGTTCTAAATGATAATATTTGACAGGATCCTGGGAAAACTTTTGAACTGCAGGTGCGGCTTATCTTTTGTCAAACCTCAATTCGGAAATGCTTCCTTACTAATCCATCTGTTCCTGATAATAAGTCTTTGAATCAAACGGCAACCTTTTGGATCAGTCAGAAAACAGAAGTCACTTTCAGGGAAAATACTCCCCCGATTAGTGGCCTAAAAGATGTGAAAACTTTTCTTACCAAAGAGTCCTCTATGCCACAGGGCTAGTGAGAAGAAAAGAGAAAAAGGTCCACGAAGAGAAATGTGTAGATTATTTGCTCATTTTTCAATCGTGTCGTATTTTCTTGTTGAGTTGTACGAGTTCTTTTATATAAATCTGGATACAAGTCTCTTACCAAATACGTGATTTGCAAAAGTTATCTCCCGTTGTATGGTTTGTCTTTTCACTTTTTCGATGGTTCCTGGTGAAGCACAAACGTTTTTTATTTTGAAGTCCAATTAATCTTTTTTCTTTTACCGCATGTGCTTTTGTGCCATATCTACAAAGGCCTTGCCTAACCAAGGTAATGAAGATTTACTCTTATATTTTCTTCTGAGAGTTTTATAGTTTTAGTTGTTACATTTAGACCTATGATCCATTTTGAGTTAATTTTGTGTATGGTGTGAGGTAGAGGTCTAACTTCACTTTTTTTTTTTTTCCAGTTGCCCCTGAACCATTTATTGAAAAGATTCTTTCTCCCACTGAATTGTCTTGGCACTTCTGTCAAAGTTCTACTGATCGTACATTTGAGGGTTTATATTCCAACCCTCAATTCTATTCCAGTGACCTATATGGCTATTCTTGTGCCAGTACCATCCAGTCTTGAATTCTGCTGTGTTGTAATAAGTTTCAAAATCAGTAAGTGTGAATCCACCAACTTCATTCTTGCCTTTCAAGACTGTTTAGCTATTCTGGGCCCCTTGAATTTCCATAGGAATTTTACGATCTATTTGTCATTGTCTGCAAAAGAGGCAGCTGGGATTTTGACTGGGATTGCCTTGAATCTGTAAATCAACTTGGGAAGTATTATCCCGTCTATTTTTAAACATGCTCAAATCTCTCTTTTGACTGTACATCCCTAGCCCGATGCTGCCTTCTCTCTCCTCCTGTTTATAACCAAACTTATAAAATGGCTGTTTATACTCGATGCTTCCAACCCCCTCCCCTTTCGATCACTCCTCAATGTCTCACAGCCACCTCACACTCAGCAGGTGCGAAACCAAACGCCTGCCCTTGCCCCTCCGACCTAGATCCCTTTCTGGGTTCACCTGTTTCACTGAATGGTACAGCTACACGCTCCACTGTCCATGCCAGAAACCTGCACATCATCCTGGACAGCTTCCTTCTCACGTTCCACAGCCACACCATGAAGCACGGTCAATTCTACCGCATGCCCTCGGCCACTTGCATCCACTTCTCCACATCTCCGTAGTAGCCATCATCTCTTACCTAGACAACCACAAGAGCCACCTACCTGGTCCTCCCTGGTCTGCTCCCCCATCCCAACCCATTCTCCGCACAGCAGCCAGGGAGACCTTTTTTATTTTTTTAAACAAACATCACAGCACATCATTTCCTTGATCAAAACTCTCCAAGACCTCCTCACTACAAGGAGTATACACTCCACATGACTGATTACAGCCTGCAAGGCCCAGCCCGATGTGGCCCCTGCCTAACTCTCTCTGTAAGCCTCTCTTGTACTATGCCTCTCACTGTTATGTAATTTTTGTTACTTGTTTCCAAGTAAGGTATGTCCATTGTGCAAACATTAGAAAATGTAGAAAAGAAATAAAATACAAGCGAGTGATTATAACACAGACGAATCGTGAGGACATTATGCTAAGTGAAAGAAGCCAATCACAAAAGGACGGATACTGTATGATTCCACTTACACGAGGTACTTGAGTCAGATTCATACAGACAGAAAGTAAAATGATGGTTGCCAGGGGCTGGGGTGGGGAGGGGGAGTTGTTGTTTAATGGGAACAACATTAGTTGTTAGTTTTACAAGGTGAAAACGTTCTGGAGACTGGTTGCACAACAACGTGAACATGTTAACACCACTGAGCTGTACCCTCAGAAGTGATTACGATGGGAACTTCAGGTTATATGGGTTTTTTTTACCACGCTTAAAAATAAAGAAATAACAGCAAGTGATGGTTTCTTAAAAAGAAACTTCACAAAGACAAAGACAACCACCTCGGGCACATTAACTTTGGGCGGAATCTGTAATGTCGTCTAATCAACCGTCCCTTAAAATGCAGCAAACTCATCTCCCTGTATAACTCGGAGGTTCTCAGCCAGGAGGGACAGGCTGACCAAGTTTAGGAACCTCTTCCCTCCCGGAATCACCTGGGTTGGGAGACCAGGCAGGTGCTTTTGAAGGTCATTCGTTGGAAGAGTCAGGCTGTTGGAAACTTCTTTTTGTGTTCACGCCAAAACTGGCCCTGATCCCTGCCATTATAAAGAATAAGCCCATCCCCTGTTGCCCATGACAGTCCTTCAGACATCTGAATCCTGCTATACTCCTCACTTCTTCCTCAACACCTTCCCCCTTTGACTTGTACGACTTTTCTCCATGAACCTGTCCGCGTGCATCATATTTGCAGGAAATGGCTTGCTCTAATTCTTTCCCTGATATATCCGACGGCAGATTGCCGCTTCTATCAACAGCCCTTGGCACTTGTGTGGTGCTCTGTAAAAACTGACTCAGCAATCCGAGGAGCAGTGTCAAAACACAGAACGAGTCAGCCTGTGGGTATAAATACATCCCGCCCCGTAACCTCCTGTGGGGCGAGCTTACCACTGGAGCAGCCAATCAATCTGGCTCACCCTTCAACACAAATCCTCAGGAGTGAGGGTCCCCACCCCCACGGCTGCCATTTTCCACATCGGTGGAAAAAGAGAGATTGCCGTCCTGGGTTACGCAGCAACTCCAAAGAACTTATCCAAGCCTGTGTTTGCTCGATTTGGCCAACCAAATCCCTAAATCGGCCAGTTCTACGGGGGAGTATAAGTCAAATAAGTGGACGAATACTATGCAAAATAAAACCACAGCTGTTCAGCTGACCTTTCCCGTTTTTCCCACTCCGTGCTTGTCCCTCAGCACGCAAGCTGGTGGTCGGTGCCAGGAATAGAGACGTGCACCACGGAGCAGAATCCAACTTATCCACTTTCTAAGCTCCTTTCCGGCCCAAGTGCGTCCCTGGAAACATGAACCACCCAGGCTCAGCAGCAGGCATGCTCACCTTTAAGAACCTCAGCAACTTAGACTACGTTTACTCCCCAACTGCACCTGACATGGATCGTCCACAGTTAGAAACGTACTTTCCATCTCCAACCAGTACAGGCAAGCAACCAGCACACATCAGACATCAGACATCTATGTGGCAACCAATGTTGCAACACAGTGCTACTGGCTGAGCTGTCTTGGCAGCTCTGTCAAACAAAGGAACAGATTCAGCGAGTTGAATTCTAACTTTGTTCACGGCCATGTTCTCCACAGAAAGGGGTTCTGGAAGGTCTGAGGCGAGGCTGGGCGTGGCACAGGTCCACTGGATACTCAGCACATTTTTCACATGAGGTCACCTAGCCTGTGTGTGTGTGTGTGTGTGTATATATATATATATTTATATATTTATATATTTATATAATATAAATACTATATATAAATATTATATATATATATATATATATATATTTAGTAACACCAAACCTTCAAAAAGGAGACTTGCCTCATTTGAAGGAGGAAAAGGAATGAATGATATACACACCAACATGGATAAATTTCAGGATAATTATGCTAAGTGACAGAAGCCAGACCAAAAAGAAAGAGTAAGTGCTGTATGACCGCATTTCTATAAAATGCTAGGAAATGGAAACCTGTGGTGACAGCAGGCAATACTTGGGGATGGGGATAAGGGCAGAGAAGGATTGACTACGGGTACAGGAAACTTCTGGAGCTGATGCAGACAGTCATGATCTCGATTGTACTGATGGTTTCACAGGTGTATACATATGCCAGAACCGATCAAACTGTACACTTTAAATGTGAAAAACAATGAGATATACATCCCTTGTGAGGAAAAATGTATATGCCTAAGTCCTCGCAATAAGCCTCTCTTATGAACCTCTTCTTCTAGGTTTTTTCATTTCTTGTTTTCATAAAGTCTGGAATAATATATACCAAAATGTTAACTGTAGTTATCCACAGGTGATGCCTATTTTCTGAGAGTCTATTAATTCTACATTCAAAAACAAAACTATTTTTTTAAAAGCAATGTAACATAATGCAAAGTTAATGTTATAACAACCAATACCCTTTGTGGCAGGCAGGACCCCTCAAGGATGTCCACATCCTAACCCCTGGAACATGTATATGTCACCTTATATGGCAAAAGGGATGAAGGATACTGAGATGAGGAGATTATCCTGGAGTATCTGGGTTGGCCCAAGGTAATCACACAGGCCCCTATAAGTAAAAAGAGGGATGAGGGAGGGTCAAAGTCAATGTGATGGGAGGAAGGAGGCCATGAGAGAAGGAATGCAAGTGACCTCCAGATGCTGGAGAAGCCAAGGAAACAGATTCTTCCCTAGAGCTTCCAGAAAGGACACAGCCCTGTCGACACATTCATTTTAGCCCAGCAAGACCCAAGTCAGCCTTCCAACCACCAGAACGTAAGAGAATATATTTGTGCTGCTTTAAGCCTCCCAGTTGGTGGTTAAGTTGTTACAGCAGCTACAGGAGACTAACAGTCCCTTCCTTTCTTCTATGTACAGGTTTATCTCTTCTGCCAACACAACTTTGCTGAGCTTCTACTTGGTGTCAGATATCATCCTAGGCCTGGGGAAGCAAGAACAGTACATTACCTGCCCAGAGAAGTCACCAGCACAGCCGGCATCTGTTCAAAAGAAGCCAAGTGTCCACTTTTGTTCGTAACCATCATGCAGTATTCAGTTGGAAATCTTTCCAGATCCTATTCTGCTAACCCTGTAATGTCGTTATTTCAACAGGCAATTATTCTTTAAAAAAAAAGTCCTACTTACAATTATGTATATTCTAATTGGGTAATATGACTGACAAAGGCCTTAATTATGGTCCGTAAGTCACACTTCGTATATTGTTAGACCTTTGCTACAAGTTGGCATTTGTGAGCATTACACCATTGTTCTGTCATTTGTGCACCTTTCTCCAATTACTGTACTTGCAGGGCATTAGTGCAATACAAGGTGAAAAACAATGGACAGTGGTCCAACTACCAGAGCCTTTCATTTACCTGAGAAAAACATCTTTTGGTGACTCTAACCCAAAACACACAGGCTTTCAGTGGGGATCAACCCACAAGGAACTTGATTTGCTCATCTTGTGAATGACCACAATACTCACGTAAAGGCAGGCTGACTATATTCCTATTTTCAGGTGAGAAGACCAAAGCACAAACCAGTCAGAGGCAGCAAGTTAAGAAATGAGAATTCAACGGTTACCTGTCTCACATTTCCATGTAGATCTTGCAGTATGGGCTCAAGATAAGCAGCCACACGGACTTCCTTTCCATCAGGACATGAACAGTCTTCTTTTGGTGGTTTTTGTATACAGTTGACCCTTGAACAACATTGGTTTGAACTGTGTGGGTCCACTTATACATGAATATTTTCCAATAGTAAATAGTAAAGGACTACATGATCCACAGGTGTGGAGGAACCACGGATACCGAGGGCTGACTATAAGTTATACTTTGATATTCAATTGCGAGGGAGGTCGGTGTCCCTAACCCCCGTGTTGTTCACGGGTCAACTGTACTTCTTTTGCTGTAATGAAATCTACCTATAACACTGTACTGGGTTGAATAGTGCCCCTCCAAAATTCATGTGAACGTGACCGTGTTTGGAAACAGGGTCTTTGCAGATGTAATCAAGTTCAAATGAGGTCATACTAGATGAGAGTGGCCCTTAATCCAGTGACTCGTATTCTTATAAGAAGAGAGAAATTTGGACACAGACACGGAGAAGAACTCCGTATGAAGATGGAGGGAGAGACTGGAGTGGTGCAGCTGCAAGCCCCCAAGAGAAGCTAGGAAGAGACAGGATTCTACCCAGAGTCTGAGATGGAGTGAAGGAGCACAGTCTTGCCAACACCTTGATTCAGACCTCCAGAATTCTGAGAAAATAAACTGGTGTTTTTTGTTGTTTTTTTTTTTTTTTTGCGGTACGCGGGCCTCTCACTGTTGTGGCCTCTCCCGTTGTGGAGCACAGGCTCCGGACGCACAGGCCCAGCGGTCATGGCTCACAGGCCCAGCCACTCTGCGGCATGTGGGATCCTCCCGGACCGGGGCACGAACCCGCGTCCCCTGCATCGGCAGGCGGACTCTCAACCACTGCGCCACCAGGGAAGCCCACTGTTGGTGTTTTAAGTCATCCAGTTTGTGGTAATTTGTTAGAGCAGCCTTAGGAAAGCGATATAAGCACACATTACCTAAGCATTCTAGAATAATTCAGAGTCAGGAGTAGAAAAGGTAGGGTTAATCTGGTAAGACTTCCTGGAAGTTGTAACCTTAAGAGAAGCTTCTAACAGTAGGAAGAACATAGCTTGGGAAGGAGAAGGACAGGGGACAAAGGACATTCAACAAGAATACAGAATCCCTCCCCAGCCAGGAGATAACAAGACATCTGCACAGGCGTGCGTGAAGCACTATGGGTAGCACCACAGAGGTGAAATCTTTATCAGAGCTGCTCAGCACAACGAGCTACCACTTTATACCTACGGTGAAGGCAAGAGTGAGAAAGACGGATAAAGCTGAGATCTGGAAAGAATGTGGGAACACGGGAACCTCTGGGTCCTGCGGGCAGCACTTGGGCGAAGCCACATGTGTACCCCATGACCTACAGCCCTTCTCCTGGGCACGAATCCCAGGGAGGGACTTGTGCACAGGGCCCACAGACACAGAGGACGATGCTCGCTGCAGTGCTGAGTGCAAGGTGGGAAACTGGGTACAACTTGGGTGGGGGTCCATGACTGGCAGAGCACGGAGGTACAACATGGTGATGCTTACAAAAAAAATCCATATCCTAGGGCAGCTGGAAGCAACAAACCCAATGTAGCAACATGAAGAGGTCTTGAGAACACCATACTGAATGCAAACAGGAAGCAGAAGGGCACGGTACAATTTATGCAAATCCCACACTCTCTCTACATATTTCAAAGGGACATGTGCATATTTAATGACACATATCAAGAACAAGTGCTTAATGAGGGGAGGAGAAAGAAAGTGGGGATGGGAGGTGAAGGGGAATAGAAACTATGGACTGAAAGAGGGGCCTCACAAGGCCCCCATGGTGACAGTGGGGCAGGACCCTGGAGCGAGATGAACTCCATTCTCCTCACTAGAGAGCCGAGAGAGAAAGACTAGCGAGGCAAAGATGACCTTGACCCATCTCTGACTGGTGCACAGGAGGTCTCCGGAAATGGCAACTCTCCCCCCCTCCCCAGCAGTAGTGCACTTTTCCACAGGCATACTTGGAAGCAGAATCACTGAGTAACCTTGAACTCCATCAACTGTAACAGCAACAAGAAAAAGAAGATGAAACCTACGTTGAAGTTTGGGTAGTAGTGTTTTTAAAAACCCAGTTTAGGAAACCTTCAACCATTCAGACTGTGGAGGACCCAAAGACATTGGGAACTCCAATCTTGGAATTCTTGACTATTTGGCCCAGTAATTCTCAGAGGTAAAATGCCAGGTAGGGGATTAGATCCTGGAACAAAAAAGAGACATAAGGGAAAAACTGAGGAAATCTGAATAAAAGCTTGGACTTTAATAATAATGTATCAATACTGACTCATTAATTGTGACCAATGTACCATACTAATGTAAGATGTCAATAACAGGGGAAACTGGGTGTGGGGCACATGGGAACTCTCCACGCTATCTTTGAAGTTTTTCTGTAAATCTAAAACTGGTCTAAAAAGTATTAAAAAAAAAAAAAAAAAAAGTCCAGGCAGGGCCCTAGACTTACTTCATCCCACTTCTCACCCCAACTTTAAAAGAGGACAGAAGCTCAAGGACGTAGGTGGTTTCCTATGGAGACTTCATTCCTTTGAATAGAGCCCATGGAAGCATATTTGCAAAGGTCTCATTACAGAAGATAATTAAAACCGAACCAGTAAGTGGTTGGACTTCTAGGATTTCCTTCGTAGTCTGCTGGCTTGTCCTTTCTTCTATAGGCTCTCTCACGGTCAAGGCAAATGAATGGGACTTCCCTCGATGATCAGTTGAAAGGTTCTGGGAATGAGCTTGTCCTGATGTGGGTCTGGATGGCCCCTGTGCTTCTCCTTGGGTCCTCAAGGAGGCTGTCACAAGCAGGAATGCCTGGAGGCCTTGAATCGGGTTCCGTGTCCAGCCTAAGAAACCTCCTTGAAATGTTCTTTCGTTTGTCTCAGGCAGGGTCTAAGCTCTTGCAGATGTTTTAGACTCTGCCTCCAGTACACAGACAATTCACCCAGACTCATCGCCAGCCTCAGTTGTGGTGATCAGCGGCTCTGATTTCGCTCAGAGAGGGCTGCCCTGCCCTCAGAAGTCAGGTCAAAACAGGAAAAACATACAGGAAAAAATAAAAATCCTAACTAAGAGCGGTTACCGAAAACTCAACTCCAGGGGAGACACTGTCTTTGCGGTACTTGGCAAATCTGAAACCCAAATCCTTCTCAGCATCCCTGTGCAAAAGTGCACAGGGCGGTTCCTACAGGGATGCCTGCTGCAGCACCGCTACACAGAAGCGCTGGAAACAGCCCAGCTGAGTATCAACGGAGAAGTACCTCCATCTAATCAGGTACAGCAGTAGTGTGGATATGAGCCAGCAGTTTATATGAATGACAGAGATCTACATGGAAAGATCCTCAAGACATACAACTGAGTGGAGCAGTGATGCACAGAGTATAATGGCATGAATATAAAATCAACTATACTCCAATAAAAATCAACAGACGATGGACAAAAAAAAAAGTGGTACATCCCTACAACAGAATATTATTCCACCATACAAAGGGATGATGGACTGATTCATGCTACAGCATGGATGGCCCTTGGAAACATGATGCTAAATTAAAGAAGCCAAACCCCAAAGTCCACATAGTGTATGTTTCCATTGATGTGAGATGTCTAGAATGGGCAAGTCCATAGAGACAGAAGGCAGATTAGTGGGTAACAGGGGCTGGAAGAGGGGAGAAATACGGAGTGACTGCTTAATGGGTACAGGTTTCAGGTTGGGGTGATGAAAATGTTCTGCAATTAGAAGTGGCGATGATCACACAATTGTGAACATACTAAAAAAAATCCACGGAATTGTATACTTTAAAGGGTCAACTGTACGGTATGTGAATTATAACTCAAAGAAAAACAACAGATGCATGGGTGAACTTGAGCAATGAAACTGGGAAGGTTATTTGGGGACAAGGATGAGACAGTGAAGGGGCAGCGTGATATGACAGGATGTGGAAGTTTCTAGCTCACTTACAGAGCTGCCCTGTAATACATTTCACTGGACCCCTGGGGCTCTGAGCAGCATCTGGGTTTCCCTGTGTACATCAGGTCATTACCAGTAGGCCTGACATGAATCTAGTAGCTAGCTTTAGGGGCTTTGGTTGGGGTGACCAGCAGAAGAGGCACAGGGACCTGCTAGGCTCAGGACCCATTTTTGGAGCTGAACTGTGTTTGACACACAGTCCTCGCCCCCAACAGTGATCACCCAGTCCCAGAGCCCAGCCCTGTGGTTCCCTCATCTTTGTAACTAACACGAACGAACGAACGAACGAACGAACCACAGAGGGGTAACTAATCCCACAGCTGCTACACCCACTCGATCGGGAAGGGGGAGGCAGCCCAACCAAGGGGATGGGGAGTGTGGCCAAATATCACACTTCCCCTGTGCAGGAAACACAGACTCGGGGCCCTGTCCAAGGGCCTGCTGGCAGCCTGGTCAAAGGCCAAAGTGCTAGGCCAAGTGCGTCCAAAGCCAGCTCTGTCACTCACTAGCTACGTGACTTTGGGCGGGTTTCATGCGTCTCCCAGAACCTCCGTTTCCTCCTTTGAGGCTCATCACTGTAGTTCCCTGAGGCTACTGGGAAGACAAAATGAGATCGTGGACAGGGATGCGAGTGTGCCTGGCATGCAGGGGCACCCCGCCCGGTGATGTTACCCTCCCCCTGCCTCCAGCTCCACCAGCTCCTTCTCTGCAGCCCCTCCTGCCCCTTGGCTGCTACCCTCCTCTCCATCCTGCCCCTCACAGGCGGGAGGAGTAGGGGCTCTGGGCCTCCTTCCCCAGGGTGGCCTCACTCCATCACCCCCTGCAGGCTGGCTTTGCCCACCGCTCCTGGAAACCGTTCTCAGGAACGTGAGCTGGAACTCGGACATGGCTTCTTTTTCTTCTGATTTTCTTTCGGCCTCTGTGGCCATCCCTTCCCTGGCTCCTGACTGGCAACTCTCCTCAGCTTTATCCTGTGCTGTCCCCCTCTCCACCCGCCCTTCCTTCTTCCTCCACTCACTCCCTGGGTGACGTGGTCCAGCCCTAGCCCAGGCCACCATCACCTCTCCCACAAGCAGTCATTCCTGAGACTTGGTCTCCTCCTCAGTACCTGGCAACGGTAATCCCGGAGCTGCTGTTGCACCTGGCACACAGCAGGCGCTGACTCCAAAGCTCTGACCTAATGTGCCGTGTAACCCTCTGCAGGCCCTCAACCTCCTTCTCCCTCAAGTTCGCCACATCTCAAAGACATGGGACTCAGGACAGTAGCCCTAGGTGCAGAAATCAGACAGCTTGTGCTAAAAGACTTAGGAAGTAAAAGGGTTCTGAAACACAAAGCATCTTGAGGTTATCAGTCTGTCGGTATTGGCAAGTCGTTCCACTGGGCTAACACTTTCTGGGCCTCCTTGCCAACTCCAACTCTAAACCTCTCTGCCCATGGGGAAGACGGGCTGTCTTCCCTCTGAGGGTTGTTACTGCAGACGGAAGGCTCTGGAAGAGGCTTCTCATTGGTGTTTGAGGGCCCCCTCCGTACCAGGCACCGTGCGAGGTGCTCTACATCGTCCATCATGTCCCAAAATGCTCTCGTGACCACCCCTGCCAAGTGGGTCTCATCCCAGCCCTTACTGGGGAGCGACGAGGCTAAGAGAGGCACAGTCATAGCCCTGGGATGAAAGCACACAGCCTGGCATGACTCCAGAGTCTCTCGCTGGTTCTCCAAGCTGCCTCCGTGTGGGGCTAAACGCAGACATTCTCTTTTCCCTCCCCAGACCACGCTCCCCAATGACCACCAACTGAGTAACCGGAACCACCAGTTACTGCTGCCCAAGCCGGAAATGTGGGCGTTATTTTGCCCTTGACCCCTCCCCGCCCCCTCCCACCCATCAATGAGGTCAGTCAATTCACCTGAAAAAAAAATCTCTCTGGAATCTAGCCATTTCTTCCATGCCCGCCGTCACCACCACGCTCTAGAGTTAACTTGCATCTTGTGTCTGTCTCATCTGGGAGTCTAATGCCTTGTCCATACGTGGGGTCATACTTGCACATCTTCCCGAGATGCTCAATGACCCAACAGAAGACACTCTTTAGGTCACACAGAGCCCACCATGAGATGGCATGTGCTCGTCACTGTCACCAGCTGAGACCTCTGCTCGGGCCCTCTCCTTGCCTCCCTCAATAAAAAGCTATTTTATAACCTTTGCACTAAGGACAGAGGCAAATAATCAGACTCCCTCTTTGAGAGACTGTCTTTAAAAATGACTATCCGTGTAAACAACTTGGTTTAAAAGAGAAAAACCTTGCAGATATGTTTGCATCTTTGGCCTCTGGAAAAACGGGTAGAAAGGACGAGAAGGCCCAGCGGACTGAGAAGGGGGTTCTCTTCCCCACCGCTGGCGAGGCATTTGATTTCATGAGTATTAATCAAAATCACTCTTGATTATAGCAAAAACAACCTTTGCTATAATTTTAATGCAATTAACTGGAATATATGGTAATTCTGAGCAATCCTGCTCTTGAGATTAAAGAACAGCCTGCCAGGAAACATATGAATAAAGCTTTAAGATCAAAATTTGCATAATTAGGTTTCTTCCCTGCTCTCCACCCCCATCCACAGCCTCTGGGGCTGTGAGAGGTTCTACTGAAGGGAAGTGCGTGGAGTCGGCAGGCCAACAACCTGGGCTGGCACCCTGCGCTTCCGTCCCGGGCTGGAACACTCCTTTCCAAGAGCATGTTCATGTTTCTCCAACACATCCCTGATGGACTAATAGACAGCCAAAGACAGGCGGACAAATGACAGAGGGCAGAGATTTTGAGCCGCCCTTGCAGAGGTGGAGGCAAAAAAAGTAGCAACACCTCCAGCTTATGGGGCTGCTGCTTCCTGGCAGTTTAGCACCGTGCAAACTTGTTCATCCTGCTCTGAAGACGCAGCGTACTCTATTCTGCTTCTTTTTTTTTTTTAACCTCTTTATTGGAGTATAATTGCTTTACCATGATGTGTTAGTTTCTGCTTTATAACAAAGTGAATCAGCTATACGTATACAGATATCCCCATATCCCCTCCCTCTTGCGTCTCCCTGCCACCCTCCCTATCCCATCCCTCTAGGTGGTCACAGAGCACCGAGCTTATCTCCCTGTGCTACGCGGCTGCTTCCCACTAGCTAGCTATTTTACATTTGGTAGTGGATATATGTCCATCATACTCTATTCTTGAAACCATAACCACCTCAGCAATACCTCAAACCCCAAACTTAGAGTTTTGTTGATAACACGTTTTAACGCCTGGTCACAGGCTCCCGCCAGCCCAGGCCCGGGCATTGCTACCACAAGGCCCCACCTCCTCCCACTGTCTTACAGGGGCTGTGACAGCCAGAGCCACTGCCTCACTGCACTGCATCCCCTCCCTACCAGCTCTAGAGTCCCTAACCCTCTGGGGAGAGCTTGCATTACCCCGGGAGGGAAGGAAAAACATCAGTTACTTTTCTGAAGACATTACAAGCAGGACCATGTGCACTTCTACTCCTAAGAAGGGGGAGAAAAGCCAGGAGGTGGTACCAGTCGCCCATGGGACAAGCAGGCTGGGGGCTGAGTATTCCCAGAACCTAGCGAAATAATTCCTACCCCTTGCCTTCGACCTCCGTCTCATTCAGAGATTTTCCATTCAATCCTACCCATGAAAAGATCTTTAACATTTAAAATCACGTAAAATGTCAACAGTCCCATTTCCTCTTAAATAAGTTATTCTTGGACCTGCAGTAAAGTTTAAGCTGAAAGGTTAATACTCCTTTATCAGAAGGCTTGGAGGAAACAGACATCATCACTTTTGTTCTTTGCTGCTTTGAAAACAAATGTGGAAAAGAGGAAGAAGACAAAACGGGAGAACAGTTGGTCCTTTCTCACAGAGACCTTCAAGATATAATGCCACACTAGAGACTGCTCGGATAACGAAAAATCTGCCCAGATTTTCCGTTCCGGATGGTGGCCACCAAGCACATTTATACCCCTGTCTCTCAAAACCGCTGGGGAATATCAAGAAAGGAGCACACAAGTGAGTACATTCAGACAAGCAGCAGGAACAAGGGGATGGGGAGAAAGGGCGCAATCCAAAGACGAAGACGAACTTCTAGAAGAGCAAAGGTGGATGAGATCAGAACAGCAGATAAATCAAGGTCAGAGGAGCTGAAGGGCACCTACTGCTGGAGAAGACGTGGAAAAGGAACAGCTGACGCATATTATAACATGGATGAACCTTGAAAATATTATACTGCGTGAGAAAAGCCTGACACAAAAGGGTAAATATGATATGGTTTATTTCTATGAAATTCTAGAAGAGACAAAACTAACCTACAATGTAAAAATCAGCTCAGTGGTTGCTTGGGTGAGGGATGCTGGGAAGTGATATGAAGGAACTTTCTGGGATGATGAAAATGTTCTGTCTTGACATGCACTCGTCAAAACTGATTGAGGGCTTCCCCGGTGGCGCAGTGGCTGAGAGTCCGCCTGCCGATGCGGGGGACACGGGTTCGTGCCCCGGTCCGGGAAGATCCCACATGCCGCGGAGCGGCTGGGCCCGTGAGTCGTGGCCGCTGAGCCTGCACGTCCGGAGCCTGTGCTCCGCAACGGGAGAGGCCACGGCAGTGAGAGGCCCGCGTATCGCAAAAACAAACAAACAAAAAAACAAACAAAAAAAAACAAAACTGATTGAACTTAAGGATCTTAATACCTTAGTATTTAACTATATGTAAATCATACCTCAATAAAAAATACTTAAGAACCTTACTAGAACCAAGTGCACACAAATTTTTAAAACGCTACTGCAGAACATTCCTGAGAATCTTAACATCTGAGGTATGTAAATGACACCTCAATTTAAAAAGATACTTAAGAAGTATACTAGAACTAAGTGAAGGAAAAAACTGAAACCAGTACAGTTGACCCCCGAACAATGCAGGGGTTAATCCGCATACAACTAACGGTCAGCCCTGTGCATCCACGGACTCAACCAGCCACAGGCTGTGTGGTACTGTAGCATTTACTGTTGAAAAGTATCCGTGTATGACTGGACCTGTGCACTTCAAACCCGTATCGTTCAAGGGTCAACCGTACTGAAAAACACAAAAGAAGACTTGAACAAATGAAAAGACTAGGCTGTGGATAGGAAGATGCGATATCATACAGGTGCTAATTCTCCCAAATTTCTAACTATGACATGTTTCCAATAAAAATGGTAATGACAACAAATGTGGGGAGAAGCCAAGCTCAGGAGCACATCCCCTGTCCAGAAGGAGATGTGGAAGCTGGGGCGAAGACCCCCTCCCTCTCCCCCTCCTCAAGTCAGTGTCGGGGAGGAAGATAGCGGGAGAGAGGAGGGGAGGAGCCTACGGAACCGTGTGCAGACCTGCTGCTCCCCTTGGCCTCCTGTGCAGCCCGCTCACGACAAGAGGAGCTGGACGTCTTCCCTCCAAAGAAACCGAGCAAGCTGGCGAGGAGGAGCCGGCGGCCCACATGGGCCTGCGACCTGGAAGAGGGTTCCTGTTCAGGCCAGCCCCAGCCTGCTCACTGGTCTCTTCCCTACCCACAGCCTTCCCCTCTCCACACCGTGAGCTCCCATCCACCGGGCTGCAGCCCACCTCCGAGCCCCGGGCGAGGCGATCCCGGCTGCGTCTCCACTGACAAATACAAGCAGACCCCCAGAATCACTAAACGGGAAGCTCCATTCATTCATCCAACAAATAGTTCCTGATGGGCAGGACGGGTGCTCAGCTCTGATCTCGGCCCTGGGAAACGTCCACGAAAAAGGCAGCTACAAACGGTGGCCTCACGGCACAGAATTCTACTGGGAGTGGTCTATCCGTGCCATGACATTATTTGGTGATAAAAAGGAAAGGAAGGACTGAGCCAGGCTACACCCTGCATGAGCCTTGAAAACCTTATACGAAGTGAAAGAAGCCAGACACAGAAGGCCACATACTGCATGATTCCATTTCTATGAAAGATCCAGAGGAGGTAAACCCACAGAGACAGAAAGCTGATGAGTGGTTGCCAGGGGCTGCGGGAGGGGAGAATGTAGACTGACTGCTTAATGGGTATGAGGTTTCCTCTTTGGGTGATGAAAATGTCTTGGAGCTAGACAGAGGTGACGGTCGTACAACTCTGTGAATGTCCTACATGCCACTGAGTTGTACGCTTTAAAGGGGTGAATTTTATGTTACGTGAATTAGATATCAATTTCTTAAGCCATTAAAGAAAAAAAGGAAACCTGCATTTCAGAATGACATTCACAGGGAAGCCACTGGAAAGATGACTTGAGTCAGAGACTACAGGCAACTGGGCCGAGCCAGCCCACAGGAGGGGGCGTGGGAGGACGGGCGTGGGGGGGGGGGGGCAGACATCTTGCCCTCTATAAATACCCCTGGCCCCTAACCAAGCTCGGAGCCTGACTGCCCAAACACGAAACAGGGCGTGCTGCTAGGGTTTGCTCAGACATAACACAAGTCTGATTCAGATTTCTGCAAATCCAAATCATATTGTCAATGACCTAAGGAGTTTTCGTTTGAAGGCTTCTCATAGGGCTACAGAACCAAAAAGTTAACGCAGGACTATTCAGTCACCAAACACCAGGGACCAGGGACTGGGAGAGAGAGAAAGATGAGAAAAGCAGAGTTCTTGACCTCAGTCCACAGGTGGAGATATTTAAACAAACGGGGTTATGACAGCTGCGTGTGCCAGGTGCCCTACAATCACAGCAGCTGTCACCAGCTCTGCCTGGCAGGCTTCAGGGAGTGGGCGGCAGCTGAGCTCAGATCGGAAAGGGGAGCAGAGGGAGAGGGCCTTGGGGTCAAGCCTCAGGGGGTGCGGGAGCCATTCGCAGAGAGCAGGGGGAAGTCAGGAGGGCTGGAACCGAGTATGCGGCAGGGAGTGGTCAGAGAAGGCGGCAACAGATGACGAAGGCCAGGTTGGGGAAGGGCAGTGGGGAGACTTAAGGAGGGGTTTCGGGGGTGAGAGGAGTGTAAGGATGACCTACATGTATCCCTTGACATATGGACTAGAATGGCAACACCATCCACCCAGCTGGGGAGCACAGGGGGAGAGGTCAGCCTAGGGGAGAAACACCATGGCCAGGTTCACACGTGGTGGACTTCAGGGCTTGTTCTGACCCTCCCCCAGCTCTGACACCACTGAGCGACTTTCCTTGAAATCTGGGTCCTGAAACTAGACGACATACTCCTCCTCCAGCTCTTGTCCTCTCTTGCTGCCCATTCCCCTCCGCTGGTCCTTCTCTGTCCACCTCTTCAATTCTGGGGCTCCCCAGATTGCTATCGCTCACGTTCACCCAGTCTCCCAGCCAGATCCCACCTCCTCCTGTGATTGCAGCTCTTAATGCCCACCACACCAAATAGAAATCCCCACGGGCAAAGTGGCTCTGAGCTCTGGGCCCAGGGTTTCCTGCCAGACACTTCTCTCTCCCTGTGTGTCCCTTTTCAGAATCATTATTTTGAATCACCTCTTGCTTAGCTGTTTTGTATTATTAAGTAGATATCTCCAGGAGGGTTGCCGAGTGACATATAGCTTCCAAAGCATTCCATTTTTTAACTGAAATTTTTATTGAGATAATTATAGATTCCCATACAGTTATCAGAAATAATACGGGGGGAGGGATAAATTAGGAGTTTGGGATTAACAGATACACACTACTATATATAAAATAGATAACCAACAAGGACCTACTGTATAGCACAAGAAACTCTACTCAATAGCCCATAATAACCTATAAGGGAAAAGAATCAGAAAAAGAATCTATGTATGTATGTATAACTGATTCACTTTGCTGTACACCTGAAACAAACACTGTAAATCAACTAGACTTCAATTTAAAAAATTAAATAGTCAAAAGAAAATACTGTTATCCACACCTATTAACCTAATTCTATGTTAGTATTACATTAATATTGTATATTTAACTATAAAAAATAAAATGTTAAAAAAGAGAAATAATATAAAGAGATCCCTTGTATCCCTCGTATACTGTGCCTAGTTTCCCCAAAGGTCATATTATGCAAAATAGTATACTATCACAATCAGCATACTGACATCGATACAACCCACACATCTTAATCAAATTTCCCCCATTTTACTTGCACTCATTTGTACGTTTATTAAGTACCATACAGTTTTATCACGTGTAGATTAATGTGACCACCACAGTCAAGATAAATAGTTCCATTGGCACAAGTATCCCTTATGCTGCCTTTTTATAAGCATACCCACTTCTCTCCCACCTTTCCTCTTCCCCTCCCCTACCTGTGACCACCACTAATCTGTTCTCCATCTCTATATTGATGTTATTTCAAGAATGTCATACAAATGGAATAATGCAGTATGTATTCTTTTGAGACTGACTTCTTTCACACAGCATACTACATCTGAGATTCATCCAGGTTGTTGTGTGTATCAACAGTTTGTTCCTTTTTCATTGCTCAGTAGTATTCCACGTAGGTGTACCACAGTTTATCCATTCACCCATCAAAGGGCATTTGGGCTGATTCCAGTATTTGGTAATTACAAATAAACCTATCGACACTGGGGTATAGGAAGCCTTACATTTTTCAGAATGCCTTTGTATTGCCTCTCCATGAGAATGACAACTTGATCCAAACTTTTACCCTCAAAACTGTGTAGAGGTATTAACCCGATGTCTTCCAGCATCAAATACTGTCATGAAGCAGAGTGAAGTGAACCGGACTTATTTTTTTCCCCTCTAATAGGCGACTTGCTCCTTCTGCCTAGATTTCTTTAAAAAATCGTCACCAAAAGTGCTAAATCACTAACCAACCTAACCATGGGAAAAAAAAAAAGAACTGATACCCAATTAGGAGAAAAAATACAAAGGAAATCAAAACAATAATACAAATATTTATACATACCTACTATGTGCCCTGCCTTGTTCTAGGTCCTAAGGATACACGAGTGAACAGACAAAAAAATCCTGCCTTTATGGAACTTATATGCAACTAGATTAAATGGATATTATTCTAGAACTACATAATTTTCAAAAATTAGTCAAGAAGAAAGAAAGCCTAACATATAGACAGAATATATATAATAGAGAAAACCTAAAGAGAGCACCATGAGAAAAAAACTGTGAAAGCTGTGTATGAATACTGCTCTAGAAGAATCAACCAGGCTCAATCCACATGAGAATTATTTCAATCCTCAAAAGACAGATGATTTCTCTACTGTTCAATTTTCTAGAGCAGAGAAATGAGAAAAACTTCCCGTCTTTTAGTGACACCTGGAAAAGATAGCATAGAAAAAGGACACTATAGACCAATCTCACTTTTGAATATTGATATAAAAATAAAGTGTACATTGGGATTTCCCTGGTGGCAGAGTGGTTAAGAATCTGCCTGCCAATGCAGGGAACACGGGTTCGAGCCCTGGTCCGGGAGGATTCCACATGCCGCAAAGCAACTAAGCCCGTGTGCCACAACTACTGAGCCTGCACTCTAGAGCCTGTGAGCCACAACTACTGAGCCCGCGTGCTGAAACTACTGAAGCCCACATGCATTGAGCCCCGAACTCATTCTACAAGGCCACCATCACCCTGATACCAAAACCAGACAAAGATGTCACAAAGAAAACTACAGGCCAATATCACTGATGAACATAGATGCAAAACTCCTCAACAAAATACCAGCAAACAGAATTCAACAGTCCATTAAAAGCATCATACACCATGATCAAGTGGGGTTTATTCCAGGAACGCAAGGATTCTTCAATATACGCAAATCAATCAATGGGATACAACATATTAACAAATTGAAGGAGAAAAACCAAATGACCATCTCAATAGATGCAGAGAAAGATTTCGACAAAATTCAACACCCATTTATGATAAAAACCCTGCAGAAAGTAGGCACAGAGGGAACTTTCCTCAACATAATAAAGGCCATATATGACAAACCCACAGCCAACATCATCCTCAGTGGTGAAAAACTGAAACCATCTCCACTAAGATCAGGAACAAGACAAGGTTGCCCACTCTCACCACTATTATTCAACATACTTTTGGAAGTTTTAGCCACAGCAATCAGAGAAGAAAAAGAAATAAAAGGAATCCAAATTGGAAAAGAAGAGGTAAAGCTGTCATTGTTTGCAGATGACATGATACTCTACATAGAGAATCCTAAAGATGCTACCAGAAAATTTCTAAAGCTAATCAATGAATTTGGTAAAACAGCAGGATACAAAATTAATGCACAGAAATCTCTTGCACTCCTATACACTAATGATGAAAAATGTGAAAGAGAAATTAAGGAAACACTCCCATTTACCATTGCAACAAAAAGAATAAAATACCTAGGAATAAACCTACCTAGGGAGACAAAAGACCTGTATGCAGAAAACGATAGGACATGGTAGAAAGAAATTAAAGATGATACCAACAGATGGAGAGATATTCCATGTTCTTGGATTGGAAGAATCAACATTGTGAAAATGACTCTACTACCCAAAGCAATCTACAGATTCAATGCAATCCCTATCAAACTACCACTGGCATTTTTCACAGAACTAGAACAAAAAATTTCACAGTTTACATGGAAACACAAAAGACCCCGAATAGCCAAAGCAATCTTGAGAAAGAAAAACGAAGCTGGAGGAATCAGGCTCCCTGACTTCAGACTGTACTACAAAGCTACAGTAATCAATACAGTATGGGACTGGCACAAAAACAGAAATGTAGATCAATGGAACAGGATAGAAAGCCCAGAGATAAACCCACGCACATATGGTCACCTTATCTTTGATAAAGGAGGCAGGAATATGCAGTGGAGAAAAGACAGCCTCTTCAATAAGTGGTGCTGGGAAAACTGGACAGCTACATGTAAAAGAATGAAATTAGAACACTCCCTAACACCATACACAAAAATAAACTCAAAATGGATTAAAGACCTAAATGTAAGGTCAGACACTATCAAACTCTTATTTTTTTTTTACATCTTTATTGGAGTATAATTGCTTTACAATGGCGTGTTAGTTTCTGCTTTATAACAAAGTGAATCAGTTATACATATACATATGTTCCCATATCTCTTCCCTCTTGCGTCTCCCTTCTTCCCACCCTCCTATCCCACCCCTACAGGTGGTCACAAAGCACTGAGCTGATCTCCCTGTGCTATGCGGCTGCTTCCCACTAGCTATCTATTTTACATTTGGTAGTGTATATATGTCCATGCCTCTCTCTCGCTTTGTCACAGCTTACCCTTCCCCCTCCCCATATCCTCAAGTCCATTCTCGAGTAGGTCTGTGTCTTTATTCCCCTCTTACCCCTAGGTTCTTCATGACCTTTTTTTTTCCTTCGATTCCATATATATGTGTTAGCATATGGTATTTGTCTTTCTCTTTCTGACTTACTTCACTCTGTATGACAGACTCTAGGTCCATCCACCTCACTACAAATAACTCAATTTCGTTTCTTTTCATGGCTAAGTAATATTCCATTGTATATATGTGTCACATCTTCTTTATCCATTCATCCGATGATGGACACTTAGGTTGCTTCCATGTCCTGGCTATTGTAAATAGAGCTGCAGTGAACATTTTGGTACATGACTCTTTTTGAATTTTGGTTTTCTCAGGGTATATGGCCAGTAGTGGAATTGCTGGGTCGTATGGTACTTCTATTTGTAGTTTTTTAAGGAACCTCCATACTGTTCTCCATAGTGGCTGAACCAATTCACATTCCCACCAGCAGTGCAAGAGTGTTCCCTTTTCTCCACACCCTCTCCAGCATTTATTGTTTCTAGATTTTTTGATGATGGACATTCTGACCGGTGTGAGATGATATCTCATTGGGTTTTTTTTTGCGGTATGTGGGCCTCTCACTGTTGTGGCCTCTCCCGTTGCAGAGCACAGGCTCCGGATGCGCAGGCTCAACGGCCATGGCTCACGGGCCCAGCCGCTCCACGGCATGTGGGATCTTCGCGGACTAGGGCACGAACCCGTGTCCCATGCATCGGCAGGCGGACTCTCAACCACTGTGCCACCAGGGAAGCCCTCATTGTAGTTTTGATTTGCATTTCTCTAATGATTAATGATGTTGAGCATTCTTTCATGTGTTTGTTGGCAGTCTGTATATCTTCCTTGGAGAAATGTCTATTTAGGTCTTCTGCCCACTTTTGGATTAGGTTGTTTGTTTTCTGGTTATTGAGCTGCATGAGCTGCTTGTAAATTTTGGAGATTAATCCTTTGTCAGTTGCTTCATTTGCAAATATTTTCTCCCTTTCTAAGGGTTGTCTTTTGCTCTTGTTTATGGTTTCCTTTGCTGTGCAAAAGCTTTGAAGATTCATTAGGTCCCATTTGTTTATTTTTGTTTTTATTTCCATTTCTCTAGGAGGTGGGTCAAAAAGGATCTTGCTGTATTTATGTCATAGAGTGTTCTGCCTATGTTTTCCTCTAAGAGTTTGATAGTTTCTGGCCTTATATTTACGTCTTTAATCCATTTTGAGTTTATTTTTGTGTATAGTGTTAGGGAGTGTTCTAATCTCATACTTTTACATATACCTGTCCAGTTTTACCAGCACCACTTATTGAAGAGGCTGTCCCAGAAGAAGAGAAAAAAAAAGGGACTGAGAAAATATTTGAAGAGATTATAGTTCAAAACTTCCCTAATATGGGAAAGGAAATAGTTAATCAAGTCCAGGAAGCACAGAGAGTCCCATATAGGATAAATCCAAGGAGAAATACGCCAAGACACATATTAATCAAACTGTCAAAAATTAAATACAAAGAAAGCATATTAAAAGCAGCAAGGGAAAAACAACAAATAACACATAAGGGAATCCCCATAAGGTTAACAGCTGATCTCTCAGCAGAAACCCTACAAGCCAGAAGGGAGTGGCAGGACATACTGAAAGTGATGAAGGAGAAAAACCTGCAGCCAAGACTACTCTACCCAGCAAGGATCTCATTCAGATTTGATGGAGAAATTAAAACCTTTACAGACAAGCAAAAGCTGAGAGAGTTCAGCACCACCAAACCAGCTTTACAACAAATGCTAAACGATCTTCTCTAGGCAAGAAACACAAGAGAAGGAAAAGACCTATAATGACGAACCCAAAACAATTTAGAAAATGGGAATAGGAACATACATATCGATAATTACCTTAAATGTAAATGGACTAAATGCTCCCACCAAAAGACACAGATTAGCTGAATGGATACAAAAACAAGACCCTTATATATGCTGTCTACAAGAGACCCACTTCAGACCTAGAGACACATACAGATTGAAAGTAAGGGGATGGAAAAAGATATTCCATGCAAATGGAAATCAAAAGAAAGCTGGAGTAGCAATTCTCACATCAGACAAAATAGACTTTAAAATAAAATCTATTACAAGAGACAAAGAAGGACACTACATAATGATGAAGGGATCAATCCAAGAAGAAGATATAACAATTGTAAATATTTATGCACCCAACATAGGAGCACCCCAATACATAAGGCAAATACTAACAGCCATAAAAGGGGAAATCGACAGTAACACATTCATAGTAGGGGACTTTAACACCCCACTTTCACCCATGGACAGATCATCCAAAATGAAAATAAATAAGGAAACACAAGCTTTAAATGATACATTAAACAAGGTGGACTTAATTGATATTTATAGGACATTCCATCCAAAAACAACAGAATACACATTTTTCTCAAGTGCTCATGGAACATTCTCCAGGATAGATCATATCTTGGGTCACAAATCAAGCCTTAGTAAATTTAAGACAATTGAAATTGTATCAGGTATCTTTTCTGACCACAGCGCTATGAGACTAGATATCAATTACAGGAAAAGATCTGTAAAAAATACAAACACATGGAGGCTAAACAATACACTACTTAACAACGAAGTGATCACTGAAGAAATCAAAGAGGAAATCCAAAAATACCTAGAAACAAATGACAATGGAGACACGACGACCCAAAACCTATGGGATGCAGCGAAAGCAGTTCTAAGAGGGAAGTTTATAGCAATACAATCCTACCTTAAGAAACAGGAAACGTCTCGAATAAACAACCTAACCTTGCACTTAAAGCAATCAGAGAAAGAAGAATTATCAAACTCTTAGAGGAAAACATAGGCAGAACCCTCTGTGACATAAATCACAGCAAGATCCTTTTTCACCCACCTCCTAGAGAAATGGAAATAAAAATAAACAAATGGGACCTAATGAAACTTCAAAGCTTTTGCACAGCAAAGGAAACCATAAACAAGAGCAAAAGACAACCCTCAGAATGGGAGAAAATATTTGCAAATGAAGCAACCGACAAAGGATTAATCTCCAAAATTTACAAGCAGCTCATGCAGCTCAATAACCAGAAAACAAACAACCCAATCCAAAAATGGGCAGAAGACCTAAATCGACATTTCTCCAAAGAAGATATACAGACTGCCAACAAACACATGAAAGAATGCTCAACATCATTAATCATTAGAGAAATGCAAATCAAAACTACAATGAGATATCATCTCACACCAGTCAGAATGGCCATCATCAAAAAGTCTAGAAACAATAAATGCAGGAGAGGGTGTGGAGAAAAGGGAACCCTCTTGCACTGTTGGTGGGAATGTAAGTTGATACAGCCACTATAGAGAACAGTATGGAGGTTCCTTACAAAACAAAAATAGAACTACCATGCGACCCAGCAATCCCACAACTGGGATATACCCTGAGAAAACCATAATTCAAAACAAGTCATGTACCACAATGTTCACTGCAGCTCTATTTACAATAGCCAGGACATGGAAGCAACCTAAGTGTCCATCAACAGATGAATGGATAAAGAAGATGTGGCACATATATACAATGGAACATTACTCAGCCATAAAAAGAAACGAATCTGAGTTATCTGTAGTGAGGTGGATGGACCTAGAGTCTGTCATACAGAGTGAAGTAAGTCAGAAAGAGAAAAACAAATACCGTATGCTAACACATATATATAGAACCTGAAAAAAATGGTCATGAAGAACCTAGGGGCAAGACGGGAATAAAGACACAGACCTACTAGAGAATAGACTTGAGGACAGGGGAGGGGGAAGGGTAAGCTGGGACAAAGTGTGAGAGTGGCATGGAGATATATACACTACCAAATGTAAAACAGATAGCTAGTGGGAAGCAGCCGCATAGCACAGGGAGATCAGCTCGGTGCTTTGTGACCACCTAGAGGGGTGGGATAGGGAGGGTGGGAGGGAGGGAGACGCAAGAGGGAAGAGATATGGGAACATATGTATATATATATATAAGTGATTCACTTAGTTATAAAGCAGAAATTAACACACCATTTTTAAGCAATTATACTCCAATAAAGATGTTAAAAGGAAGAAAACCCTGTCATATGAGATTCTAAACTTTCTGCTCTTTGTTTCATCAGAGTAACATCTAAATACATTTTTAACTCCAGTACATGAATGACCCAGCTGCATCACTGATTGTGTTTACAGACAACACTGGACCCTGATGTCAGTTCAAAGGCCTCAGGGGCCCACTATTTGAATATCACTCGTCTAGACATTTCCTGCCACCAGTTCTATGCATCCCTTCTTCTACTGCCTGCTCTCTACTAAACTAATTCAAGAAGCTCCCTGTATGCATATTCCTCAATAACCCTACAGTACCAAGGGAGAATCACCCCGTTCCTTCCAGTTCCACACCCCAGTGAGGTCACCAGTATCAATGATCTGGGACCTGCTACTTCAATATCTACTTAAAAAATTCATTTGCCCTGATGGCCTCAGTGAAACCTGTGAGTAGACCAGTGGGGCAAATGACAGAAGCCACACTCCAGTTTGATTGAGAAAATAAAGGGAGATGAAGAGGGATGCCAGGGGCTGGAGATCTGGAGGAGGAGGGGATAGGGTATTAGCTTAAAAGGGAGGCAAGGAAAGGAGAGATTTTGCAGGATAAAGGAAAACTTAAGCATATTCTTAGGTGAGTGAAAAGAACCATGGAAAGGGAGAGGGTGCTGACTGAAACAGACAGTAACTGATGGATCTGATTAACAAGGTCCCTGCTCGCAAGAAGGCATGGGGATGGTAAGAGATATTTATAACAGGAACAATATATCATAAAGGATCTGTGAATCAATCAGTCTAACAAGCAATGTTAGAAGTGCCCACTGTGAAACAGAGCACGGCTAGAGTTAGCTCCAAGCCTCCTGGTTCCCACTTCAGTGCCCTCTGCATTGGAGAGACTTTCACTCAAGAACATAACCCAATAAGCACAGGAAAGGACGTTCAACGTCATTAGTCACTAGGGAAACGCAAAGCAAAACCACAATGAGACACTACATCAACAGAAAATAAGCATTGGTGAGAATGTGGAGAAACTAGAACGCTCACACGCTGCTGGTGGGATTGTAAAATGATGCGGCAGCTTTGTAAACCCACCTGACACTTAACCCAGCATTACCATATGACCTAGCAGTTCTACCCAAGATAATTGAAAACTTACAGCCACGCGAAAGTCTGTACAGGAATGTTTACAGCAGTATTCATAGTAGGCAAAGAGGAGAAACAACCCAAGTGTCCATCATCTGAGCCATGAAAAGGCATGAAGTACTGACACGTGCTACAATATGGACGAAGCTTGTCAACATTATGCTGATGGAAAGAAACCAGATACAGAAGGCTACACATTGTAGGATTCCACTCCTGTGAAGTCTCTAAAATAGGCAAATACACAGAAACAAAGCAGACTGCCAGGGAGGAAGGGGGGTGGATTGGGAGAGGGGCTGCTGAAGGGATGGGGCTTCTTTTCGGGGTGACAGAAATGTTGCAGAATGCAATGTGATGGGTGCCCCACTCTGAATATACTAAAACCCACCGAATTGTACACTTTCAGTCGGTGAGTTGTATGGTATGTGAAAATGGAACTATTTCAACTTGTGGGAGGAGAAGGGAAATCAACCTGTTACACAGAGGCTTCTGCACTTCAGAGGCAGTGGTTATAAAGGTTACCATCTGTGACCACGGGCAAGTACCTTTAGGACATTTTGCCTGTTTCCTCCTCTCTAGGGAAGATCAGACCCTCCAAGAGACCCACCCTCACCCTCAGTCAGCCCTCCCTCCTCTTTTGAGGCTGCAGCTACCTAGCTGCTGCCCCTTTCCTTAAGGCCATCCTCTCCTGACTTCCAGCATATTCCCTCCGAGTCATGGTGCGAGTGGAGCCGCCCGGCAGTGGCTGGGTTCCCTCTCTAGCCCAAGTCAACCTAGTATGCTGACTGCAGCCTGGGTATCCTCCAGATCCTGCCCTCGGCCCCTTCACCACCTTCCGCATCTCCAAAGCCCTTCACCTACCTCACTCTGCTAAAGGCAACTGCATCCCCACTCTGCACGAGAAACCGCACCACCTTGGAAATCCCACTCTCTGGTCTTGGCCCCGTCTTCCCAATCCCGGCCGAACCTCCTGCCCCAGCTGACCTGCAGAGCCTGCCAGGCAGCCCCCTTTGGCGGCCCCTCCTGCTCTCCTTGAGGTACAGCCACAGCGTGGTCACGGCAGAGACCCGAGCATCAGCAATCCCCCGTCACAACGTTCTGCTCTCACCCTACTAATCCCCAACCTTGAGAGGAGGACCCACTCTCTAGCCCCACTACACTGGGACCTTCTGGAAGCAAGGCCAGTGCCCGAGTCACCTCCGCTGGCCCAGCACCGAGCAGGTGCCTGGAGGCACTTAATCAACACCTCCTGGACGGGACCGACCATATGCCCAGCAACCACCAGCCTGGCCACGCTGTGGGGCGGTGCCTCCCTGCAACAGCAGGTCTCACATCCCTGTGCTGACTGGCATTGGCACAGCTGCCAGTTCAGGGTTTGTGACTCAAGCCAGGCCCTCAGGGTACCTTGGCAATCCACGTTCCTTAATCGGCTCCTTTTGTCACCTGACATTACTCCTCCAACCCTTAACTGTCTAGCTGGCTCCCCACACGCTCGGCACGAGACTGTCTCCTCGTCCGCAGGCCCCCTTGGCCACCTCATGTGTGTATGTGATAAGAAAAGGAACAACAGTTGACGTGAATGGAGCACTAAGGTTCACACCCTCTCTCTCCGCCCTCTCCCAGCCACCCTGTCATTAGGTACCATTATCCTCAACCAAATATTATGTACAAATGTTTACTGAAATGTAATTTATAATAGCAAAGACCTGGAGTCCACCTTAATAGCCATCAGAAGTCATGTATTGAAAACAATTTTAATTACACAAGAAAGTCTAAGGTTACATAAACAGGATAAAGATATATCAATTTGTGTTTCTAGTAATGGCAGGATAGATTATTTGGAGCAACCTTCCAATTAAGAACAACTAAAATGGGTGATTTTAAAAAACATACCCTTAAAAACACTGAAGAACTGACAAGATGGTAAAAAAACAACAACAACAAACATGGCAAAACCTAAGAGACAGCAGGAAATCCAGAGATGCGGGAACCCATGCACACCCAGCTGGACCAACTTTGCCTTGGATTTTGGCAACCTTCCAAGACAGGCAAAGGGGACTGTAGATTGGGACCATGACCACCTAAATTGAGGAATCTATTGAATAGAAAAATTCTTCCCACATTAAACTGGGACACCAGAGGACTATACCCTTGGGGTAAGGGTGACTCAGAAACAAACTTGCCCCTTCCCAATTCAGCCTCCAGAGGACTGCAAGGAAGGCTTCCTTGGTGCTGTGGAAACAAAGGGAAAAAATCAGGCACTTGTTTTAAGTAGTCCCAGGCTAATAATGTCCTAAGAGCACCTGACAAAGTCAAATACAAATCTTCTCTGGAAGAAGGTACATTTATCCTAGACTTCAAAGCAACCCCACATATATATTTCAAGGGCAATGAGTAGTACACAGCCAAAAATAACCAAGCACATGAGGAAATAAAGCATCGTGTGTGAGAACCAGAGAAAAAGAATAGATCAATGAGCCAAGACTTGACCAGGCAACTCATAAAGAAATCAAATTGGACAATAAACATATGGAGAGATGCCCAACTTCATTAGTAACCAGAGAGAGGCAAACAAAACCATAAAAATATAAAATTACACACCCACTAGTAGCTAAAATTATACTGAAGTCTGACAGTGCCAAATGTTGGCACAACCACTTTGGAAGACAGTGTGGCATCACCTGCTAGGACTGAAGTTACAAATACTACATAACCCAGAAACTCCACTCCTAGGTAGAATCCGAGGACAGCAATGTTCAAACTTTTTGGTCTTACACGCTCAAAACTTGAGAATCCCCAAAAGCTTTTGTTTAGGTGGGTTATATCCATTGACATTTATCATATTAGAAATTAAAACTGAGAAAAATGTAAAACACAAGAAGACGCAAGCCCACCTTCCATTAGCCATCAGAGTAATGATGTTACACATCACATCAACTCTGGAAACACCGTACACTCATGAGAAAATAATGCAAAATGCATTTAATATCTTGGTGTTATTATGAAAATAGCCTGACCTTGTGGACTCCTGAAAACACACTGGGGGCCCTCCAAGGGTCCCCAGACCACAGTTTAAGAACCAGCACCCTAGATACATATATACAATGGACTCTACTCAGCCATAAAAAAGAATGAAATGCCACTCGCAGCAACATGGATGAACCTAGAGATGATCATAAGTGAAGTAAGTCAGAGAAAGACAAATATCATATCACTTATATGCGGAATTTAAAATATGACACAAATAAACTTACTCACAAACAGAGAACAGACATGTGATTGCCAAGGGGGAGGGGGGTGGGGGAGGGCTGGATTGGGAGTTTGGGATTAACAGATGCAAACTGTTATATATAGAATGGATAAACAACAAGGTCCTACTGTAGGGCACAGGGAATTCCATTCAGTATCCTGTGATAAACCATAATGGAAAAGAATATGAAAAAGAATGTATATATATGTATAACTGAATTACTTTGCTGTACAGCAGAAATTAACAACATTCTAAACCAAGTATACTTCAATAAGTTAAAAACAAAAAAGAACCAGTACCCTAGAGAAATGTGTACATATCTACATAAGAATGGTTATGACAGAACTGCTTGAAACATTCAAAAACTGGAAACAACCCAAACATCCATCAGTAAGAGAACAAGGGACTTCCCTGGTGGCACGGTGGTTAATAATCCTCCTGCTAATGCAGGGGACATGGGTTCGAGCCCTGGTCCAGGAAGATCCCACATGCCACGGGGCAACTAACCCTGGGCACCACAACTACTGAGCCTACGTGCCACAACTACCGAAGCCTGCGCACTAGAGCCTGCGCTCCACAACAAGAGAAGAAACGGCAATGAGAAGCACAAAAGCCTACATAGAGTGTAATTCCATTTCTACAAGGATACAGGACAGGCCAAACTAAACTATTTAGGGCCACATGCATAGGTGGTAGAAGTATCAAGCAAAAAAAAATGACTGCACAAAAGGCAGGCTAGTGTCACCTCTGGGGGGAGGGTGCGTCTGTGATCAGGAGAGGCACACAGAGGTCCACGTGGGTGCTGTCAACATTCTATTTCTTGGCCTGATTGGTGATGACACAGATCTTCACTTTATACTTACTTGTTAAAGGCCTTGCACACTTTTCTATATCTGTCATATTTCACAATAAGGGAAAAAGCTATACACACAGGTCAATACTAATAATGTGAAATATATATGTCTACAGAGAAAAAAACTACTACTGAAATATGGTATTCCAGGGAATTCCCTGGCTGTCCAGTGGTTAGGACTCAGCGCTGTCACTGCCAGGACCCGGGTTCAATCCCTGGTAGGAGAACTAAGATCCCGCAAGCCGTGCAGTGCGGCAAAAAAAAAAAAAGTTAAAAAAAAAGAAATACCGTATTCCAACATGTTAACAGTGGTTAACCCTGGGTTATGGGGTTTGCATTTTCTCGACACCTTTCTACATCTTCAAAGTTTACTACAAAGAGCACATATTACTCACATAACCATGTAAACACCTGGTATTATCAGACTTCATTATAGTTTTTAGCTTACTGGAGGGTATGTCATTTTATCTTATTACAGGTTAATTTGCATCTCTCCTATTACTAATGAGGTTGAGCATCTTTTCATATGTTTGTTGTCCAATTTGATTTCTTCTTTTATGAATTGCCTGGTCAAGTCTTTGGCTCATTTTTCTGTTTATTCTTTTTCACCGGTTCTCAGAAAACTGTAAAACATATTTAAAAAGACAAGGTCGTCAGCTAAAACTGAAGCTAATGAAGGTCAACACAAACTAGGTGGGACAAGCCACCTGTGGGGATCTATGCAGAAAATAACTACCTAAGGAGATTGGCGATGCGTCTGATCTAACTAGGATGAGCTCAAAGCTCACCAAGGAGCCTACGGTGTTTTCCTGGTTGGCTGTGACCTGATTTACTCTCACATGTGTATCCTGAGGCAATGTGACGATGACAGAAAACTCCAGTGGCTCATGAGGAACTGAAAATGGAGAGTGGAATCACAAAGAATACGTCTGTCTGTACAGCAGCGGGTCTCAACCTGGGCGGTTCCGCTCCCAGGGCCCACTGAGCAATGTCTGCACTCATTTGGGGTTGGCTGACTTGGGAGGGGGCACTACTGGCGTCTAGTGGGGAGAAGCCAAGAATGCTGCTAAATACCTTATGATGCACAGGACAGCCCCCACGATGAATTCTCCCGCCCCAAGTGTCAACAGTGCCATTGCTGAGAAGCCCTGCTCAACGGCCTCTATCTGGGGTAAAACCGCTCCACCTTTCGTGACCCTTCTCCAAGTAGAAACAGTCAAATCCCCGAGCTGTCCCACCCTGATGGGGGTACTCCAAAGCCCTTGAGACCCACCATGCAACTCCCTCGAGACCCATCATGCAACTCCCTCGAGACCCACCATGCAACTCCCTCGAGACCCACCATGCAACTCCCTCGAGACCCACCATGCAACTCCCTCGAGACCCACCATGCAACCCCCTTGAGGCCCACCATGCAACTCCTTCTAGCCAGAGGAGAGGGCAAACAAGAAGATGCCAAGGCGATGGACTGCTTAACATACTGGAGGAGCAGCAAGCCAGTCCCGGGCAGGGCCGGGAGGCAAGGTCAGAGCATGCGTAGCCCCCATTCTGCTGGAACTTGTAGGCCACAGAGGGCTTTAGATTTTATTTTCATTACAACTGGAAGCCACTGGAGGGTTCTGGGCAGAGGGATGCAATGCGATTTAGGTCTCTAAAGATGGTCTGGCTGCTGTGTAGAGTCTGGACTGTAGGGGGCAGAAGTGAACTCTGAGACACCTGTTGGGAGGTCACTGCCAGGGCTCCAGTGAGAGGGGACAGTGGCCCAGCCAAGGGAGGTAGCCAGAGAGGAGGTGAAACAGGTGGGAGGCTGGATGATTCCGAGGGTGGGCACAGGCGTGGTCTGCTGACAGATCAGATGGGGGCCATGAAGGAAAGAAAGCCATGGAGGAGTGGCCAGAGCCCCTAGCAGAATGGGGCTGCCAGTTACTCAGGTGGGAGGAGCAGGTTTGGAGGCAGCCAGCAGCAGCTCAGTTTTGCACTGGGTCTTCAGTGACACGTATGAGCAAGGGTAATGGTCAAAATAACTTAACATGGCTGCACAGGGCACGGACCCTTTGGTTGCTGGATTATGGGGAGGTCCAGGAATCCTGAGGGAAGGGCGAGGACTCAGTTGGTGAGAGGGGAGAACAGATGAACCCGAAGAATTTCAGTAACTTAACACCAGCAAGACATCAGACAACCACGTGGGGATGTTGAATGCAAGAGCCTGGAGGTCAAGAGAGATCAGAGCTGGGGATAGAAACTGAAGAGTCAAAAGCTTGAAGATGGGATTTCATTTAAAGCCATGAGGCTGGTGAAAGCACCTGGGAAGCGAGTGCAAGTAAAGCAGGTAGACTAGGCCCAAGGCATCCCCACAAGCCCTAAGGTCAGAGGTGAGGGAGAATGGCAAGGAACGACCAGTGTGGCTTCCCAGAAGCCAAGGGAAGAAAGTGCTTCCAGGGGAGGGTGTCAGATGACCCTTGGACCTAGCCACACTGAAGTCATCACTAACTTTGGCCAGGAGCAGCTGCGAGGGAGGGGTGGGAAGCCAAGTGTTGGGAGGAAATTAATGGGAGCCCCAAACGACTACAAGTCCACATGGTATATTGTATTTTATGAACGAAAGATTAAAATATAGTTCTTGTTTGTTTCTTTTTAGGCACTACTTTGGATTTTTGCTTTTTTTCTTTTTTTTAAGCTGGATGACAGAGCCTAATGAATGAATGGTGAGAAAGTAAAAGGGATTTTCCTCCCGAAAGACAGCCCAGAACTCTACAGAAGGCCAATGGGATAGGAAGAGCAACTAAATTAGAATTGCTCCTGGGACAGTTCTTCCTCTGAGCTCACTGGGACTCTGAGCCCAGCTCAGGAATTCCATGGGCACTTTGGTTCTGGTCAATAAAGGCTTTTGTAAATGAAAGCCCCTGAATGCTCATTAGAACCAATGCAAGCAAGGCAGCCCTTAGGCAGGTGGCCTCTTTCCCATTCTCCTCCCCTCTGGGAAGCCTAACTTGGCTAATATCTTGACAACACAGCCTATTTGCACTAGCAGTTAATTGGCTACTCCAACAATTCTGTGAGGCCGACAAAGCAGAGGTCAGCAGCCTCTTGGTGCAGATAAGGCAACTGTGGCCAGCAAATGGTGGGGCCACACTGGAATGCAGGCCCGTGTTAATTCCATCATCCCAGGCTAGCTGAAGCAGCAATAAAAATACAAACAAGGTCAAAATGAGCCCTGAGTGCCTTGGCACTATTTGGGGGGTAATGAATTCCGCACTGCAACCATGTTTATTGCTGAGGGTACCGCCTCTAAGTTGGAAAACAGTCCCAAACAACCACCTTGGAATGCCAGCCAGAGGCTGTCTGGCCGCTCCTTTAAACAGATGTTCACTGAGCTGCAGCACTCCTCTCTGTGGGATTCCACTACAGTTTCAAAGTGTTTTTGTTTTAAAGTTGCAGAACCCTGTGACATCTGACGAGCAGCCCCATGTAGAAAACAAACAAAAGGAGAGCTCAAAACTACTTGAGGGCTTACTTGGTGACACAGCAGTTAAGAATCCGCCTGCCGATGCAGGGGACACGGGTTCGAGCCCTGGTCTGGGAAGATCCCATGTGCCGCGGAGAAACAAAGCCCGTGCGCCACAACTACTGAGCCCGTGTACTGCAACTACTGAAGCCCACGCGCCTAGAGCCCGTGCTCCACAACGAGAGAAGCCACCGCAATGAGAAGCCCGCGACCCGCAACAAAGAGTAGCCCCCGCTCACTGCAACTAGAGAAAGCCCGTGTGCAGCAACGAAGACCCAACGCAGCCAAAACTAAATAAAATAAATTTACATATATAAAAAAAAACTAGTTGAAGGCGGAGTGGCGGTCCAGGCCCACCCATTTCTGCTCTGGTCCTTTCCCCCAACCCGCCTGGGGACAAGGTTAGCCGGCAGCCCACTCCTCCTACTCAGCAAAGGGGCAGGCACAGCCCAAAGAAGAAAGCCTGTCTGCTGTACCCAGACTGCACCTGCTTCAAACGCAGCCATCAGGACTGGGGGGCGGGGCGTAGGAAAGGCCTTTCCGGACACAGCCGGGGGGCCCCCGATACAGGTGGCCCACTACACAGGGCGCACTCTGCAATCTCCTTGAGGAGTCATTTAAAATCAAACGCAGGCCAAAGAAATCCAGCTGCCTTCCAGGGCCCTCAGAGGTGCTTCAAAGCATTCATTGCCACACCAAGGGCACCACCATAATCCAATTTTCTGCACATTTATTTTAAAATCCTGAACTGACAGCAGATTAGGGATTGATTTAAAATGGCAAAATTGAAACAATGTAAAGAAACACCACAAGCTAGTTTTTTCAAAGAATGAAGAGGACGCTAATATCCACCCCTTAGCTTCTCCTAGCTTCCTCTTGCTGCTGTAACAAATGATGGCCAACGTACTGCTCTACAACGCACACTTCAACCTTACAGTTTGGGAGGTCAGAAGTCCAACGCGGTCTCACTGGGCTGAAATCAAGGTATCGCCAGGGCTGCGTTACTTCTGGAAGCTCTAGGGCAGAGTCTGCGTACTCCTTGGCTCCTGGCCCCTTCCACGTTCAGAGCCAGCAAAGGCAGTGGAATCTTCCTCCCGTGGCATCACTCTGACCCTCGCTCCTCTACCTTCCTCTTCGATATTTAAAGGAACCTCATCCTTTAATTAGCCGGCCTAACCCAGGAGAATCTAATTTTCAGGCCAGCTGATTGGCAACCTAATTCCATCTGCTACCTTAATTCCCCTCTACCGTTGAGGAAGGAGATAGATAGGCCCTGGGTTAACCTGCTGCAACTGGTTTCAACTGGTTTCATGCTGACCCTTTGAGATAAACTACCAACAAGAATTAAGCACCGTGACTGGCTGAAAGACAAAGCAGCCCACCACAGCCTCCTCATTTTTGTGGTCAAGATTTCCCAGCCCAACACATGTGCAGAAGGGGTCCCAGGTCATCCTCTAGTAACCTTGGCCACACCGTAATATCATTAGCATTGCGGTTTTGACCCTTCGCCCTCTCCCCCTGGGTTTTGCTTAGGTGCTCACGAGAAAGATTCAAAATAGTGCTTGAGGGGCTTCCCTGGTGGCGCAGTGGTTGAGAATCCGCCTGCCAATGCAGGGGACACGAGTTCGAGCCCTGGTCCGGGAAGATCCCACGTGCTGCGGAGCAACTAAGCCCGTGTGCCACAGCTACTGACCCAGCGCTCTAGAGCCCACGAGCCACAACTATGGAGCCCACGTGACACAACCACTGAAGCCCACATGCCTGGAGCCCGTGCTCCACAACAAGAGAAGCCACCATAATGAGAAGCCCTCACACCGCAATGAAGAGTAGCCCCCACTCGCCGCAACTAGAGAAAGCCCGCGCGCAGCAACGAAGACCCAAACGCAGCCAAAAATAAATACATAAATTTATTAAAGAAAAAAAATAGTGCTTGGTGGAAGCCTAAATAAGGAATTGCAGATGACATGATCATAGGGGAGAAAAAAGGAGGGTCACCCTCATCTAAACCCCAGAAGACTAACCCCATATTAACTACCTAAGCTACCGCAGAGCGCAAGGCATTGCTACCCCTACTCCATGAGTTTGCCTGTGTGCTCTCCCACGTGTACTATGCTTCTAATAAAGTCTGTACCTGCTTTGCAGTCTTAGTCTCTTTGCTGAACTCTCTCCTCAAAGAAGACAAAGACTGAGGTCCTCTTGCCGGCCGAAATCACTATGTAACCTCCCATGGTCACAGGTTCCAGAGATTAGGGCATGGACATCTTTGGGGGCCGTTTGGAACACTGACCTGCGTGAAAGATTTCTCCCCTGTTTCTGTTACGCGTTTAGGATGACTTTAGGCTTTTACATGCAAACCAAGATTGGCCAGTCAGTGGACCTGTGAGCCAGCCTCAGGGAGGGCCGAGCCTGGGCTGGGGAACAGGAACCTCCAGAGCCGGGCCTCCCCCCCACACACCAAGAGCAGCAGAGGAATACATAGCGAGTGCAAAGGGGAGGAGTGGACACACGGCAGGGAAAGCACCAACACCAGGCGGGGGAAGAGCCCAGAACGGGGAAGTCAGTGCGCCTGGAAAGGATCTTTCCTGAACTCACAAAAACCAAAGACAGTTGCTCCCCTGCGAGCTGCCAAACAGCCTCATCGCCCTCACCGTCATCACCTCTGCTGGAGGCCCCTCCCCAGTGCCTGCTGACACTGACTCTTGGGTGATCTCTCTGTGTGTGCACGTGTTTAAAAAACACATACATTTTTGTTACCTGGTATCCAAAATGATGGAGGGGATGGGATGTGACCTTTGACAGTGAGGAAGGGGCTGCAAACCAGTCAAAACAGGCGAGACTAAAAGGCAACCAGTCCCTAGACCCTGTCAGTCCACTGCAATGACGGGTGCATAGGGGCAACCCTGAGCCATGCAGGACAGGGAAGGTCCCCCCTGCCCAGGATGCACCTTTGCAGGGGCCACTGCTGCACTCAGGCCAGTCCTGCAGGTGCCCCAGGGGTCTGTCTGGCTCAAACCCAATAGCCCAAGTCAGCCCACAGGGCTTCTGCCTGGATCCCAGCACCACCAGCACTCGGGGCCCCCTCTGCTCTGGCTCTCCCTGGCCCGACCAAACTCAGGGGCCCTGAAGACCAACCCCAACCCAGGGGTCACATGCTGCCACCTCCCTCATTTGTTCTGCTTGGACTGCAGTGAATTTATTTTATTTTATTTTTTTATTTTTATGTTTTTGCATTACGCGGGCCTCTCACTGTTGTGGCCTCTCCCGTGCGGAGCACAGGCTCCGGACGCGCAGGCTCAGCGGCCATGGCTCACGGGCCCAGCCGCTCCGTGGCATGTGGGGTCTTCCCGGACCGGGGCACGAACCCGTGTCCCCTGCATCGGCAGGCGGACTCTCAACCACTGCGCCACCAGGGAAGCCCACAGTGAATTTATTTTAAACGGAGATATAATCCACATACCATACAACTCACCCTTTCAAAGCGTACAATCTAGTGGTTCTTGGTACATTCACAAGGTTGTACGACCGCCACCTCTATCCAGTTCCAGAACATTTCCATCACCCTAAAAGGAAACCTGGTACCTATTAAGCAGTCACTCTTCATTCCCCTTAGACCCTGGCAACCACTAACCTACTTTCTGTCTCTATGGATTTGCCAACTCTGGACATTACATATAAACGGAATCATGCAATACGTGGGCTTTTGCGTCTGGCTCCCTTCACTTAGCATAATACTTTCAAGGTTTGCACTGTATTTTTTAAATGTGGCTCGGAATAATAGTTACTAGCACAGAGCTCACTCGGAGCCAGGTGTTGTGCTAAGTACTTTATCCATCTGCACTCATTTAATCCTAGTAACAACCCCATGGGGCAGATGGTGGTATTATCCCCATTTTCCAGATGAGGAAACTGAGGCACCAAGCAGTTAGCGACTTGCCCTGCACCGTGGTAGCGCTGGGCAGGCTTGTTCCACAGCTGGCACTCTCCCTCTTGGCCGGGCTACCTCTCTTTTAAAGGACCAGGCACTTGGAGATCTGCCAACAGACTCATCACACATTCTTGGCCACGGCTCACATTTCTGTCACCTGCCCCATCACTGGATATATCTGCATTTATGACCCCTCCTTCGGTTACTCAGATAAACCTGGGTTCAAGTCCAAAACCTCACTGGACCACGTTTTGCATCTGAGTTATGGGTTACCACTCAGTTACTTTTCAAGGCTGTATGCAAACAGCCATTATGAACATCAGGAAACAAGGCTGTATGCAAACAGCCATTATGAACATCAGGAAACATCACAGTGCCAAGCTTTCAGGCTAGTTAGGAGGTGTAAACGTGTGTGAGGCACTGAGGGCCTGGTGCATGGAAGACACTGGGGAAGTGGAGCCCTCGTATGACTGTTACCCACCCGTACCACTGAGATTCTTCTCCCCGGAAGTCAAAAGCACCGCTTCCCATTTCTGTAGGTGCAGACAGGTGACGTACCTGTCCTCAGACGATTTTTCAGAACTAGTAAAATACACAGTGAACTAAAAGCCCATCTGTCATTAGAACAGGAATGACTTGTTCACCACCTTTTAAACTCCTGGGAGCCTAAAATCTGTCTCAGCTTGCCCGAGTCCGTGCGGATTTCACAATCGAGCTTCGAGGCTCTGAGTGTCTCCTGAGGCCTGCCAGGCTTTCTAGGTCACACCTCATTACCGAGGACCAGGACCAAGAAGAAAGTGGCTCTTGGGCAGACCCACCTGATCCACCACCTGGGGGCTCCCGGAGAGCCAGTGGGTACCTAACTGAGACCTGCTTTGTGTTTCTTCATTTTGACACAGTAGCTCTGAAACTGTAACTGCCCGGATCCCCAGAGGGGACCAGTGCAAAACCGGTATTTGTCAGGTTGTTCTGCACAAAAGATCCAGGAAACTGGGGCCCTACCTTGAAGCAAAAGCTTCTTCTGGTTCAGCGTTAATTAAAAATTTAAAAGATCACTGGCTAGCAATCTTAAATGGGTGGGATCCTGGCTCTATCCTTCCGAGTTATGTGACATGGGGCCCCTCATCTGGAAGGCGGGGATTATACCTAACAAGCCAAACTCCTGGGGCAACTAAAAAATATGTATGTGAAGTGGTACACAGCAAGCACTCAGGAGACGGTAGCTGGTGGCAGGGCTGCAAATCTGAGGGTGACACACGCCTGGTTCCCTCGAGATACCTTTATGAGTTGTTAGGCCTTAAACAGATGAGCAAACCGAACCAAGTTCAGAGCACTTTCCCAAGGCCACTTGGCCAGTAAGGTGTAGGAGGAGGGCAGCCTCCAGGTGTAAAGGCATTATGCCTAGTACTTAAAAGCAAGGACAGTGGAATCAGACAAGCCTGGAATCAAATCGTAGCTTTGCCACCTGAGGCAAGTTACTTCACCTCTGTGCGCCTCCGTTTCCTCATCTGTAAAACGGCTGCACCCATTTGCCGTTTCCCCCACCACTTTGTAAATCACCTAGTGTAACCCGTGATGATGAAAACCTGACACCTCATCATTTAAATTCCTCACCTTCTCAACGTGCCTACCATGTTGAAGACTTGCAGAAGACAGCCTTGAAGGGAGCATCATTTTTCGAACTTTTTTGCGCTTCCACTTTAAAACGTCCCATATCATTAGATGCAAGTTAATCAAGTGATCATACTTTTCCCCACAAATGCATCAAAAACAAAATAAAAATCTTAACCCCAAAGGGAAAAATGAAACAAAATTCAACAACCCTGTAACTTGCTTCATTATTCTTCACTGCACTTATATAGATTGCGATGTTTGCACTTATTTTCTCCCGCGTCAGGATGTCAGCTCCACGAGGACAGAGCCTGAATTTTGTTCACGGCTGCAGCATCAGTGTCTAGAACAGAGCCTGGCACCTTTGTTGAATGCTGAATGGCTCTCCTTGTACAGACTCCAGGAGGGCTGCCCGCATGAGAAACATTTCTACATCTTTTGCAAAACTGCCTTGGACTGTCTAGTGTTTTCCAGTGTTCCTTATAAGTAACATAACCCTCACTAGAACGCACTTAGAGGACACGGTTTTGTTTTTGCTGAGCTCATGTGTTTTTAACTAGCTGAATCTGCCTTTGTGTCAGGAAGCTCAGAGCACAATTCTGTGCTCAACTGCAGTGTTTTCCTCAACCTCTTTTTCTGATGTGGAGATGAGGTAAGTTAAGTGTAAGAAGATTCTGCTGGGACTCCTTGGCGACCCTATTTTTAACCACAGACTGCATTTATTCTAAGAAGATGCTTCTCAAACTTAAATGTGCCTGCGAATTACCCGGGGATCTAGTTAATGCAGAATCTGACTCAGTAGGTCAGGGGCGGGGCCTGAGATGCTGCTTTCCTAACAAGTCCCAAGAGATGTCCTTGCGGGCCTTGGACCACACTTTGAGTAGCGAGGGTCTAAGAAACTTGCTTCCTTGATTTGGTAGAATTTCTCTCTCCTCCTCCTTGGCAAAATAACACCAATGGCTCGAAAACTGGGGCGGGTACCAGAAGCTCCTGGGGAACTGGTTAGACTTACACACCGCCGTTCCCCGTCCACCCCCCATCCCCGCCGAGATCCTGACAAAGCAGGAGTGAGCACAGGAAGCTCGCCAGGTGCTTCTGCTGCAGGTGGCCTGGAAACACATTTTGAGAAGCCCTGCTCAGGGAATGAGTGCTCTCTTCAAGGTTTTTCCAACGGCAATCTCCTGGGAACAGGTGTTGTCACCGGCGGAGACACCTTGTTCAGGATTTTAAGGGGGGAGTATCCCGCTGTTTCTAGCCCAGCGCCAGGAGGGGTCCAGGTCCCTCCCCACCGGCCACATGGGCTGCGGCAGGGTCAGCCCCCGCGGGCTCGGGGCTAGCACCCCAGCCCCATCCTCCCGCACTGCCCCGCCTGCCCGCCGGCAGCCTCCGCAGCAGGCCCTCGGGCGGGGGCCGAGCCGCTCATGCGCACCACCGGGCCCGCGGGGCGCAGGGCCCCCGCCCCACGGGCCCAGAGGGCGGGGTCCCCGCGTGCCCCCCGCCCGCCTTACCTCTCTGGACCAGAGTGGCCAAGGAGAAAGCGAGGCAGATGAGGAACGCCGAGTGCCAGGCCACCATGGCTGGGAGCGGGCGGACGGGGCCCAGAGGAGCACAGTTAGCGCGAGAGCGCCCGAGGGGGTGATCGGGGAGGAGCCGGGAAGGAGGAGGAGGAGCAGAAGAGGGAGGAACCCTGCCGCTACTGCAGGGCCTCGCCCAGAACCGGCGCGCGCGCGGCGCGGCCCCGGGAGGGAGGAGGAGGGGCGCGCGCGAGCTCTGGCGTCGGGGCGTGCCCGACGGAGACGAGGTGAGGTGGGGTGGGACTGCGACTGTGGTGCGAGGGGCGGGGCGAGCCTGCAGTCTCGGGGGCGGGGCCTATGCACGAGGGGCGGGGCGGCAACCTGCGGGCGGGGCTGGAGCTTGAGGGGCGGAGCCCGCGGGCACCCAGCAGGTTAGGCTGTCTGGGTCCCGGCCAGCGCCGGCCCGCGACCCGCGGGCCCCTTCACACCACTCCCTCGAAAGGGAAGTCTCAGAGGTGGTCCCTGCGGGCCCGGAGCAGTGAGTCAACAGTGGCTGGGGAGACGGAGGCGCTGGCAACAAGGGTATGCAGTGATTTCCACCCGGCGCGCCAGACTCCTCTAGGGCCCGGAGCAGGACCCGAGGCGGCGCACAAGCCTGGTGCGTTCTGCCAGCCGGGTGACCTTGAACAGGGCTCTTCCCCTTCTGGCCTTGGTGTCCCCCCGGTCACCAAGGGGTCCCTCCAGCTGCGGCTCCAGGACCCGGCACCCGCGGTCTGGCACCCGTCGCCTTGGCGGAACTTGTTTGTCGGAACCGCCGTCTGCCTTCCCACTTAGCTGATCCTGCAATGGAGCCCTGCCCAGAGATGAGAGGAAAGGGCCATTTTCGTGGCTGGCCGCGGTTGGCAAACAGCGGCACGTCTGGAGGAAACGAGCCTGAGGCCGGGGGCGCGGGGGACAGGCGAGAGGGAAGTTGCGGGCTGACCTGGAGCCGAGCGCCGCGAGCCCGGGGGAGGAAGGAGGAGGGACAGGGTCAGCTCCCCCGAGGCTTTGATGAATGCGCTGAAAGCGCGAGTTTACATCTGCAGAGTCGATCTGTAAACGTGCTCGGTGATCGACACGCGCGCTGCAGCCCTTTCCCATGAACCCCTCCAACCGAGTCCATCTTCAGGACCGGGTGAAATCAGATTCCAACACTGACTGTAACAGCAAAATGCCCGCTGCAGCCTTTGACGTGAACGCTCTCAAGAAGGGCTCCGGCTTCAGCCGGCTTTCAAAGACAAAGAGAAAGCGCCGCTGCTCCCCGGAGTCGTCGAGCCTGTCTCTGCCATTATTCGACACAGGCTGCCCTGGGCTACATCCTCCTTGAGGGTGGCTACTACCATCTCCCCGCAGTGTCCCTTCGGAAGGCTTCCTGTGTCTCCCACGGGGCCGCACCTCCATACTCCCCCAGAGGCTTCCCCCACCCTCTGAGCCATAGTAGGGGGCGGGGGTCTCCCTGAGATGGAGCCAAAATCTTTCCCTCTGTGACTTCTTTCCATTGCTCTGAATCTTGGGGCTGCAAAAACAAAACATACAAGGAGTGAGTGGATATTCTGATTTTCAGGGCAGTGCTTATTCTATGACACTAGCAGGAGAATTAACAGAAATAGCTAGTGGTTATTGAACAGACACATTATATACATGGCATATTCCAGGCATTTTATTCTTATTTTTTATTCCCACAACAACTTCATGTATCACCTCAATAATTAATGAAGGAAAAGGAGCAAAATGGAGATTCCTTGAGGTTGCGGAGTTAACCAGGTCCAGTCCCATAGTGTCAAAGGGGGGCAGGGGGATCACCAGGAACCCCAGCAGGTGAATGGCTAAGAACATGTGCTTCCGAGCCAGACAGAGTGGCGATCCCGGCTGGACGCAATAAGGTCGTGCCAAGGATTAAATGAGATACTGGAAAGCAAGTGGCCTCGGACACAGTGAGCGGAGACGCATTACTTGTTACTCTTGTAACAGCTAAAGAAATACTGGCTACTGTGAGGTTGGGCAGTTGCTGTGTATTCCAGGATGCGAATATGCCCCCAGTTTTCCCCCTAACTCCAGGTGCCCTGTGCCATTCCCTTGCCCTCGGGCTTCAGGAGTCCCACCTGTAAGGAGGGCACTAGACATCATGCTCTTTTAGAGCCCTTCAGGCTCTGATGGGTGAACCTCAGCACCTACACACTCAGCTACACTGAGGAGGCTTGAGGAAGTGAGGAAAATGCGGCCTCTAAGTGAGGCATCTCAGTCACTCGCAGCTGGGGCTCTAACTGGTCAATGTGTAGTAGAGATACCTCAATCCCAGCAGCAAGACACTGGCCACAGTGTAACATGCAGGAAGACTGTTTTCTAGCTCAGGGGTGGTTGGCACACCGGCCTGCAGGTCAAATATAGTCCACCCGCCCGTTTGTATGACCTGCAAACTAGGAATGCTATTTGTACCTTTAAATGGTTGAAAAAATCATGTCAGGATCCATGAAGTGGTGGGAACACAGCCCCGCGCATTCGTTTCTGTATTGTCTATGGCTGTTTTTCTGCTACCACCGCAGAATTGAGTAGTTGCAACAGAGACCATGGAGCCCACACAGCCTAAAATATCTACTACCTAGCGCTTTACAGAAAAAGTGTGTTGGCCTCCATTCTAGCAAATTGAACTATGGCAAGGATGAAGAGTAACAGGCGATGGTGCGGGGCCTAAAGAGTGTGCTCCTGTAGAACAGGGGATGAGCACAGGAGCTGGCACGGGAACAAGAAGCAACAGAAAAGGATCGTGTTTATCATGTGCCAAAAGACACCCACTCCAAAGAACCCAAAGAACAAAAGAACAGGCCTTTAGTCAAAATATTGCAAATGTCCGAGGTCAGTTATCCTGCCAGATAACTCTCCCTATGTAAAATGACTCATCCGAGCCCTGGTTTGTCTCTCAGTCTCTTATAAGTTAGGTTAGTGTGAGTCTGAGGGAACCGATGACATCACCTACCAGGCTAAGGACCTCCCTGGAACTTGGTGAGCCTCTCCAGTAGCTGCTACCCTGCTGAACTGCAATTGATCGTGGAGCTGATTTACATACAGGAAATTCTACACCTAGAAACCATGATTCTGTGCCCCCTGAATACACACACTCCCCACTGCCGGTGCATGTGGTGCTGGGACTGACCCCCCGCCAAGCCTGCCTTGTCTCCACACCACCCTCCTTCTACTCCTCTCCCCTTCCTGAACTTCTCATATCCTGCAGATGTTCACCACTTGGAAAACCATTTGGCCTGACGAGCTCCTCTCCTAAAACACCCACCTCTCCTCAGCACTGACCTACGAAGAGAAGTGTGACATGGACAGATGGCCACCAGGCTAGTCTGGGAGTTCAGGAGAGGCACAGATGGAGCTGGGAGGGCTTACGCTAATCTGAGTTACGTAGGCTTCTGAGAGCAAGCCTGGTCTTCCTCACACCCCACCATGTCCTTAGGAAGATGTGTTCTAAATTCCAGAACAGAACAGCTATTCTCTCACTGTTAGCACAGAGTTCCTGTTATTGCTCCCAAGTGCCACAAACCGCTCCTTGCAAAGTCTCCCAAGGGGGCCACCCTCACCTGTGGCCAAAATTAGACCCACCTGGTAGCATCTGCCCACCAGGCCTCTGGAATGGCCTTGCCATCAGCCCCATCACTGTTGAAGGTGCCCATCTGGAGGGCACCACTGTCCATGTCAGCAGCCGATTCCTGATCCTTGGGGCACCAGAGTGGAGACGGAGTCCACGTGAGGGCAGGGGCGAGGGCAAAGTACTTGCCCCGACTCAGGGTCACCCTTTGGCCCCGGGACCCAAGGCAGCTCAGCTTGTGCTCAGGGCTTCAGCAGCCCTTCTGTCTGCTTCCTCTCCTCCCACAGCCTTGGGTCCTAATCCCTTTAACCAAAGTAGTTTGAGGGGCCGGGATGGGCTCCAGAGTAGGTGGGAAAGGGACCAGCACTCCCCCCACCCACCCAGCCCCCCACCATGCGGGCCAATTAAGAGACAGAATCATTAGAGAAATGCAAATCAAAACTACAATGAGATATCATCTCATACCGGTCAGAATGGCCATCATCAAAAAATCTACAAACAATAAATGCTGGAGAGGGTGTGGAGAAAAGGGAACACTCTTGCGCTGTTGGTGGGAATGTGAATTGGTACAGCCACTATGGAGAACAGTATGGAGATTCCTTAAAAAACTAAAAATAGAACTACCATACGACCCAGCAATCCCACTAGTGTGCATATACCGTGAGAAAACCATAATTCAAAAAGAGTCACGTACCACAACATTCATTGCAGCTCTATTTACAACAGCCAGGACATGGAAACAAGCTAAGTGTCCATCGACAGATGAATGGATAAAGAGGATGTGGCACATATATACAATGGAATATTACTCAGCCATAAAAAGAAACGAAATTGAGTTATTTGTAGTGAGGTGGATGGACCTAGAGTCTGTCATACAGAGTGAAGTCAGAAAGAGAAAGACAAATACCGTACGCTAACACATATATATGCAATTTAAGGAAAAAAAACAGTGTCATGAAGAACCTAGGGGTAAGACATGAATAAAGACACAGACCTACTAGAGAATGGACTTAAGGATATGGGGAGGGGGAAGGGTGAGCTGGGACAAAGCGAGAGAGTGGCAGGGACCTATATACACTACCAAACGTAAGGTAGATATCTAGTGGGAAGCAGCCCCATAGCACAGGGAGATCAGCTCGGTGCTTTGTGACCACCTAGAGGGGTGGGATAGGGAGGGAGGGAGGGAGGGAGACACAAGAGGGAAGAGATATGGGAGCATATGTATGTGTATAACTGATTCACTTTGTTATAAAGCAGAAACTAGCACACCATTGTAAAGCAATTAGACTCCAATAAAGATGTAAAAAAAAAAAAAAAAGAGAGACATAGCCTCCCTGCGAAGCGCTGGAATGCAGACAGCCAGCTGTGGGAGCCGTTGCACCAGGGGCTACAACAGTTCCCCAAATGCCTGATAGCAGGGGCGAGTCTTTACCAGTCTCAGGCGATACGAGAAAGTGAGACTGTTGCGGTAATTCCCCCCCATAAAGCGAGAGTGCTGACCTTTATCCTGAAATCATGGACTTTTCTGGGTACACAGAAGTCCTTTATTTCACGAAAAGATGGCAGTGTTTTGTTCAATGTGCCTGCTTTGCAAAATAAAATGTTGGCAACCCTGCCCGTCTCCAAATTTAAAATAAAGAAATCTACTCACCAGTGATATTCACAAGTCTGCGAAGCCCTGGCTATGCCAGCAATATTTAGCCCATCCAGGGCCCTGATACATGGGGATTTTTTGGAACACACCCCATGTGTAAACAGAAGCCCTGAAAATGGATTCTAAAACAATGTTCCCTCTCATATTTTTTGAGTTGTAAGCGAATTATCCCTCGGTCGCCTCCTCCTCTCCACAATGTTCCTATTCTCTCCTCTCTTGGATCTTCTAGTAAGGCAAGGTCAGGCAGAGCCTTGAATGCCATGCTAATGAGCAGAGCTTTGATCCCGAGAACAGAGGGAAGCCGCTGAAGGGTTGTAAGCATTAAGCAGCAGAAAGACAGGGAAAGTGAGGGGCAGGGAGAGTGGTCCACAGGAGTGGCTACTGGCATCATCTTGGCGGAGAAGCTGGGAGCCTGGGGCTGAAGAGAAGTGTCTGGATTCAGGCTATGTATGTGACAGAGGCAACAGTGGCCATAGAAAGGAGAGGATGGCTGTGTCCACCTGGCCCTGTTCTCAGGGAACAAAGGATGCCCAGGGTGCCCTGTGGGGAGGAAACAGGCAACAAGCAGTCAGGTGATAGAGGCAGTTAGAGAGGGGAGCACAGGGCACTGTGGGAGCATCGAAGAGCTGACTTAAAGGAAAAGGAATAGTTCACCGTGCCGATGGCGGGGCACGTGGGTTCCAAGAGAACCGCTGAAGCAAAAGCCGAGAAATGAGCCTTTGAATTTGAACTGCCTGGAGCCAGGTCATGCAGGGTTCCTAGAGCAGGTGAAGTTTGGACTCTATGCAAACGCAACTGGGAACCCCAAAGAGTTTTAAGTGGGGCTGGGGTGAGGCTGCAGGGTGACGAGATCAGATTGGTATTTCATGGTTCCACTTCTTTCAGGAGACTCAGGACGCTGCTGTACAGAACCCAGCATCTGCCTCGGGGCGGGCTGGGATTCCGCTCTCCAGCTCTGTCGCCTGGAGACAAGGCAGTGTGGCCGGTCAGGAGCTTCACCTTCACAGACAGCGGGCAGATTTGCATCCCGTGTTTCCACAGAACCCCCTCCCTCATTCATTCCTATGGCTACCGCATGCGACAGTTGCTCACCCCTGGAAGGGACCCTGTGACTGGAGCATTTTGTAATCCAGTGCAACAACTTCCCAGGAGACACAAATCATCTCATCCTTTTTGATCCCTGTTAGAATTCCCATTGCGTGTTTGAAGTGTTTTCTTAACACATCGAGGACCATACTACAGTGACGATCATGTCAATGATGGTCACGGTGACAAGAATCCAGGAGGAAAAGAAGACAGGTGCAAAATGCCAGTGGGTCACCACCTAGTTTCAAGGCTCATTACCATGAGAAGGAGTCCTCTGCTCTGGAAATCTAAATGCAGAACACCAACCCGTCTTCTGGAAGCCTGCGTGCCAAGTCAAGCAGGGCAAAGCCTTATACCTGCATATTTTCCTAATTCAAGAGACTGTTCTGTAAATTTCTTCCTAGTGCTCAGTCGAGTTAATATGGAATTTGCATAAGCACTTGGCAAAAAATAACTTATCTCTCTGTAATATTTGTGAGGCAGCATTTCCCACTCTGAACCCTGACCTCTGAAGTACTAGGACTTGACATTTGCCTCCCAAACATGGACCTTATTTAACGCATCCGGTGAAGTCTCCCTGAAGCACTCGGGAGACTCAAACCACAGAAACCAGCGTTTGGCCTCTTTATATCTTTGCATGTCATCGAAGCAGTTGAAGAAACCTCCCGGAAAAAGTTACAGAACGCAAGTGTGGAAACAGCATCTGATTAATAGTAATAACATTGTGTTCAAAAATACCTCTTGTCAGACTTCCCTGGTGGTGCATTGGTTAAGAATCCGCCTGCCAATGCAGGGGACACGGGTTCGAGCCCTGGTCCGGGAAGATCCCACATGCCGCAGAACAACTAGGTCCGTGCACCACAACTACTGAGCCCGTGAGCCACAACTACTGAAGCCCGCGCACCTAGAGCCCGTGCTCCACAACAAGAGAAGCCACCGCAATGAGAAGCCCGCGCACCGCAACGAAGAGTAGGCCCCACTCGCTGCAACTAGAGAAACCCATGCACAGCAACAAAGACCCAACACAGCCACAAATAAATACATAAAATGAATTTTAAAAATAAATAAATAAAAAGTTAAAAACATTTAAAAAATACCTCTTTTCGGTTTTCAATAGGCATCGCCTCCTGTCTAATGGCTTTTCAGGGGTCACTGCAATGTCCAAAACAGGACTGTTCAGCCTTGTCCCCAAAATCATCCTGCCACTCCCTCGAGTGGTCCCCATCTCAGGAAATGGCACCACCGATCTCCCAGTTGCTGGGGCCCCAAATCTAGGAAGCAGCTTCAACCCCTCTCCTAGTCTCACCCACTCCATGACTAAGGCCTGCAAACTCTGTCCCCTAACCAACCTTGGACGTGCGCACCCCTGTCTGTCGGGAATAACTGCCGCCCGTTCTCCACCCGGCAGCCAGAGGGAGCCTCTTAAAAGGTAAATCTAATCATGTTTTTCCTTTGCTTCAAATCCGTCAGTCTCATGTGAAGGACTCTCCATCTCAATCAGAGCAAATCGAAGCTCCTGTCCACGGCCTACAAAGCCCTACATGAGCTGGCCTGAGCCTGCTGAACTGCTCCGTGCCGCCAGATTTTCCTACCTGTTGCCACTGTCGGCAGTGACCTTCCTGCCGTTCTGGCTGGCTCCGCTCTACCCCTCTGGCCTTAGTAGAACGTACTGCCGCTCCCAGCCCAGGAAGGGTTAAGGGCCCATTCTTTCTACTCCCAAGGCCTCTGCGCTGGACTCTACCTCACTTCCGGCTTACTGCTTTGAAATTTGCTGTCTCCTTCCACTGGTCCCCTGGTTCTCAACCCTAGTGACATGATAGGATCATCAGGGAAGCCTTCTTTCTTTTTAAACGGAGGTAAATTTCACCCTTTTCGAGTATACAATTCAGTGGCGTTTAGTACATTCACAGTATTGCATGACAATCACCTCTATTTACAACACTTCCAGAATATTTCCATCATCCCCAAAGGAAACCCCAACCCATTAGCACTCACTCCCTGTTCCCCTCCCCCAGCCCCTGGCAACCATGAATCTCCTCTCTGTCTCTATGGATTTGCCTATGCTGGACAATTCATACAAATAAATCACATAATATGTGACATTTTGCGTCGGGCTCCCTTCACTCAGCATAACGTGTTTTCTCGGCTTATCCATGCTGCAGCGTGTATTAGGATCTCGTTCCTTTTTATGGATGAATAATATTCCATTGTACGGACGCACCACATTTTTTTTGAGTTTAAATGCATTTTATTTTTAGACAACCTACATGACATGTTTTTTTTTTTTTCTCAAAAACAATGCCTCCGCTCCAAACAAATCAACATCAAATTGAAGAGCTCCAGGGCTTCCCTGGTGGCGCAGTGGTTGGGAGTCCGCCTGCCGATGCAGGGTACGCGGGTTCGTGCCCCGGTCTGGGAAGATCCCGCATGCCACGGAGCGGCTGGGCCCGTGAGCCATGGCCGCTGGACCTGCGCATCCGGAGCCTGTGCTCCGCGGAGGGAGGGGCCACGGCAGTGGGAGGCCCGCGTACCGCAAAAAAAAAAAAAAAAAAATGAAGAGCTCCAGATGACATCAGTCCCATTTGTCTAAGTCCCGGTGTTGTGTGGATGAAAGGCAGTAGCCAGCCGGTTATGATGAGCAGGTGATAGACCCAAAGTGACAACGAAATTTGTTAACATTTTTCCATTTCTAAACCGTCCTTAAAGAAAATCCTATATGGGGTCACACCGTCCTCACTGCAGTCCAGCAGAGCAGCCATGCCATCTAGATTCATGTTTTCACCAATAAAGAACTGATAGTTTCTGAAATTAGCAAGGATGTGCTTGATCTGTTCTGCCCCTGTCATGACAGGTTTTCCTCTTTCTGGTCTCTGTTCTTCAAGCTTCCCTTTGATTGACTTCATGTAATCTTTGATGTACTTCTTGTAGGCTTCTTTTGTGAAGCTGGTTTCCTGCAAGTGATGGTTCATGACAATATCCACACCAGTGGTTACTGTGCTTTCGGTACCTTCTCCCTCGGGGCCTTCAGCGGAGGCATTTCCACCAATGAGCGAGTCATCAATGTTACCCTCTGTCCTACTGACCATCTTCCCCTCCACCCCCAGACACAGGCCGTCCTCGACCTCCTGGATCTTGTAGATGTCGGAGAACATCTCATCATGGCTGATGAGGTCCCGGTAGATGATCATAACGGCGACTAGATGGAGACGACGGCGGTGCTAGCTTAGTAGGAGCCCGGAGCTCAGAGCGAGCGCACTGCAGCCGGAGCGGTGCTTGGGGGAAGGGGGGAGAGGGTGGAAAAAGGGATGCACCATATTTTGTTTATCCAATCCACTGAATTGCTAGGTATCAGGGAAGCTTTTAAAATTATCCCCTGCCAGGCACCACTCTGAGACTTTGATGTGCTTGGCCAGGGTGGGGTAAGGCACTAGTGTTTTTCTAAAACCTCCCCTGGTGATTCTAAGACACAGCAAAGGCTGAGAATCACTGACTGAGACCATGACTGGCCAAACTAGGGCCCTGGGGCCAAGGGTCGCCTACTGCCTGTGTTCACATGGGCTGCCAGCTAAGAATGCTTGAGAAAAATAAAAAAGAAGAATATTTTGTGACACGTGCAATGATGCAACATTCAACTTTCCATGTCTATAAGTTTTATTGGCACACATGGTCACACCCATTCACTTACCTATTGTCTATAACTGCTTTTGTTATAGACAAGGACAGAGTTAAGTAGTTGTGACAGAGACCGTATGGCCCACCAAGCTGAAAATATTTACTATCTGGTCTTTTACAGAAAAAGTTCGTTTCATCCATTCACAGTCCTCTCATACTTGGTCTTTCAGCGGCGGTCGGCACCGTTGATCACCCTACTGCTTGAGACACTTTCTTCACTTGACAGCTAGAAACCCGCTCTCTCCTGGAGCTGCCTCTCTGGAGCTTGGGGAAGCCCCATGGGGGTGGATCCGGGTGCCCAGTGTTTGGGAGCTGGGCCACTTCCACCCCTCATATGGGCGCTGGTGGGGGGGTGTGTGAGGGTGAGGGGAAGGTGTTAGGAGATCACTTGGAGACTTTGGGCAGCTCACTCTCCTTCTGGGTTGGACAAGACTGTCTCTGAGTTCCCTTGCAGTTCTGAGTTCTCTGGTGGTCATAGTGCCAAGCACTGTCACCTGCATCACGAATTCTCCCAGCAACCCAATGAGGAGGGCGCCATTTCTATCATTATCACAATTTTACAGAAGACACAACAAATCTTCAGAAAGGAAAAGTGACTTTGGCCAGGTTGCCCAGCAAGTCTGTGGCCTTCAAACTCAAGTCCAGCCCACCTCACCCTGTCTAGCAGGATGGATGTACCAAGTGCCTATTATTTAAGCTGATGAGATCTCAGAGAACTTGGGGTTTCTGGGGAGGGCACACTGGCAGGTGGTGGCTGGATCGGCTCTATCTTGTGGATGTGGGCAGCTGTGAGTGAGACCCAAGATGAGAAGAATAAATTATGGAGATGCCTTGGGCAATGCGCCCAACGCCGTGATATGTACTTGACTAAGATCATATTTACTAATTTAAATACTCTGTGAGGGAGGATTAGTTTTTCTGTGGCTGCTGTAATGAATTACCACAAAGGCTGGTAATTTGGTAAAACAACACAAATGTCTTCTCTCCCAGTCCTGGTGGTGAGAAGTTCAAAGTCAAGGGGAAGACGCCTTCCTTGCCTCTTCCAGCTTCTGGGTGCTGTCAGGCAATCTTTGCTGTTTCTTCGCTTGTAGGTGCATCACTCCAATCTCTGCCTCTGTCTTTGCACAGCCTTCTTACAAAGACACTGGTCCTTGCATTTACGGCTCACACTAAATCCAGTATGAGTGCATCTGGAGATCCTTAGCTAAATTACATTTGCAAAGACCATATTCCCAAATAAGATTGCATTCTTGGGCTTCCCTGGTGGCGCAGTGGTTGAGAGTCCGCCTGCCGATGCAGGGGACAAGGGTTCGTGCCCCGGTCTGGGAAGATCCCACATGCCGTGGAGCGGCTGGGCCCGTGATCCATGGCCGCTGAGCCTGCGCGTCCGGAGCCTATGCTCCGCAACGGGAGAGGCCACAACAGTGAGAGGCCCGCGTACCGCCAAAAAAAAAAAAAAAAGATTGCATTCTGAGGTTCCTGGTGGATATGAATTTGGGGGGACACAATTCAACTCACTACAGGGGGAAATATTATTCTCAGTCTACAGATGAGAAAGCTGAAGCCCACTCCCATGACATGAGAGTAGTTACCCCCTTAGCTAGCTCCTTAGTGACTTAGGAACCAACGCCCAGTCCTGTATTATTTTAATGCCTCAGTTCTCATAGAAAAAAAAAGATATACAAAAAACCCAAATCACCTTTACCTTACATTGTATACAAATAATACCTCAAATTAGATCAAAGACCTAGACTTGAGAACTAAAAACTATAAAACTCTTAGAAGGAAACATTGGTCAAATTCTTCATGACGTTGGATTTAGAAATGACTTCATGACTCTGACACCAAAAGCACAGGTAACAAAAGAATAAAGATAAGTTGGACTTCATCAAAATTAAAAACTTTTGTGCATCAAAGGACACTATCAACAGAGTGAAAAGGCAACGACCTACAGAATGGAGAAAATATTTACAAATTGTATATCTGACAAATGATTAATATAAAGAACTCCTGCAGCTCAACAACAAAAAAAAAAACAAGCAACCCAATTACAAAATGGGCAAAGGCCTTGAAAAGACAGTTCTCCAAAGAAGATATACAAAGACAATTAGTACATGAAAAGATGCTCAACACTACTGTTATTAGGGAAATGCAAGTCCAAACCACAAGGAGATACCACTTCACACCTACTAGGATGACTATAATTTTTTTAAAAAACTGAGAATAATAAATGTAGACAAAGGTATGGAACACTAGTACATTGCTGGTGGGAATGCAAAATGGTGTAGCCATTATGGAAAACGGTCTGACAATTCCTCCAAAAAATCAAACATAGAATTACCATATGATCCAGCAATTCCATACAGATACATATATAGATAGATATAGATATAGATATATTCTGAAGAATTGAAAGCAAAGACTCAGTTACTTGTGTACCCATGATTATAGCAGCATTATTCACAATAGCCAAGAGGTGGAAGAAAACCCAAGTGTCCATTGACTGATGAATGGATAAACAAAATGTGATCTATACTCACAATGGAATACTATTCAGTCAAAAAAGGAACAAAGTTCCTACACCTGAAACTAACACAACATTGTAAATCAACTACACTTCGATAAAAATAAATCCGACTCCCAATGCAGGGGACAGGGATTTGAGCCCTGGTCCAGGAAGATCCCACATGCCACAGAGCAACTAAGCCCGTACGCCACAACTACTGAGCCTGTGCTCTAAGGCCCGCGTGCCACAACTACTGAAGCCCGCATGCCTAGAGCCCGTGCTCTGCAACAAGAGAAGCCACCACAATAAGAGGCCTGCACACCACAATGAAGACCCCAGGCAGCCAAAAAATAAATAAATTCTTTAAAAAAAGAAAATCCTATGAGATAGTGTTATAGAGTGAATGAAATCACTGCTAACTTCATATGTTGAAGCCCTAATCCCCAATGTCATGGTATTAGGACTTGGGACCTTTTTGGGGTAATTAGATTTAAAGGAGGTATGAGGGTGGAGCCCCATGATGCGATTAGTTCCCTTTTGAGAAGAGACACTGCAGCTCGCTCGCTCTCTTCCATGTGAGGGCACAGCAATAAGCCAGCCATCTGCAAACCAGGAAGAGCGCTCTCACCAGAAAGTGAACATTGCCAGAACCTTGATCTTGGACTTTCCTGCCTCCAGAACTGTGAGAAATAAATATGTGTTGTTTAAGCCACAAAGTCTATGGTATTTTGTTACAGCAGCTCAAGCTGACTAAGACAGGTAGGTACTATGTTTATGTCCATTTTACTGCTGAAGAAACTGAGGCACAGTAAAGTAGCTTGCCCAGTGTCACTCAGCCCATACGGGGCAGCAGCAGGATGTGAACCCAGGCAGCCTGGCTTTCAGACTCCTGCACTTGACTGCCTCTCAGGTAGATAAATACGTGCTACAGGGGTTCATGGTCAGAAAAGGAAGAATTGGTTCCTCCTTTGCACTCCAGAAGAGGGATTCAAGGGGTTCCCAACCCTTAAAAGTTGCTTGTCCCAGGGAGTTCTGGCAGAATAAGCCCCCAGATCCTGTTTACAAAGAGATATGCTTCTGCTGCCGTCCATCCGTCCTCAGCCTTGGAATTTGAGCCAGTAGACCCAGCCGAGCCAGCAGGGGTGCTTGTCATCCCAGGGTACATGTTCTGGAGGGCCAGGAGAGAGCCAGGGTGATCATCACTGGCCTTCGGCTTTCCTGATGTCAAGGGCTGGGCCTCGGCCTCTGTATGAGCTGGACCTTGCATCATGGACCAGAGGCATAAGGAAAGGGGGTCCTGAAGGCGATATTGGGACCCGGCACAGCTTGTTGCTAGTGGGAGATGAAAGGCACGGGGTCACTCAGTGTATAGAAGATGGCATTCAGCCGGAGAGGTAAAGGTAGAAAGTGTGGACTCTGCAGCCAGCCAACTCTGGCTTCCAACTGTGGTTCCGCCACTTACTAGCACTTACTGTGTGACCTGGGGGCAAGTCGCCTTGCCTTTTTAGACCTCAGTGTCAGGATATATGAAATAGAGAGGAAACACATTCACACGCGTGGAAAGTGCACAGAACAGTGCCTGGTACATCGTGTGCTCCTAACAGTAGCAGCTCTTTGTTTCGTCTTGTTTTAACTATTATTATTTTTGCTAATCAGATGGGAAGGGAAGGAGACACAGTAAGAGAAACATCTGGGTTATAGATGCTTCCTGAATCACAACAGAAATAGTTTGACATCTTTTTTTTCCATATATCCTCTTGACGGGCCTCATCCTAGTCTAGAGGGAGGCAGGTGACAATCTGATGGTCTCCTGGGTCAGCTCACAGTGCCTGGCCCCCTGCCCTGCTCTGGCTCCCAGTAACCTCGCTGCGAGATATTAACAAGCTGGATTTACCTCAGGAACCAGTGATCAGGACGTCAAAGGGAACTCCAAGGAATCATCTTGGGGAGTGTTTAAGCAAGAGAAGAAGATGACTTTAAGGGATGAAAGGGAGAAGAGTGATGAGGGAGAATCCTGGGGGAGTCACGAGGGATTTGATCTGTTCTGTGTGGCCTCTACTTTTGGAAACAAGGATAAAGGGGACAAGCTATGGGACGATGGGTTCTGGAACCTTCTAAGAGGCAGATCAACCTCAAGATGGAAGAGCCGGCTGGCCTCTTGGGGATGCTTAGGTCTGGCTCTCTGGTCCCCCTTGGATGCCTCTTCTAACCTGGAGACCCTGTGAATCACTCCCCTCCCCCACCAGGTCTGGGCCAGGACAAAAGTGAAGGGGTGGTTTCCAGAACCGCTAGAGCAAAGCAAAGAGAGGGTTTGGCAGGTCCTTTGTTTAGTCTAAGCCCGAATTTGAGACACACCTTTGAGACTCTGCCACGTGCCGCCTGTGGCCAAGCTGGACATACGCTGCTTTTCCTGTCCCCCCATCCCCCCGCCGCCTTTCTGCTCTTGCCCTGTGAGCCCAAGCTGAGGGAGCGAGGCTGGGAGGGAGCTTCTGCCAGGAGCTTTCACTTGTCATCTTGTCTTTAGACACAGGATGAGTGGGTGAAGGGGAGAGCGTATGTACGGAAATAATTCCTGGATCCTATCTAGATCAAGGCCAGTGTCTAGCCGCTAGCCCAGTTCATCCTTTCCAGAGAACTCCACTCCAAAGTGCATTTCTCAATGTGCCCCTTCATCTCTTGAAAATGAAATCCTGGCGTTTAAACGTGAGCCATGTCTTTTACAAAGTTCTTCGTTCAGATTGGTGTTGAAAGGTACATGCAATGCTTTCCAAACGCAGCCCAATGGTGCAGAAAGTGCCTTCCTTCAGTGTCATCTAGTTCAGCAGCTCCTCATTTACAGATGAAGAGACAGAGGCCTAGAGAGGGGAAGCGACTTGTCCACGGTCACACGGTGAGGCATCGGCAATGTAAACCAGGCCTCCTGCCTTCACGTGGAGTTGTGGGTGGCATGGCTTCCTGCACTGTGGCTTGTGGCGGCTCAGCAGCTCCCTGGGGGCCACACCTGCCTCGCCGATCTCCCAGCTCTAAGGCCTTTCATTTGTACCAGCTTCTTCTGCCAAGTTTAGCTCAAGCGGAATCGTTTCTAACCAGCAGCAGGGTTTTCACTTGTAGATAAACCACAGAAGAGACCAGCTACTGACCCGACAGAGGAACAACTCGACTCTCTCGAGTGGGGCCCAGCGTTTGAAGGGGTGATCATCGTTGATTTAAATGTTAGTAAGTTAACACTTGTAATTTACAAGTGATGCTGTTTCTCTCGGTGCCGTTTCTTGTGGACAGTTTGGAAGTGCAAACGATACTACCCTTTATCAGAGGATTTGTGCCTATTTTGGGTTTGGCTTGCCCATCTGCTCAGAGAGAGAGAGAGAAGTGTGGAGAGTGTGCGGAGTCTAATTCTGCTGCGCCCCACGATGAGCCCATGTGCAGCGTTCCACTTGCGCTCCGTGAATCAAGTGCTATTCATGGGCACTGCACAGAATGAACCAAGCCAAACCATTCAGCTTGCTAGCCAGTCGGTAAACCCCACTCCCCGCTTTCAACGCACGAGCTCGAGGCCTGTTTCAAAGGGTAAATTCTGTAAACACGAAGAAATTGTCAAGGAGATTCACTTGAATGGATTTAGGTTGAGGAACAGTCAATAACAAAAGAGCTATTCCTGCATTCAATGTGGACACATTCTCACCACATAGGGAGTCTGTGGGGCAGCCCCGTCACAGGTTGATCTTAGATTATGGTCTAGGAGGTCTGCAGGTAAATGTTTTCTAGTCTAAAGCAATGATTTAAAAAGATAATAGCCAAAGTCAACTCCAGATTTACCAGTGGATGCCCCTCCCCTGTCCTCCCCCACACCTGAAATCTGATTTGGGGGTCATTTCATGGCTCGGGAGGGGAGCTAAAATGCAAACTAGTCAATTTTGTAACACAATAACAGCCCCAGTAGCGGGTGGCCAAGGGGAGAGAAAAGGAAGTAGGAGCTAAAAAAGGAAATCCTTGCAATTACCTTTGTTTTTCTGTTTTCTAGGCTGTCTGTACCCTCCATCATCATAGAGATCCAGAGTTGAGGCACTGGATTCTACTGCAAGGTGCACCTTGATAGACCTAGAGTTACCATCTGACCCAGAAATTCCATCCCTAGGTATCTTCGCAAGAGGAATCAAAACATCTGTCCATACAAAGACCTGTACACGGGTGTTCACAGCAGCATTATTCGTAATAGCCAAAGTGGAAACAAATCAAATGTCTATCAATTGATGAACAGATAAACAAAATGTGGTCTATCCAGAGAATGGAATATTATTCAGCCATAAAAAAGAATGAAGTACTGATACCTGCTGCAACATGGACGAACCTTGAAAACATTATGCCAAGAGATATAAGCCAATCACAGAGGGTCACACATTGCGTGAAACTGTTTCTATGAAGTGTCCAAATGGGCAAACCCATAGAGACAAACAGTAGAGGGAAGGGGAGGGATGAACAAGGACTGCATAATAAGGGTGGGATTTCTTTTTGGAGTGATGAAAATGTTCTAAAATTGATTATGATGGTGATTTCACAACTCTGCAAATGTACTGAAAACCAATGATATAGTACACTCTAAAATGGCTAAAGTGGTAATTTTGTCTTTAAACTTTTGTTTTATTGTGGCAAAACACACATAACATACAATGTAGCCATTTTAAGTGTACTGTTCAATGGTGCTAATTACATTTCCACTGGTATTCAACCTTCACCACTAGTCACCTCCAGAACTTCTTTGTCATCCCAAATTGAAACTCCACACCCATCAAATAATAACTCCCTACCCATCAAATAATAACTCCCTATGAGCTCCTCCCTCCAGCCCTTGGTCATCTCCATTCTACTTTCTGTCTCTATGGGTTTCACTGTTTTAGGTCCCTCATAGAAATGAAATCACAGACTATCTTTCCTTTTGTGTCTGGCTTCTTTCACTGAGCATAATGTTTTCAAGGTTCATCCATGTCATGGATGAGTACATCCATGTTGTAGCGTGTGTCAAAAGTTCTAAACTGGTAAATTTTATCTTGTGTGAATTTTATCTCAGTAAAAAACATTCAGTCCTGATGGGAGACAAAAGTAGTCCAGGGAGGCAGGTGTAAAGGCTGCAGGTGGTAAAGGGAGGTGTTAGTAGACACGGGACTGGCCCATTTTCAGGGCTTGATCATGGAATGCCTTGAAGCCAAGTGGGGACGTCGATTTCTGTCTCACAGTCAGCAATGGGGAGCCGCTGAAGGACTTATCAGGCGTGATGTGGGGAGACATGGGCATGAGCAAGTTCACGCTGGGGCGGTGAGGGGACAGGGTGTTCATCAGAGAGACCGGTTGGCAGGCTGGCATGCCATTATGCCCTTGCAGGAAGTTTAGGTGCTGAGAGTAGGACTTTCCTCGGGGGAATAGATGTGTCCAGCTCTGCTGTGTCTGTAACGGCTCAGTTACATATATGAAGGCTGGAAAGCGCCATGATACATCGACAAGAAAAGCAGGTGGCCTTCTGACGAAAAGCGCCAGCTTACAAACAATAATCAGGGGATGTGGGGCTGACTCACTGTTCAGGGACCCACAGGGCCTGGGACTGGTGTTCACTGTTGGCCCCAGGAGTGGAACAGAACTACAGTCAACTCGAGGCCCACCAGGTGGCTGCCCCCTCTCCACACGGGAGTTACAACTGGTGTCACTGTAACTCAGACCAGCAGAACGGGAGCCCCCTGAGGGATCCTGGAGTCTCTATCATTGCTACTTAGGGGAGAAAGTTTGGGCTGGTCAATGTAGATTCTAAACCCACAGGCAGACGTTTTCACCTCCATTTCTGTGGGAGGCTGAATAATGGCCCACAAAAATATCTGAATACTAATTCCGAGAACCTGTGAACATTACCTTATATGGCAAAAGAAACTTTGCAGACTGTGATTTAACTGAGGGCCCTGGGATGGGGAGATTATCCTGGATTATCCAGCTGGGCTCTAAACATAATCACAAGCATCCTCGTAAGAGAGGCAGGGGGACATTGCCCACAGAGGCAGTATCACCACTGAAGCAAGATGCTCTGCTGCTGACTTTGAAGGTGCAGCTCTAGATGCCGGGAGGGGCAAGCAGCAAACAGATTCTCCCCGAAAACCTCCTGAGGGAGGGTGGCCCAGCCGACACATTGGTTTTGGCCCAGTGAAACCGATTCTGGACTTCTGACTTATGGAAATGTACGCGAATAAATGTATGTTGTTTGAATCCACTGAGGTGGTGGGAATTTGTTACAGCAGCTGAAGGAAATGGATACAGCTCCCATGACGTGATATGCTTCGAGAAGGTGCTGTGGTCACAGAAATGTGGGCTCAGGAGTAGGGCATTCAGTGTCCATTTGCCCCTTGCCAAAGACAGTCTACACTGGCCTACCTGTGTTCCTTTATGTACAATGCGCTGGCTGCTCTGGAACTTGCTGGAATATTCCATGGAATAATGGGAGGCATAGTAAAGGACCATACTCTTCAGTCCTAGCAGACCAGCTTCCCAGTGTCCAGAATCCTGCTCCCTTAGCCTGGGGTTGTGGGTAGAGCCCGTCCTGCCCAGCTCTGCCATCTGCCCTGCCTGTCAGGGCAGAATATGGTCAAAAAGAGTATTATCCTTTCATTGTCTTAACAATGAGAAATGAACTCCCGATCCAGTGGCTTTTTCCTAAGTATCTCTTGGCTTGTCTAGGAGCCATCTGGCTTTTATGAGTTTCTACTCTGTGCCCTCAGCTATGCTTGGGTTACAGTCTGAACTTTGCTTATTCACTCACCAAGGGCCACGCTCCCTCTAAAGGCTGTAGGTAAGGGTCTGCTGCAGGCCTCTCTCTTAGGTTCTGGTGCCTGCCATCAATCCCTGGTGTTCCTTGGCTTATAGGTGCGTCACTCCAATCTCTGTTTCTGTCTTCACATGGCCTTCTTTATTTTTTAATTTTTGGCCATGCCACACCACGCCACATGTGCAATCTTAGTTCCCCAACCAGGGATCGAACCCAGGCCCCCTGCCTTGGAAGGGCTGTGTCTTAACCACTGGACCATCAAGGAAGTCCCTTCATAGGCCCACCCTAATCCAGTATGAACTCATCTTAATTTGATTACATCTGCAAAGATCCTATTTCCAAATAAGGTCACATTGACAGGCACCAGGGATTAGGACACCAACCTATCTTTTGGGGGGATATGATTCAACCCACGATACCTTCTAAACAGTCTTGGCAATGTCTTGCTGCTTTGAGGCAGAGCTGACTGTTTCTCCCATTCAGTATCTGCTGTGTTTCTCTTCTTCCTGCTAGCTACAATACTGGGATAGGAAGCAGCCCTCTCTAGGGCCTAGATGTTCAAGACTGGCCAGTGGGCTCAATGGACCTTCAAGACTGACTGACAACACATGAAGAAATGTGTACAGCTCCAGACACCATGGAATAATCAATCTCGGCCGGCTTCAATCAAGCAGGCCTAGCTAGGAGGGGCTGTCAGCAATGGTGCGTATTCCCCTGCCCCAAATTTAGATCAAGTGAAACCTGTATACTGATATTCACAGCAGCACAATTCATAATAGCCAAAGGGTAGAAACAACCCAAATACCCATGAACAGATGACTGGATAAAGAAACTATGGTCTCTCCATACAATGGAATGTACTAATGGCCATCATCAGAAAATCTAGAGGTCTTCCCTGGTGGCTCAGTGGTTGAGAGTCCGCCTGCCATCAAAAGGAATGAACGTTGAAATTTTCATGCTAAGGGAAAGAAGCCAGACACAGGAGACCACATACATATTGTATGATTCCATTCATAGGAAAGTCCAGAACCGGAAATCTATAGGGACAGAAAGTAGAGTAGGAGGTGCTTAGGGTTGGGTGGGGGGATGGGCTGGAGGTAAAAGACAGTGATAGCGGAAGGGTACAGGGTTTCTTTTTTAAGGTGATGAAAATGCTGTTAAATCAAGGGATTCCTTGGCTGTCCAGTGGTTAGGACTCGGGCACTTTTACTGCCGAGGTCCAGGGTTCAATCCCTGGTCAGGGAGCTAAGATCCCGCAAGCCACTGGGCGTGGCCAAAAAAAAGAAAAGAAAAAGCTCGAAAATTGACTGTGGTGTTTGTTGCATAGCTCTGTGAATACTAAAAACCATTGAATTGAACACTTTAAGTAGGTGGATTGTATGATATGTGAATTATATCTCAATAAAGCTGCTTAAAAACATACAGTACAAAGTCTTGCTATCTGTACAGAATATGTACTATATATATATATTACATTGTTCCCATTCAGTTATGCTTACATGAAGGTCTCAGACTCAACTTTCTTGTCATTACATGGTTGTTTTCTTTAATTAATTTGGGTTTATTTTAAAACTATCACTTGGATTCAGTTGACATGCAACAAAGAAATCTAATTTTACTAAATCGCCTACGCTTAGTTCTTTAAGATAATTGGTATTTACCTGCTCTATGTTCTGTTTAGTTTCTTATTGCTGCTGTAGCAAATTCCCACAAACATAGTGACTTCAAAGGACACAAATTTATTATCTTGGCCTTCCGGATATCAGAAGTGTTCAAATCAAGGTGCCAACAAGGCTGCATTCCTTCTGAAAGCTCTCGGGGAGAATCCGTTCCCTGGCCTTTTCCAGCATTTGGAGGCCACCTGCATTCCTTAGCTCGTGGCCCCTTCCTCTACCTTCAAAGCTAGAAACATAGCATCTTCCAATCTGTCTCTCTCTCTAACTCTGACCCTCCTGCCTCCTTTTTACAAGAACTCTTGTGATTACATTGGGCCCATCTGAATAATCAAAAACAATCTCCACATCCCAAGAGCCATGACTTAATCACATCTGCAAAGTCCCTTTTGCCGTATAATAAGATAGTCACAGATTCCGGGGCTTAGGAACGGGCATCTTGTGAGGCCGCTATTCAGCTGACCACAGTGAAGTCCTTCTGCGTCTTCTGTAGATGCCTCTCCCATTTGGAAATGCCATGAGCTAAACCTACTTTCCTGTGTGCAGGCTCGCCATCAACTGAAGGACTGCTGCCTTCAGTCCTGGCCACACCGCTTTGCACACACTAGGTGCTTGGTAACCACTGGCTCAAGGCTGACTGGGTCTCGGTTGATGGGCTGTTTCAAGGTCATCACTAAGGAATCTTCTCAGTTAACAACTCCCCTCATAGAAGCTCTTCGCTGGAGCTATTTTAAATCTCTCCTACCATGATGGAAGCCAGTTTACTTTGCTCTTGTGTAGTTCTTAGGGCAAGTGTACGATCGCTTCCGAACAGAGCATGCACAGACTGGCAAAGCACCACTAATTTACTTAGGCCATTTGAGCAGGTGAAATCATTTCAGCTCCTTTCTGCTTTCTGTGCAGGACCTTCTTTCTTAGGAATTACTCACACTGCAAAAAACTTTACTCCAGTTTTCCTAAAAGACCCAGAAGTTCTCCTATGTCCAATCTCTCACTGCTAACAGATATCCACTGCGTGGTCTGCTGTGAACTCCCCTTCCTTCCATCTCTTCCTTACTGGGTTTCTGTCCCCTGCTGGTTCCTATTTGTTTCACTGGAGGCAGGCATCACAGCAGAATAGAAGTGGGATTTGGAGTCAGAAAACATGAATTGGAGTTTAGCTGTGAACGTGTTGGCTGTGACCTTCAGCCAGCCACCTCTCCTCCAGAGCCTTTATCTCTTCATCTGAAAGGGGGCTGGGGCTGGGAGTTGGAGGTGGATGAAAATTGCAGGGCTCAGCCCCTCCCTCCAAAGGGGTGAGAGGCTCCTCCGGCCCTGCTGATGAGTCTTGCTTTGTTCCCCAAGCCTCCTGATCAACTTCTAGCAGAACTTAGCACTGGTTGAACATCACCTTTAGAAACTCAAAATGAAACAACAGCCTTAGCGAGTAAAACTTTGAGCCAGACGGAATGTAAATGAAGCCAGCCATCCTTGCCATCAACTCAAAATGGATTGAGGCTTAAATATGAGAGCTACAGCTATAAAAGTATAAAATTCTTAAAAGAAAACACAGAGGCAAATTATCACGACCTTGGCAATGGTTTCCTAGATACAACACCAAAAGCACAAGCTACCAAAAAAAAAAAAAATAGATAGATTGGACTTCTTGAAAATTAAAATCTTTTCTGTTTCAAGGATACGTTCTGGCAACGATATATCCTGGAGAGGGTACTTCTTTGCCATTATATTGTTTCGATAGCCCTGAATTTAAAATTGCATAGGTATGATACTGGCATAAGAATGGACATAGAGATCAATGGAATAGAATTGAGAGTCCAAAAATAAACTCTCACATTTATGGCCAGTTGATTTTCTACAGTTGTGCCACAACAATTCAATGGGGGGAAGGAATAGTCTTCTCAACAAATGGTGCAGGGAAAACTGGATATTCACATGCAAAAGAGTGAATTTGGATCCCCTACTTGTCACCATATATGAAAATTAACTCAAAAGGGATCAAAGACCCAAATATAAGAGCTAAAACAATAAAACTCTTAGAAGAAAACATAGGTCCCAATCTGTATGACCTTGGATTAGGCGGGCAGTGGTTCCTTAGATATGACACCCGAAGCACAAGTGACCAGAGAAAAAGTGGTTAAATTGGACCTCATCAAAATTTAAAACTTTTGTGCTCCAAAGGACACTATCTAGAAATTGAAAGATCGGAACCCTCCTCTGTTGCTGGTGGAATTGTAAAATGGTGCAGCCATGGTGGAAAACAGGTTGGCAGTTCCTCAAAAAAATAGAACGTATGACCCAGCAATTCTACTTCTAAGTATATATCTAAGAGAATTGCAACCCTGTGTTCAGACAAGTACTTTGTAAACAAATGTTCATTACAGCACTATTCACAAGAGTCAAAAGGTGGAAACAACATAAGTATCCACCTATAGATGAATGGATAAACAGATTGTGGTATATCCATTCAGTGGAATATTATTTGGCCACGAAAAGGAATGAAGTATAATACATGCTACACCATGAATGAACCTTGAGAACATCATGCTAAGTGAAAGAAGCCAGACCCCAAAGGCCACAGATTGTGTGATTCCACACATACACAATGTCCAAACTAGGCAAATCCACGAGACAGCAATAGATTCGTGGTTGCCAGCACCTGGGGGAGGGAAGAATGGGGAGTGACCGCTTAACGGGTATGAGCGTTCATTTGGGGATGATGAAAATGTTCTGGAATTACATAGCAGTAATGGTTGTGCAACCCTGTGAATCTACTAAAAACCACTTTAAAAGGGTGAATGTCGTGGTATGTGAATTCTAGCTCAATAAAAGTAAGCTACACGGGCCGCACTGAGGGCGTGTAGTGGATACATGCGTCAAGAGCATGGGCTTCAGAGTCGGGGGGACACGGATTCAAATCTCAACTCCCTCCCTTCCTAGCCAGTGCCCTTGAGCTGCTTGCTGAAAGGTCTGCTTTCAGTCTCTGCTCCCTGAGACCTGACCAGTAAAACGAGGAACTGTTCATTGAAAGATGTTGGGGAGAATTCTCTACAGGGCTTTACCCAGGAGGCAATGGGCTGCCTTGAGAGGTAGTGAGGAGCGGGTCGCTGGAGGTGTGCAAGCAGAGCCTGGACGGGTCCTGGGCCGGTCTGAGCCAGACAACCTTGGGCAGCTCAATGTTAGGGATTCCACAGTGAGTCAGGGGGCGGCGCTTTCTAGTGAACTGGAGGAGAACAACAGTAAATAAGGCGGTGACAGGCCCCGATCAGGAAACAGACTCTGCAAGGAGGTGGCTGCCTGCATGCATGTGCGTGTGTGGCCCTCCTCCTGGGGTACAAAGAAAACCCTGCTTGCTCCAGCCTCCTCCTGAGAATTAAACAGGTAGCCCTCCTTCTCCTCTACTCTTGGGACACAGCTCCAGGGAAGGCCAGCCTGGGGGGTGCCGGGTGAAGACGCAGGGAAGGGTAGGTCTCTGCGGGGACAGGCCCCTTCCCCGGGGGAGAGGCTGGGGCGGAGTGGGGCTGGTCCACGCCAGTACCAAGGAACCCAGCCCCATTCCCCAAATCCTGCACCTCAATCCTTGGGCAATTTTCCTTTTGAAAAGTTGACTATTAAAGTTCACACATTAGTTGCTTCATTTGCAAATATTTTCTCCCATTCTGAGGATTGTCTTTTTGTCTTGTTTATGGTTTCTTTTGCTGTGCAAAAGTTTTTAAGTTTCATTAGGTCCCGTTTGTTTATTTTTGATTTTATTTCCATTACTCTAGGAGGTGGGTCAAAAAAGATCTTGCTGTGATTTGTGTCATAGAGTGTTCTACCTATACAAGCAGCTCATGCAGCTCAATATCAAAAAAACAATTTTTCTCCAACCCTTTCAATAACTGTGACCACCAAGATGCAGAAAAACAAAAACAACAAACAACCCAATCCAGTAATGGGTAGAAGACGTAAATAGACATTTCTCCAAAGAAGATATACAGACTGCCAACAAGCACATGAAAAGATGCTCAACACTAATCATTAGAGAAATGAAATCAAAACTACAATGAGGGCTTCCCTGATGGCGCAGTGGTTGAGAGTCCGCCTGCCGATGCAGGGGACACAGGTTCGTGCCCTGGTCCAGGAAGGTCCCACATGCCGCGGAGCGGCTGGGCCCGTGAGCCATGGCTGCTGGGCCTGCGCGTCCGGAGCCTGTGCGCTCCGCAACGGGAGAGGCCACAACAGTGAGAGGCCCGCGAACCGCAAAAAAAAAAAAAAAACCCTACAATGAGGTATCAGCTCACATGGTCAGAATGGCCATCATCAAAAAATCTAGAAACAATAAATGCTGGAGAAGGTGTGGAGAAAAGGAAACCCTCTTGCACTGTTGGTGGGAATGTAAATTGATACAGCCACTATGGAGAACAGTACGGAGGTTCCTTAAAAAACTACAAATAGAACTACCATACGACCCAGCAATCCCACTACTGGGCATATACCCTGAGAAAACCATAATTCAAAAAGAGTCATGTACCACAATGTTCACTGCAGCTCTCTTTACAATAGCCAGGAGATGGAAGCAACCTAAGTGTCCATCGACAGATGAATGGATAAAGAAGATGTGGCACATATATACAATGGAATATTACTCAGCCATAAAAAGGAACGAAATTGGGTCATTTGTAGAGATGTGGATGGGCCTAGAGTCTGTCATACAGAGTGAAGTAAGTCAGAAAGAGAAAAACAAATACCGTATGCTAACACACATATATGGAATCTAAAAGAAAATAAAATGGTCCTGATGAACCTAGGGGCAAGACAGGGGCAAGACAGGAATAAAGACACAGATGTACAGAACAGACTTGAGGACACGGGGAGGGGGAAGGGTAAGCTGGGACAAAGTGAGAGAGTGGCATGGACATATATACACTACCAAATGTAAAATAGATAGCTAGTGGGAAGCAGCCACACAGCACAGGGAGATCAGCTCGGTGCTCTGTGACCACCTAGAGGGGTGGGATAGGGAGGGTGAGAGGGAGATGCAAGAGGGAGGGGATACAGGGATATATGTATACGTATAGCTGATTCACTTTGTTATACAGCAGCAACTAACACACCATTGTAAAGCAGTTTTACTCCAATAAAGATATTTAAAAAAATAAAGTTCACATATTAGATTCATATGAAAGTCCAGACTAGGGGAGTCTATAGAGACAGAAAGTAGATGAGTGGCTGGGGGGGCTGGCAGGATGCAGAGAGTATGAGGTGTCTTTAGGCGGTGAGAGGAATGCTCCAAAATTGACTCTGGTGATGGTTACACATATCTGTGAATTTACTAAAAATCATTGAATTGTCCACCTCGAATGGGTGAATTGTATGGTATGTGGCATATGTCAGTAAAGCCGGGTTTTTTTTTTAAAGAAAGCCCTTTTTAAAGGCAGTCCTTTGTTAGCTGACTTATCTCTCTTGAAATTTCCAAGAACTGTCAGAGGAATGCATGCCGTGGGTCTGTCTGTCTGTGCCTGGCCTGCATGGGCATCATTCTCGGGTCTGTTATCGCTGGCGCTAGGGACTGCACCACGGGGCCGGGGGCTGCACTCTGATTGCAGATGGCTGGCCAAGCGCACTGCGTGCAGGCAGCGGTGAGAACTCTCTGGAAGCCATTTAATACAGTTACTCACAGGGTCATGCTTGGAAAATGAATTCAAATTGGCTTGGCATCGGGCCAAGAAAAACTGTCTGAAGAGGCTATAAACAGAAGGTAATGGATTGAGTTGAAGGAGGGCTAGCGGGAAGGCAGCGCGGGAGGCCCGGCCACACGGCCCCCAGGGCAGCTAGCTGGGGGCTGGGGAGTGGGGCGCTGATATGGTGACTGGCACGCTCCATGCTAGACTGGGGACTGGGGACTGGGGCCTAAGTCCCGGACCTCTGGCTCCCCACCTGGTCCCTTCCCCCAGGCCACACTGATCCCTGTCACCTCGGCTCTCCCTGGCATTCCCGATGCTGCTATTTGCACCTTATGCCCACCGTGAGCTCCTGGAGGGCGGAGAGGGGCAGCTGCAGACAGGTGATCGCTTGTGTCTGCCCCAGAGAGGCCCTGGAGGGCTGCCGAGGGGCCCCATTTTTTTAAGCCCACCCCCCACCAGACAAAAGTACTAATGCAAGCCTTTACTTCCAGTCGTCTGTGCTGGGAAAATAATAGGTTTCTTTATGAGTTTTCCAAAAAGGTGTTATAATGTCTTTGGGTTTTTTTTCCCAGATTCATTGAGGTTTAATATAGATAATGTAAATTGAGGTGTACAATTCAGTGATTTTTAGGAAGTTTGTATAGTTGTGCAACCATCACTACAATCACTTTTTAGAACATTCCCATCACTGAATATGGCTTTTAAAGTCCACGTTGCCCCCGTATTCTGATAAACCCAGAGGTGCAAAATGTCCCCTTTCTTCCCCTTCTCAGCTCTTGCAAGTGAATGCTCAGTGACCTGGGGGCCAGCCCCCCGGGTCCTCCCCACAGCTCTGCTACTGAGTGGTTGTGTGACCATGGAGAAGCCGTTCCCCTCTCCGGCCAGTTTTCCCTCCTGGAAAGTGGCGAAGATGGCACTGGGGAGGGGACGGGGCTGTTCCTCGGCACCATGTGAGGATCTCTGCCCTGGCATGAGGGAGCTGCAGGTCTAGAGCCTATCACCTGGGCCCAGCTGGCACCTGCACAAGTCAGAGCGGGGGCATGGAAGGCTCCAGAGGCTTCCTGGGCACAGTGCTTGGGTGTGGGACTCCTTCCCCAGGCAGTAAAATGATCCCCCCAACCGCAGGCACACTTACCGTCCCTGCAGCTGGAGGTGTGGCCCATCTTGGGCAAGCAGAGCAGAATGTAAGCATCTTTAGGAACCTGATTCCTTCAGAGGGGCCCCTGGGCGGCCTCACACATTTGCCCTGCCCCTGTGGCCCTCACTGCCTCGCCTGGCTGAGTGAATTCAAATAAATGTTTCCTGAACGTCTGCTAAGGGCCAGGGCTCGGGTGGGGAGGCCCCGCAAGGGATGTGGACCAGAGCAAGACATTTCAGGCCTTGGAGAGCCCCACGTTCTGCACAGCAAAAGAAGCGGGGTATGTAAGTTTCCTATTGCTGCTGTAACCAACTGTCACAATTTAGTGGCTTAAGACAACACATATTTACAACCTTACAGCTCTGGAGGGCAGAAATCCGAAATGGGTCTCCCTGGAGTAAAGGCAAGGTGTTGGCAGGGCTATGTTCCTTCTCTCCAGAAGAGAGAGTCCTTCTCTCTAGGGGAGAGTCAAATTCCTTGCCTTTCCCAGCTTCTAGAGGCTGCCCCCATTTTTTGTCTTGGGACCGCATTGCTCGACCTGCGCTTCTGTCGTCACATCTCCTTCTCTGACTCTGACCCTCCTGCCTCCCTCTTATAAGGACATTGGGCTCTCACGCAAATAATTCGGGATAGTTGTCCTATCGCGAGATCCTTATCATCTCTGCTAAGTTTCTTTTGCCACGTAAGGTATGATATCCAAACGTTCCCATCTTTGAGAGTCATTATTCTGTCCATCCTACAAGGCTTCAATTGAGCAGCCCCTTTGGGTGCCACCCAAGTAGGCCAGGTGAGAACACTCCAGACAGGGAGACCCAGCCTTACAGCACATGTTCACACACACACACACACACACACACACACGCTCGTTGTCATTTTTTCCCAAACCATTGGAAAGTAAGTTGCTGATGTGACGCTCCATTACCCCTAAACACTTCAATGTGTATTTTCTAAAACCCAGGGCACTCTCCTATATAATCACAGTATACACATCCGAAGCGGTAATTAACATTTAACACTATTACCTGATCCATAGACCCCATTGAAATTTCTCTGATTGTCCAGTCCTCAATGTTTTTTGTAGCAAAGAACAAACGAACAAATAAAAACCTACTTGGGTCCCGGCCTCCCGGGTGCGTTCCGCCGTGGCGGTCCGCCCTTCCAGCCCCGAGTTCCATCCACCGCCTCCACCTTCTGCCCAGCGCCGGTTGTCAGCACGACTGTCGCCACCTTCCATCGTCACGCGGCCTTTGCGGCGGCGCCCGAGCCTGCACGGGCCCCACCGGGGACCTGGGCATGCCGGGGGAGGCGAGGCGGGCACAGAAGGCGAGGACGACGGCTTCGGGGAAGCAGGATACGCTGCCATCAACTCCATGTTGGACCAGATCAGCTCTTGTCTGGATGACCTAGAGGAGAAGGACGAGCACCTCCACGCCCGCCTCCAGGAGCTGCTTGAATCCAACCGGCAGACGCACCTTGAGTTCCAGCAAGAGCTTGGGGAGGCCTCCCGTGATGCAAGCCCCTCGGCTCTGGGAGCCCCCAGCCAGGCCCCAACCCTGCCTCACTGGGCCAGGCTCTGGCCTGAGTGCTCACCAGCTGGCTTAGATACCTTCTCAGGGGCTGGCCTACAGATCTCCTGGGGGGTGGTCTGCTGCCTAGGCCACCCTTCTGCTACTTCCCTTGGCATGCCTGGGCCCACCCCTCCTCCAGGCATCCTCTCCTGGGGCCAGGTGTAGGCCAGCGACCCACCCACCTTGCCTGCCCGCCCAACTCCTGGACGCTCCCCACGCTGCCCAGGCCTTGAGTGTCCACATTAAATGGGTCTCCAACAACAACAACAAAAATAACCCACCTTGGCCACCAATAATAACAACCTCCGACAAAAAACCCTTTCCTTTCCCCTTTCCTTTCTGGTCTAAGATCCAATCCTCAACCGTATGTTGTAGTTAGTTGACATTCTCTTCAGTCTCCTTCAATCTGGAATACTTTCTCCGTCTTTCCTTGTTTTTTATGACCTTGACCACTTTTGGAGAGCACAGGCCAGTTATTTTGTACATTGTCTCTCCATGTGGGTTTGGTTGATGTCTCCTCAGGAACATCTGAGGAATGATGTGTCCTCAGGACATCATATCAGGAGGTGTAGGATCTTGGTTTGTCCCATTACTGAAAAAATTAACTTTGATCGCTTGATTAACGTGTTGTTTGCCAGGTTTTTCCACTGTAAGCTGAATTAGCAAGGATTTTATATTTATTAATTTATAAGTCATTAATAAGTATTGGGGGAAATACTTTGAGATTATTAGATATCTGTTCCTCATTAAACTTTCACCCACTGGTTTTAGCCTCCATTCATAATTCTTGCCTGAAGAATCAATTATTATTATCATGGTTGTCAAGTGAGGTTTTCCCAATTCCATCACTCTTTCTACATTTATTAATTGGCATTCTACTATAGAAAAGGCTTTCCCTCCTCTCCCACTTGTTTTCTTGTCTCTTTATATCAGTATGGGCTCGGGAAATCCTATTTTATTCAACAGATAATATATCCTTCATTACTATCATTTTGACACTCATATTGTCCCACACTTGGTCCATGGGAGCCCCTTCAAACTGGCTCCTGCATCCTTTTAACCTGTCCCCATCATTCTTTGAGTCCATCCTTACACTCTTGGCAATACAAGATGTTCTGGGCTCATCCGGCAACTTTCCTGCCACCAGGGAGTCAACAATTTCTCTAACTCTGGTTCATTTAAAATTATTTAGAAGCCAAGATCTAGGGGCTAGGTGTGCTCGTTGTTACTGGAATGTCCTGGTGTCTAGGCCCTCTCAACGGACAGAGCAAGGAAATATATGTGTCTATAATCACACACGTGCACGCACACACACACATCTACACCCATATCTCTGTATCTCAAACTGGGAACACACACCAATTCCCGCCTTTCGAATCCAACAACCCAGAGTTTATTCTTGCCTCCACTTTTCCATATTTGCGTTTCCCTTTTCCAATAATGAAAAACCTGGACCTTATTATTCTCAACATATTAACTTGTTCACTCAGTTCCCCCATATGACACTAATCTCCTGGTCACAAAGGCCGTCTCAGCTGTGGTCCACTGGGCCTGCCAGCTGGACCTGCTGAGGCCCTGTCCCGGCCCTGCCCAACGCCGCTGGACCTGACCCCAACGTGCTGTGGAACTTTGACCCCCTCTCTTCTCTCCCTTCATCTCACCCAGGCAACAGGAGTGGCAGGTAGAAATCTGTGCCTCTTCCAAACAATGTGTGGGGCTAGAGCTTAGGGAAAGGCTGGGGCATGAGAGATGTGAGTTAGCGCTTCTCAGACTGGGCCTCACAGAGTCCCCAGGGCGGCTGCTGACTGCGAGGGAGGGCTGGACAGCTCCGGAGGAGTAAGGAAAAGTGTGAGCTGGAGGGAGGAGATCAAATGTGTATTGTCTTTGGAGGCTCTGGCAGTCCTGGGAAAGCGTGAGGGGAGGGGGCACGTGGATGGGAGAGAGGGATAAGACAGAAGGCAGAGAGACCAGTTAGAAGTTTGCTGCAAGAGGCCAGGGAGAGGGAATGGAAGTAGAAACTAAGGTAGTGGCCATGGCAGAAGAGGAACAAACGAGAGGAATGGCCAAGTTCAGGGAAACCCTTTCCTTTCTGTGGCACTTAGAGGCCAACCTGAACGGTGAGGCCTCAGTCAGAGACTGGGACTGAGAGGGGGCGCTGTGGGGAGGGGAAGGGCAGAGGGACGGAAAAGGAAGGCCTCTTTTCATTTGGAGACGACAGCAGGACTTCAAAGTGAAGCCTCTGCACCAGGCAGTTGAGGATACAGAGCGCAGAAGAGGCACTCTACCGGGGACAGCTCATCAAGGCCATGGGAAGGGGTGAACTCTTTGAGGGCCAGATAGTGTGAGGCCCAAGGTCAAGGCCTGCACTTTGAGGCGGTGGGAGCATGCGGCAGACAAAGAAGAGCCCGGGGAGGGAAGGAGGGGGGACAGGAGAGAGTGTGACACGCCCTGAACAGCAACTCGCCCAGGCTGAGCCAGATCCCCGTTTGGAGCCTGGACCCGCCATCCCCGAGAGAGGAGGCTGTCTCGGCCACCCTGGGCCTCTAGAGTGGCCCTTGTCTTTTCACTCCAGTGGACATTCCAATGCCCCCTGCCCCCCGGGAGATCGTCCGTATGGGCCCCATTCAACCCCGTGGGTTCTGCAGTATTTGCGCGTCCTCTCCTCCGCGCAGGTGACCACGATGTGCAGGAGGCTCTGAGGACTCAGATGTTCTTGAAGAGTCACGTGTAAAGCCTGTCTCAGTGTCAGCGCCTTCGCTCTCCGTCTATCTCCTGTCCCTTTGTTGAGAGAAAGTGGCACCGAGACTTCTCTTCTCACCCACTCCTTGTCCTGTGTCAAGCCACCAGCCCACCTCTAACTCCTCTGCTGCCTCCACCCTCCTGGGAAGGTCCAAAACTCTCTAAGAGGTCACGTTCCCAGGGGATTATGACAGCAGGGACTGGAGCCAGAGTGGAGGGCGAGGCCCCCAGGGCCCGGTTCTCCCGCTGCTGCGTGCGCAGAGCTTCTCCCCGTCCTTGCCAGGAGCACCAAGCACCTGCTGCCACAAGCAGGTGCCCCCCCCCCCAGCAGCGAGGGACCCACCTCCACAGAGCTCACAGGCCGCCTTAGGCCGTGTTGGATGCGTCCAGTTTCTCACAAGCGTGTGCATTATAGACTGTCAGCAGTCAGTGATTATTTGTTGCTGACTTCCAAAGCCATGTCATATCCCACTTAGCGACTTGGGGAGGTCGATTCATTGATGGGCAGGCGCGGAGCTCAGGGCGATCGCAGGCCTGGAGAGAGGAGCAGGGAAGGGCCCGGCAGGCAGCCAGACTGGCTCAAGGCGCCTGCCCCGAAGCTGAAGCCGGTGGTAATTAACATCCCTTCAATTCCAGCCACGGTTCCGCCGCTGCCCCTGGTGACAGGCCCAGGGCAGGTGCTACGGGAATCCAAGGTGAGGTGGCAGCTCCGGTGCTGACCTGCTCAGCACTGCTGGGCCCGGGGCCAGGGGGCACGAGACCCCGGGGCCCAAAGCCCACAGGCCCGCTGGGACTGGGGCGCTCTGCTGGGGGCTGGGGGCTCTGTACCTCCGGCGCCTCCCTCCCTCCCCCAACCCTTTCCCGCACTCACACTCAGACACTCTCACACCACTCATGCCAACACCAGCCCTCCCAGAGCCATGCTCAGACCTTCTCACACTCACACACAGATGCCCTCACGTACACACACGCTCACATGCTCATACACATATGTCCTGTCACACACCCTGGAGCTGCCACACACACACACACGCTCACACAGGCTCATGCAAACTCTCACTCACATACATGTCTGCACTTACACACATCCACATCCATGTCCCTTCACACAGCCACACCCTCAGGCTCACACACTCTCACACAAGCACACACCCATCCACCTTCCCACTCCCTCCTTCCAGGTCTCGGTCTCTACACTGTCACTTGTGGCAGTTGACAATGCAGAACCTGGTAGACAATACAGTACACAGTGCAGAAACACACTGCTTTGACCAAGCCTCAAGAGCCCCTGCCAGGTGGCAGGAAACACAGCCCATGCATTCATTCAGTCAGTCAGTCTGTCTGTCACACACTCCTAAACATTGATTGAGCACCTACTGAGAACCCAGATGCCAAGAATACGTGCACCCTTGAAGAAGACACAGTCCCAGGCTGGCAGAGCTCACGGTCTAGTGGAAAGGCACACATCCACATGCCACTTTCTGGTGGAAAGTGGATGGCAGTGTGGCCCAAGGGCTGCTGGGACAGCTGCTCTGTGGGCACATCAAGGAAAGGGCCCTCCCTGACCAGGGTGACCGCGTAACAGAAGTCCCTGCTTGCTCTGTGCTTGGGGGATGGGGGAGGCATACGTGCAAATAAACGAGCTCTGTGGTCGGCAGACTTGGGGGCATGGCAGCATCCCCTAGAGGGCTTGTTACAACACAGATTCCTGGGCCCCAGCCTAGAGTTTCAGAGTCTGTAGGTCTGGGCTGGGGCCTGAGCACGTGCATTTCTCACACGTTCCCCGGTGATGCTGACGCCACTGGTCTGGGGATCACACTGGAGAACAGCTGCACCAGCTCAGGCCCTGCCGTGGACGTCTGTGGGGGGGGGGGGGGGGGGGGGGGCAGGAGCACATCTGGCTTAGGGGAGCAATGGGCTCCGCCAGGAAAGGCTCATCATTATACAAAGACAACTATACTCGTTTCCTAGTGCTACTGGAACAGATCACGACAAACTGAGTGGCTTTAAATAATACAGATATATTGCCTTATCATTCGGGATGCTGGAAGCCTGACAAGGGTCTCACTGGGCTAAGATCAAGGTGTCAGTAGAGCCGTGTTCCTTCTGGAGGCTCTAGGGGGGAATCCGTTCCCCCCCTTTCCAGTTTGTAGAGGCCACCTGAATTCCTTGGGTCGTGACCGTATCACCCCAACCTTTGCTCGGGTCATCACATCTTCTGTCTGACCCTCCTGCCTCCCTATTCCCTATATAGGACTCTTGTGATTAGATTGGGCCCACCTGGATAACCCAGGACAATCTCCCCATTTCAGGATCCTTATTTGAATCACGTCAGCAAAGTCCCTTTTGCCTTGTATGGTAACATATTCATAGGGATTAGGGCATGGACGTATCGGGGGCGGGGGCATTATTCAGCGGACTACAGCAATGGAGGTTAGAACCAAAGAGTAATGGCAGCTAATCCTAAGAGAGCACCTACTACAGGGCAGGCACTGCCCTAATGGTTTCACACCCACCATCTTGAATTTTCACTGCAGCCCCATAACGTAGATCCAGTGGGACCCCCGTTTTATGGCTGAGGAACTAAACTTAGAGAGGTGAAGTGATCTTGAAACCCACGTGGTTGGTGCGGGGGGAGGGCCAGGAAGCTGTTACAGGAAATCCAGATCTCAACCTGGGACCCAGCAAGGGGAAATGGTCAGCTCTAGGTTTATTATGTGTTAAAAGTGAATGGTGACCTCCCAGAAGCTCCCTAGTCCCAGGACAGCATCCTAAGATTGTGGGAGACGTGTCTGCATCTGGGTACTTATCCCTTTCTTGCAGAATTTATCAGTTTAACCCTACAGGTGTGCCTCCAGGGCAGAGCTTGGACCTTGTTCTTGTAGCTGTCATAAGAAATTATCACAGAGTTAGTGGCTTAAAATTACAGAAATTGAGTCTCTCTGAGTTTTGGAGGCTTGTAGTCCAAAATGGGTCTCACTGAGCCAAAATCAAATTGTTGCAGAGTCAGAGTTCCTCTGGAGGTTCTATGGGAGAATCTGTTCCTTGCCCTCCCGCAGCTTCTGTGGCTGCCAGCATTCCTTGGCTTGTGGCCACGTCACTCCGGTGCCTGCCTTCATGTTCACACGGCCTCCTCTTCTTCTGCGTGTGTGTCATAAAATCTCCCTCTTATAAAGCTACATGTGATGGCATTTAGAGCCCACCTGAATAACACAGGTCAAGCTGCCCATCTCTATATCCTTAACCTAATCACATATGCAAAATCCCACTTGCTATATGAAGTAGCATTAACAGGTTCCAGGGATTAGGACCCGGATATCTTTGGGGGCATTATTATTTTTATTTATTTATTTTTTTTTGCGGTACGCGGTCCTCTCAGTGTTGTGGCCTCTCCCACTGCGGAGCACAGGCTCCGGACCCTCAGGCTCAGCGGCCATGGCTCACGGGCCCAACCGCTCCCCGGCATGTGCAATCTTCCCGGACCGGGGCACGAACCCGCGTCCCCTGCATCGGCAGGCAGAACACTCAACCACTGTGCCACCAGGGAAGCCCGTGGGGGCATTATTTACTCTCCCACAACCTGCAAGTCCCTAGCCTGGAGCCCGGCTCACAGGAGGTGTTCAGAAAGATGTTTGCGGGCTGGCTGAATGAACTGCAGTTTGAACTCTAAACTCTAAACCCAGTGGCTTCGATGTGGATTCTGGGCCCCCAAGCAAAGATTTATTTTGGAGTTAATTGTTTACTTGTCCCTGTACTGGGGGAAGAAGCTGTTATAGTTAGTTGTGGGGGTGGGACTGGATTCAGTGGCTTATTCACTGGTTGGCCAGATATGCCTTGAGCAGCGCCTGTATTCCGGGCTTATTCCAGGCTCTTGGAGCAGAGGATGCTGGGGGAGCAGAGAGGAAAGAGAGTGTTATCGTTGGACAGGTGGATGGGGAGGCAAGGTTGCACAGCGTCCCAAGGATACAGCACCTGAGCTGAATGTTGCAGGCAGAGTAAGGGTGTGGAGTGAGAGAAAAGGGCCAAGGACAGAAGGAGCTGGATGTCGACATGTTTCTTCAGTGGTAAAATACACAAAACATACAATGTACATTTTAAAGTGTACAATTCAGCAATATTTCATTCATTCACAGTGTTATGTAAACACTACCGCTATCAAATTCCAAAACTTTTTCATCATGCCAAAGAGAAACCCCCTCCCCGCTAAGGAGTCACTCCCATTCCTTCCTACCCCCAGCGCCTGGTGAACGCTCATCTGCTTTCTGTTTCTGGATTTGCCTACTCTGGACACCTTTTATAAATGGAATCATACAATATGTGGGCTCTTGTGTCTGGCTCCTTTCACTCGGCGTAACGTTTTCAGGGTTCATCCATGTTGCAGCTGTGTCAGTACTTCGTGCCTTTGTATGGCTGAAAAATATTCCGTTGTATAGAGAGACCACAGTTTGTTTATCATTCATCATTGATGGACATTTGAGTTATTTCCACTTTGGGGCTACGACGAATAACGCTGCTATGAACGTTCATGTATAATCCCTGTTTGGTGGACAATCCTGGTCCCTGTTTGAGATCTTTGGGGTCTATACCTAGGAGTGGAATTGCTGGGTCATATAGGAGCTCTCTGTCTCACTTACTGAGCAACTAACAGGCTGTTTCCAAAGTGGTTGCACTAGTTTATTGATACATTCCCACCAGCAGTGAATAAGGGGTCCGATTTCTCCACATCTTCACCAACACTTGTAATCGGGATGCTGACTTGTAAGGGACAGGTGAAGGAGGAGGCATCTGAATGAGCCCGGTGGGGGCAGCTGGGAAGGCAGGAAGGTAAAGCTGGGGCAGGGGCTTGAGGGCTGGCAGGAGTTGAGGAAGAGGAGAGAGTGTGTGTGTGTAAACGGGCGTGGTCAACGTGGTGCGGAGAGTGGGGCGGGGAGTGCAGAGGAGGAATGCGGTTGAAGGGAGCGCTTTGGTCAGGGCCGTGGGACTTGCACAGTATCTTTTGATCTGGCTCCCCAGCTGGAGCAAGTGCTGAAGCCGAGGCCCGGCTGGCTTGACAGTTTGTTGGAAGAGAGACTGTCAGGACCCAGCAGCCAGGAAGTCTGGCCGAAGCGGTACTAGGGGAGCCAAGGGAAGACAGGATCTGGGGAAAGTCCGGAAAGCTGGGGCCTTGCTGGAACCATCCCCACCATTGAAATAACAGGTCCCTCTCTCTGAGGGGAGAAAGCCCCAGGGCCTGGCTCAGTGCCTGGGAAATGGTGGAACTCAATCATGTGTTTGGGTGAATGAGGAGAGAGAGAGAGAGAGAGAGAGAGAGAGAGAGAGAGAGAGAGAGAGAACAGAGTCTTCCCAGGAGTCCATTTGCATGAGATCCTGTGAGGTTCCTCGGGCGACCCGCAGGGCTCAGGGGGCAGGCGGTGGCGGCAGCTGCTGCAGCTGGGGGCAGCTGGGGGCTCAGGAGACGAGAGGCTGGCAGGCCAAGCAGCCTAAGGGTCATTCCAGGCCACGTCCCCCTGCCCTTCTCCCCACCACCTGATGTAAGGGCACCCAGTCCTGAGCCCAGCTGGCAGGGCCTGCGCCTGACCTCATTCCGCGGCGCCTGGTGCAGGCGGGGGCCCAGAGAGTGGTGGAGGCTTGGACTGGCCTGGTGGGGGAATCCCAGGGCCCTGGGCTCTCTGAATGGCCTGCCCATCTCCGCAGGCTGGTCAGTTTTTTACTGGAACCTGGGAAGGCTGGACTTTTAGAACTGAAAGTAAGACCTGGAATGCAAGATGGGGAGAGCTGGCAAGGACTGGGGGGGGGGGGCCGGCAAGGGGGGGGGGACCATCCTGGTGTGCTGCTTGTTTTCCAGAGGATATGTCACCCTTTCCAAAGCCTGCGCCCTACTCCGGAGGCTAGGCCAGCCTCCTAGCGCACATTCTGGCGGGGACACCAGGGGCCTTTCCCCCCCATCCAGCGGCCTCCCTGCAGACGCCTCGCCAAGGCTGTTCCCTTTTCCTGTCCCTTCATCCTCCTCCTTTCCCTTTCCTCGCCCCACTCCGCATTTTCCCTCCCCTTTCCCCTCCCACCTCTGTTCTCCTCCCTCCCCGTCTGTTTCCCTCCCTAACCTCCCCCCCTTCTCCTTCCCTTTTGTTCTCCTTTCCCACCTTTCCTCTCCCTCCTCTATTTCCTTGTCCTCCCCTCCCCCTCCCCCCCCCCCCCCCCCGTGCCCTCCCCGCCTCCAGCACTCTCTCTCCCGCTTTTCCCAACCTTTGCCCCCAGCTCAGGGAACATACCAGGCGGAGCAGGAGGCTGGACCCAGTCTCCATGCCTTCTCCAGGGGCAGGGGGGACAGGAGAGGGAGGATGGGGGAAGGTAGGGCAGGGACAAGCCTGGTGCAGGCTGTGGGGTGGGAGAGGTGAGTCCTGTCTACACCTCCCCCTCCACCATGCGGCGCTCCCCTCCTGCACACAGCCGGTGGCCCCGGTGGGAAAGGAACTGATGACTGAAGGCAGGGCTACTGTGTCCCCTGGATGCTTTCCGGGCACCTCCTGGCTTCTTTCCACTGGAGCAGCCGTGATGACAGCGGTGCTAGTGGAACACACTAGAGGGTGGCTGCCGGGAGTCCCTTTGGCCATTCACCAGCAAGTCCCCGTACCGTGGAGGGGCACGTGTGTGTCCTAAAAGAGTCCTTTTGAGGTGAGTGTATGAAGAAATGAAGAGAGCACTGAGCAGGCCATCTGGACTTGGCCACCAGTGTGACCGTGGGCAAGTCACTGACCTTTTGGGGACTCTCCCCGAGCGGCTCTCCAAGTGTGGTCCCTGGGCCAGCAGCAGCGTCCCCTGGGAGCTGATCAGAAAGGCAAAACCACAGGCCCTCCTCCAGACTCGCTGACTCAGCAACTCTGGGGGTGGGCCCAGGAATCTGGGTTTAGCAAAGCCCTCTGGGTGATTCTGATGTACACCCAAGTCTGAGAAGCATGGCGCCGGACAGTTAGTCTCAGCAGAAAGAGCAGGGCGGCAGTTCATCGCAAACAGCGGGTGAGGCACTGAGCCCTGGGGGTTGACATGCAGTTGCAGATGCTTGCTCACGCATGGCCCATGTTGTACATGTATGTGGGTGCACGTGTGCACACATGCACGCACACACATGCACTTACTTTGTTTGCACAACAGTCCCTGACAAGCTCTGCCCCCCACTCTGTTGACAGGCTTGCTTTGGATAGATTTGATGACAGCAAAATTCAGGATTTCTTTCCATGAAGGACAGCACAGGTCGTTAACAGACAGGCAACAGATGGGGAGAAGATATTTGCTGTTTAGAACTGACAAGGGATTAATGGGGAAAACATACATGAAAATTCTGCAAACTAACAAGAAAAAGACCCAACAGGAAAGTGAGCAAAGCATATGAATAGGCAATTCCCAGAAAAAGAGACCCAAAAGGCTAGAAAGTAAGTCTGTGAAGAGATGCTCGGATTCATTAGTAATCAGAGAAATGCAAATTAAAACAATGAGATAGGATACACACATGTCGGATTGGCAGAAAGCAGCTATATGATGCCAAGCGTTGGCTAGGATAAGGAGAAAGGGGAACCACTGTGTGCTACTAGTGGGAGTCCAGCTAGACTGGTGCAGCTGCTTTGGAAAGCCAGCCACCTGGTGGCACCTACTCAGGTCAAGTGTACATGTCCACACTGACCCAGCAATCCGCCTTCTGGGTACAACCCCAAGAAATTCTCCTGCGGGCCCACAAAGGGGCTATTAGTTCACCATGGTTGCTGTAACAAATTATCATAAACTTAGTGGCTTGGAACAATAGAAATGTATAGTTCTGAAGGCCAGAAGTCCAAAGTCGGTATCACTGGGCTGAAATCAAGCTGTCAGCAGGATCACATTCCCTCCAAACACTCTAGGACACGATGCTTCCTTGCCTCTTCCGGTTTCTGGTGCCCGCAGGCGTTCGTTGGCTTGTGGCCACATCACTGCAGTCTTCAAGGCCAGCATCTTCACATCTGTTTCTGTTCCGTCTTCACATCGCCTCCTCCTCTGTGTGTGTGTGTGTGTGTGTGTGTGATCTACCTGCCCTCCCTTTTATAAGAATACATGTGTACTGGTCGAATAGTGTCTCATGTTCCCCCAGAACCTCAGAAAGTGACCTTAGGAAATCAAAGGAGGAAAAGACACATGGAGACATAAGGAAGGCCCTGTGAAGACGGAGACAGATACAGAAGGGATGCTGCCACAAGCCCAGGAACGAGGACCTGGGGCCACCAGCAGCTGGAAGAGGCAGGAAGGATCCTGCCCTAGAGCCTTTAGAGGCCGTTTGTCCTGCTGACAGCTTGATGTTGGACTTCTAGCCTCCGGACCCATGGAAGAGTAAATGTCTGTTGTTTTAAGCCCCCTGGTTTCTGCAATTACCCTTCAGGCCCACCCTGGTAGGTGGAGCACCTCTGCAGCCCCCGAGTCTTGATTCAATCACATCTGCATAGTCCCTTTTTCTATCTAAGGTCACATCACAGGTTCCAGGGATGAAGACCTGATATCTTCGGAGGCCGTTACGCAGTGTGCAGCCTACACGGACCCACACGAGGATGGAGATCATCACGCATTGCTGTGCTAACAGAGGGTCAGAGGCAACCTAGGTGTTTACCACTGGGGAAAAGGAGAAGTAAACGAGCAGTTACAAGCAATAGACTGAAACACGCAGCCGCGTGGCGTGGTAACATACACAGGGCCGAGTGGAAAAGGGACCCAGGAAGACGCTGAACAAGTTCTCCAGGACACTTGCACTTGTGTTTATTGAAAACACATGGACCCACCACCCTACACATTTGCCAGAGCACACGCTCAAGTGTTTGCTGCTGAGGGGAGGGAAATCGGGGTGGCAAACAGGAATTACAGAGACTAGATGGGTGGCTGGATTGATCCAGCCAGAGTGGGGCCTCACACACCAGGGATGCTGGTGCCGCGAATTGAGGACCGTCATTACCTGAAGGCCAAAATAAACCGAGGAAAGTAGGAGTCCCAGATGAGTCCGTTCATGAAGGCTGCCCCGCTCTGGAAGCGCCTTGGCTTGTTTGGTGTAAAGGTATCTTTATGCCAGTGAGCTTCACCTTTCCTTTCCTTTTGGGAAGGGAGGAACCACGTGGCCTCCAGAGTGGAGGAAGGACACCCCCCTAGCAACTCCAAGGAACAAAGAGAGCCACACGAATGCCATGTGCCGTTCCCTGACATCGTCGTCGGCTCACCCACTGGTCTTGGTTCAGCCCTCCCATGGTTTTGTTCATTCTTGGAACACGCAGAACACACCCTGCCTCCTTTCACCAGATACAATACTTCTCCCAATGGCATTTGATCAAGTAGCAGGAGTGCAAAATGGAACGAGGCCAGTGGACTGGAAACAGTCCTATAAATCCCCGTGGATTCCGAATCAGTTCGGTACTTGGTGGCCGTTTAAACCTGTGGGGATGGGGTGGGATCGTGTTTGCTTCTTTCCCATTGGGTTCCTCTTAGTCCCCTGTAAAGTTCCCTTTGAAAATGCCATCCTTCTTGGCTATGCTTGGGAAGAAAAGAGAATGTTTTGTCTGTTAGCACCAAGGCCAGCGGGAAAGGGGGGCGGGTTACATTTTACTGTAACCTTTACTTTATCCCCTACAAAGGCCTTTTAGCAGAACTGACCTTCAGTATTTCTGAATCTAGCAACAGGAATAATCTCATTGTGACATTCAGCAGCGTTCTTGTCTGGGCTCTCTTTGATCCACTTAAGGATTCATATTTTCGGGTACACTAACAGCTGCTTAATTTTGCTATTCATTCCTGTCCACCTCATCCCTCCTGTTATGGGCATACCCGGAAGACTAAATCCCCAAACACAGGTGGGGAATCAAGCAGTGGTTTTTCATCTCTGGAGATGCCTTAACAGCCTGCTCAAGGTCTGTGCTCTCCGTGAACGAATATTTCATTTGAGCCTTGCCGCGTTTGACACAGTTGGCAGTCCTTGTTCAAAACAGAAACTCATCTAGAGACGCCAATGTATCCTTAGCTATTTGCCCGGGAGACAGGGTTTTTGTCCAACAGGAAAGGGAAGACGAAGGAGCAGACAGAGGTAGCTTACCTCGTTTACTCCTCACAAATATTCCTTGTCTGCCTACCAAGAGAGGCCTTCAGCCAATCACCCAGCCCCCCAGAACCTCAGGCTCCCATCTGTAAATGAGGTGCTTGGAACTAGGTATGTGTTTTCACAGTCTGTTGGCGGAAAGTTCTGGGAGGTGCTTCAGGAGGCACCACGGAGAAAGGAGACCCGGCAGGTAGGGATCTTGCCCCCTTTGTCAACCACTGCCCCTGTACTTTCATCTGTTATCTCAAAAGCCTGTGGCATATGATTTCGTTCCAAAAGTCCTTGATTTTGCTGTTGAAAAGGTATGGAAACCACTGGACTAGACAAACTCTAAGGGCCCTGTACTTGTTTCCTGTGGACGCCATAACAGATGGTCATAAATTGAGTGGTTTGAAAAAACAGGAATTTACTCTGCTCTGGTTCTGAAGGCCGGAAGTCCGAAATCAGGCGGCTACTGACATGCCTTGGCTTGTGACTGAATGTATCCAATCGTCAAGACCTGTGTCTTCAAATCTCTCTCTTCTCTGTCTTTACATCTCCTTCTCCTCTGTCGGTCTAGTCTCCCTCTGCCTCTTCTTATAAGGCAACATGCGATTGCATTAGGGCCCATCCAGGTAATCCAAGATACTCTCCCCATCTCAGTATCCTCAACTTCATCACATCTGCATCTCCATAAGCTTTTTTTTTTTCCCATTAAGTTAACATTCAGAGGTTCTGACGGTTAGAGCAAGGATGTCTATTGGGGGGGCCATTTTGCAGCCGACCACAGACCTTTCCAACAATAAGATTCTAAGAATCATCTCCTCTCCCCCAAATTCCCAACTTAGTAGGTTCTTTAAGGCATGGGAATACAGAGTCAAGAGTTCCAGAAGCTGGATTTCCGTGTGATCCATGGCTCATCATCTCTCTGCTAAGATTAAAGGCAGGAAGCTAGCGGGAGGCATTTCCCAGAGGCCGCAGCGGCAGCGGCAGGGGCGGCAGCAGCAAGGCCACTGCGGGTCTCTCTCCTAACCCTTGTTTTTATTCTCAGCGCTTTTAATTGGCTGCACTCATTACCAAATGCTGCCCCTCATCTCTCAACACCGGCGAGCCAATTCTACCTCACTCAAACTTTACTCCAAGATCCTAGCAGGGGCCAAACCTTTTGTGGGGCAGTGGGCTGTTGTATCCCTGGGGCAGGTACAGAAACGACTAGAATACTGGGGGCTTTCAGGCCCTTAGCAAGAGTGTGAACAGTGCTGAGGACGATCGCAGGACCTCCGCGTGTGACTGGGGGTAGGGCGGCAGGAACCTGGCTGGAAGCAGATCTTGAGGGGGTCTTTCTGTGGCTTGATATCAAGGTTCCAGGGACTCACGAAAGGATTTTAAACTGAGCAGTAACAAGACAAATGTACATTTCTAAAACACCCCTTGGGTCGCTGGCGTGGAGAACGAGCAGGAAGGCCAGTTAGGGGTCCGTCGCGGCGGCCCAGGGGAGCGATGATCACGGCTCGGTAGTGGGATGCGGAGAAGCTGCTGGATTGGGGAGGTATTTCGAAGAGTGAGTCGCCAGGGTTTGGGGACAGCACGCATGCGGGAGATGAAGCAGTGATGGGAGCCAGGCAGGACGGGCCTGGGGGAAGGGCTGAGAGTGAGGAGCTTGGTTTGGGACACACTGGAGTGAGGTCCTGGGATCGCTCATCTGATGACTGCAACAATTGCCCTCAGTCCCTTTGACTTTTGCTGCCCTTCTCTCTGGGGCTGCAGGCAGGCAGAAGGCTCCTGGATGGTCATTGTTTGCCCTCGGGAAATATTCCAACACTGAAGCCTGTTAAAAAGACAGGGAGGCAGGAGACGTTGATTGACTCCCGATACAGCTCCTGATGGCCTGGTGCCCTTGTCAAAACACTTGCTTTCAATCCATTTCAATTGTTTTTCAAAATATGCCTACATATCTCGCAGGACCTTTGTGGGGTGCAGTTAGATAGCAGATACGCAAGCACCTTGTAAACTGTTAAGGGACGAAATACAATGTAGCGTTAGACTGTCATCATTATCATGTTCTCTGATCTGACTTGGGCCATTTGTAGTTTATGTTTACAGTTCCTTACCCTTAGCATTTTATCTGGTTGTCCTTTTCTCTGATAACCAGTGAATGTGCAGGTCAGGTACGAGCATATCCAAAAGTAAGTGGAAAGTTAAGATGATAATCTACATATATCACGTTAAAAAAGAAGGCTTTTACTTGAAACATCTCAAGGTAGGCTGATCTGAGAGTCACATCATATTGAAAAATGTGTCTAGAATCATTTGCAAAGACTACCAAGCAAAGGAGATCCGTTTATGAATAGAAACATACTTTTGTATGAACATCCACCTCACTGCAAGACCACAGAATCCGAGCATCTCCACCCATTTATTCATTCGACCAATATTCACTGGGCATTTACAGCGTGCTTTCTTCTAGGCATTTGAGAAAGTGGGCGGGAGGATGGCTGCCCACGAGGAGCTTAGGCTCCAGCGCCCTGGAGATCATCTAGTATCTAGTGCAATTCCCTGACTGTCCAGAAAGGGAGACTGAGCGTCAGTGAGCGTCAGGGGTTTGTCTAGGGATTTTCCAAGGCCTCTTGCAGCTGTGGAGGAGCAGAGGGCAGAGCCCCTGCCTGTGATCCTAGGATGATAGTCCTTCTAAGATACCTCTGTGTGTTTGGATTTGGAAATGCAGAGCTATTTGCCCAGTACTTCATCAAGTGATATTCCCTGGCGCCTCAGAAGGCAACAGTGAGGTTGGCCCTTGTCAATTGCTTAGAATGTCCATTTCAAAAATGCACATTTGTTCTACCTTGGACAAAACTCTCCCTCACAGCAAACACTGGCCGGCTGAGCCTAGACTCTGTTGCAGGCCATGGAGGCGGGGCCATTGGGAGATGAGGAGCTCAGTCCTTGCTCTGAACCTGGCGATGACAGTACCATGTCCTACCTGCCCCCTTGCTAGGGTTCTGGCCCCTCCCCACTCCCCGCTCAGGTGCCGGGAACTCAGGACCAGGAACCCACCAGGTATTTAGAGGACAAATGTTGTGTAGGACTGGTGTGGGCATGAGGGCGGGTGTAGGGGCGTGCATTCAGATGCACCGGTCCAGCTTGTCTTGATCCTATAGTTCAGGTCGCAGACAGCCCAGAGAGAGCTGATTTGCTAAGGAAGATGCAATTCCCAGCATAGACAACTGTTTCTTGGCTGTGGACAAATATGGTTCAGGCTTGTGCCGCCTATGTTTGGGTCATCCTCTGACTGCTACTCCTCTGCATTGTCTGAAGAGCTCAAAGTGAGATCCAAGGTGACCATTAGAACCGTGAACACTTCTCGAGTGAGACATTGCACTGAGTGTTTCACAGGATCCCACAACAACTTATGATGTGGGTACTATTACTGCTCTCACTTGTGCAAATGGGGACACTGAGGGACGGAGAGCCAAGGTTGCTTGCCCGAGTTGCACGGCTGGCATGTGGCCACTGCTCTTTCCCACACACCTGACCGAAATGCTCCGCGGTGCTATTCGGACTCGGGAGCTCCCTTTGTGAGCCAGAGCCCTAGTGAATGCTGCAAATGCACCGCAGGACTCCAGGGCTGAGAAACAAAGAATGGGAGTCCCCACCCTCCCTGCGGTCCCACAGCAGTGCCCTGGGTACCAGGCAGCCGAAGGGGCCTGCCTTGGGCTGTCTTCCATGAGTGGGGTAGATACATGCAACTCCCTTGCTTGGCTGAGTGAAGTCCTTTGTGGAATTGGCACTGGTCCTCTAGTTTTCTCATCACCTCTCCCCCCAGTCAGAGAGGGTCGCCGCCTCCTTCTGCGAGGGCGTTCCCTCCACACCAGCATCAGATAACACAGGCATGCCTTTGCTTTCTCAGGCCTTTGCTCATTCATCTAGTATTTCTCCGAGTGTCTCCTGGGTCCCCAGCCATGTGCTCGTTGGGCAGAAGCCCAATTGAGACAGACACTCAACGAGCAATCGCGCCACAAAGGAGACCAGAGGGAAGCAAGGAAAGTGTGGGCAGGGGATGTCCCCTCACTGGCTGGGGGCTGGGCTGAGGTCTCAAGGGTAGCAGCATTTGCTTAGGAGCAGAAGGGGGAGTGGGTCCCAGGCAGCAGGAATAGCAAGTAAGCACACACTCCCAGGGATGGGAGAGAGGCTGGCCTGTGGAGGGAACTGGCATTAAGAGTGAAGGGGGCCTTCCCTGGTGGTCCAGTGGTTAAGAACCCGCCTTCCAGTGCAGGGGACGCAGGTCCAATCCCTGGTCGGGGAACTAAGATCCCGCGGCCCGTGCGCTCCAGAGCCTGCGCACTAGAGAGCCTGTGGGCCACAACGCAGATCCTGCAGCCAAATAAATAAATATGTTTTAAAAAGAGTGAAGGGGAGCTGGGGTTAGGGAGCAGAGGGTGGGGAAGAGGCTGCAGAAGCACGCAGGGTGTGCTCTGGTCTGCAGAAGTGGGGAGGAGAGGCCACGGAGGGCTGACGTGACAGGTAGATTTACAATTTGAAAAATGATCACACTGGCTCTGGCTGGGAGGTGGGCAGGTCACAAATCCAGCTACTTTCCCCACCCTCACTGCCAAGGTCTCAAATCCAGGCCCACACCAGCCTCTGGGCCCCTCTGGCCCATCCCCCACCCCCACCCCCGCAGCGACAGGGGAGAGCTTTCTCAGATGGAGCTCTGATTGGGTCACCACCTGCTCAGAATTCTGCCATGGCTGCCCATTTTCCGGAGCCTCTGAAAACCTACTGTGTCTGCCAGGACAACCTCTGTCTCCAGAGCGGCTCTTACTGCCCCGTTTCCTGGCCACAGTGGCTTTTGAGTCCTCCTCCAGTTCAGTGCACACTTTCACACCTCCGTTCACGGGTCCTGCTTTCCCCACGGCCTGCGGTAATTTGCTCCTTCTCAGCCCGTGGAACCCTCACGAACCCTGGATGCCAGGCTCAACGTGACCTCCTGTACTCAGAAAGCCTTCCCAGACCCACTCCACCTTCCTCTGGCCTTCGCTTGTTCTATTCTGCTGACATTTATTTCATCCTCGACCCGTTTACTGCTGTTGGTGTGTCTGCTCTCTCGAGATTGCGAGTTGCCTGAGGGTGGGGACTCTGCCTTAAGAATGTAAGTGGTCAAAGTCGATGGAAAACTCATTGTTAACAAATCTGAATGGAGTCCCCGCTCTGCGCTACACGCTGGGGAGATGGCAGAGAACAGAGCAGACAGAAGTGTCCGCTCTCATGGGGCTCACTGTCCAGTGGGGAGGCTGGCAATCAGCAAGACGAATGGAAAGGTGTAGTGAGTGAGCTCACGAGCTCGTGTTAAGCGCACGTGGATAAATAAAGCAGGGGGAAGGAAGGCAGGGGATGCGGAATTGCGGCTTTCAGTTTTCAATAGGGTAGTCAGGGAAGGTGACATTGGAGCAAAGATCTAAAGGAGGTGAGGGCAAGAGCCTCGCAGATATAGGGGGGAAGAGCATCCCAGGCAGAGGGAAGAGCATGTGCCAAGGGCCTGGGGTGGCTATTCCCGAGTGAGGTGGGGGCAGGGTGAGGAGAGACTTGAGAGATAGAATCAGGGGTGAGTGTGGTGAGGGGGAGTGACTTGGGCTGTACCCTGAGGGGACAGGGTAAAGGTCCAAGGGTCCTGAACAGCGGAAGGACAGGGTCTGGCTTAGCAAGTTGCCTCCGGCCGCTGTGCAGAGACAGACTGATGACAGGTGTCATCCTTGGCAGAGTCAGGCTCTATCACTGGCCGCTGGGCCTGTTTCTGAAGCCCTTTTCCCAGAGGACTGGGCATGTGGAGGGCCTCTGCAAGGCCACATTTCAGGTTCGTTTTGGTTTTGGGGGAGGGGCAGGGTGGGTGAAGATGGCAGAGTCATTCTCTTTGTGAAGCCCCATCAGCCATCCTAAGAACGATGATGCCCAGAGAGATGCCAGGGACCAGCCGCTGCCCCTCCTTCTCATGACGGGAAACTCAGGCCCAGAAAAAGGGCACGGGGAGCATTTTAAAAGCAACAACTCCTATCCCGAAAGTGGCAATCTTCAGCTCTCCCCTCCCCACCGCAGGAATCCCTTTGGTTCAAGCGAGGAGAAACAGTTTGTACCGTTTCCCAAAGAGGGGGATGCTGGCCCATTGGCTGCTCAGTGAGTCAGAGCCGGGCCTTTGCATCACTTGGGCGGTCACAGAAGGGCCTGCGGTATCAGGTGGTCAGAAACCCGGGGCGGCTCTGAGAATCTGGCGCTGCGCTCTAGGTGGGAGGGGGTCTGGGGTGAGGCGGTCTAGACCCAGTCACCCAGCAGTGGGTAAAGTCTTCAAGGCCTGACAGGGCAGGGCTGCTCCCAGAATGGGCTGGGTCAGCGGAGGTGACCCCACTGAGTGTCTCCTCCCCTCCTCGCCCTTCCCCCATCACAGCTCTCCCAGGACTGGGTGCCTGGGAGAGCAGGGACCCTTCACTTCATCTTCATCTTCGCCAGGAACCCTGGCCCGCCTGGCACGTCCTTGACTCGGGATGGGCTTGCATGGAGGAGGACTGTGTGCCCACAGGGCAGCAGTGTGGGCAGCATCGTGGAGGAAATCCTTTGGTCGTTGCCCCACTTCTCACTTTCAGTCAATGTGAAGGGGGGGCCGGCAGGCCTGGAGGCGCTGGTGTGTCCGCGTCATGTTAAAGAGCACTGGCTCCCGCACTCCCTTCCCGCGGCGGCCTGACCCATGGCCTCGGGGGCAGGCGAGGTGGCGCAGGCTGGCCCCGCCCTCCCATCTGTTCCCCACCTGGAACCCCTTCTTCTCGAGGGCGCTGGCTGCCCCTGCCACCTCGCCAATGGCTATTGCATCCACAGTGGAGCTGAGCTATTAAGAGTAAGACAGGGCTTCCCTGGTGGCGCAGTGGTTGAGAGTCCGCCTGCCGATGCAGGGGACGCGGGTTCGTGCCCCGGGTCTGGGAAGATCCCACATGCCGCGGAGCGGCTGGGCCCGTGAGCCATGGCCGCTGAGCCTGCGCGTCCGGAGCCTGTGCTCCACAATGGGAGAGGCCACAACAGTGAGAGGCCCGTGTACCGCAAAAAACAAACAAACAAACAAACAAAAAGAGTAAGACAAGTGTGGGACTTCCCTGGTGGTCCAGTAGTTAGGATTCCACGCTCTCACTGCCAGGGGCCCAGGTTCAATCCCTGCTCCCTGATCGGGGAACTGAGATCCCACAAGCCCCACGGCGCGGCCAAAAGAAAAAAGAGTAACACAAGCGTGACACTAAGGGTCAAGAGACCAGTCTTCCAGCCCCTGCTCAGCCACTGACTCCTGGGGGGCCCTCTGTAGCAGGAAGGGGCTGGGCTAGTGGGCTTCCGAGGTGCCAGTGTCTCTAATGCTCTACAATCCCATTAGAAGAGAGCCGGAGAGCCTTGGTTCCTGTGTTCGGGAAAAGAGTCCAGTTGGAATGTAACTCCCACCCAAGAGCAGAGGGAAGGTGAGGTGGAGGCGCCAGGGGAGGCCCCAGATCCCCTGGGAGTGAGCAGAGTGGGGCAAGGGCCCTGGGAAGGCCTAGAAGCCAGCAGTTAGACTCCCTACCTGTGAAGACTGGAATTTACAAAGGCTCCCAGTTTGCTAGTGAAAGGCTGTGCTCACTGTGGGATCTTCACAGCAAGTGCCCTTAACATATTTTAAGTGATTCAACAATCTGACCCCACCTCTGCCCCCCGAAATCCACCCTGGCGCGTTTCCATGGATTCTTCAAAGGAGGCTGGCCTGGATGGGCCTCCGGGATGTCACCTTTAAGCCCTGGGTGGGGTTGGGGGACGGTGAGGTCTAAGGAACCAGGGTTTCATTTTTGTTGAATGATGAAGATTCCCCTTAGTTTTGGGGGAAGGGGGTCTTGAACTGACAGGCATCGAAAACCTCTTTACCACACTCTGTCATATTTCCTATTGCCTTGGAGTATTTTCCTAACGTGTCCAGGCAGCGAAGCGGCTTACAGGATTCTGGTTTGAGATTCCCCTGCGTGGATGGGCCTGACCTCAAAGGGGACTGATGCAGCTAAAGCGCTTTCCAGCGCCTTGACCAGTTGGAGCGACCCCAAGCCACTGGGCACCGAACTTTGCTGCCGACAGAAGAGGCAACTTGCCTTGGAAGCCCTGAGCCCAGGCCATGCCCGGGCATCCCTGACTTTCTGTCACTTTTTTCACCTTCCAGGCTGTTTCTTAGCCGTGCCCTGGTGGCCTTTTACAGGTGACAGTCAGATCACTTTCACACACACCCTCACAAGCAGACTGGACAGTGGCTGCGGTGGATAACGCAGGTCGAATCACCTTTGACACATGACACTGAGGCTGGCAGAGCTGAGGTGACATGGCAGAAGGCCCACCATGAAGTCAGTGACAGAGTCCAAAGCCACTGCCTCGCCCCTGCCCTCCAGTCCCAACCCCGCTTCACCCCACCTCCCTTCTGTTATTTATTTATTAGTAGACATTCAAGACGTGTACGTGGGATTGAATTATGAGAGAGTTTCTGCTGAGGTAGGGACCTACCAGGCACCGCCTGCGCTCCAGCTGCTGCCACAGACAGGCCGTGCTGAGGAGAAACCTAGGCTGCGAGGGGCCTCCCAACTGAGGCTCATGTGGAATAGATGGAGGAACTGGGGAGACTGGGCCTGAAGGAGACATGGAGACTTGGGGTGATACGTGTGTTTGTTGGGGGCAGGTCAGGGAACCATGGCAACAGCCTTCACATCTCTGGCACGGGTCAGCGTGACCGCAGGTCGAAGCTTCAGGCCAAGTGCTTCAACTTGATAAGAGGAGTGGCTTTCTTGGGAGCAGACATGAAAATTCTTCCTTTGAAGAATGGGAGGAAGCCTTTCGTCATTCAAAGTACGTACACAGAAATCGGAGGCAGCGGGTAGGGAAGAGGGGTCTTGCCGGTGATGTCTGGACACCACTTACCGTAAGCTCTCTTCTGGCTGGGAGAGGCTCTTATTTCTCTGGCTTGGCTTTCAAACTCCTGCCCCTGGGAATGCCCTGGGTGTGAGTGTGTACACACGTGCTGCTTGTGACTTCCCTGTGCTTGTAAGTGTGACCCTCGCCAACCACTCGAGGGCTTGCCAAGTCATGCCCGTGGGCTCTGAGGCTGACCACGCCGGTTCCCCCAGCTCGGTGCTTGCCAACTTCTAAGGGCAGCTTCCCACTGTGGCCAGGACACCAGGCGGTGGCTGGACCAGAAGGAGGCCCGTCCTGCCTGAGACCCTGACTCCCATCTCTGGCCTAGAAAGGCCTGACAACATTGAGAGGCTAGGGCACTCTGTAGACTGGTTAGACCATAAGTGGAGGTCCTGCTCCCCTCTGGGAAGGGTAGAAACAGAAGAGGGGGGAGTGGCTTGGGCAGATCAGACCCTGAGAACCTGATCGTGGAAGAAGCTGGAGCTGTCCACCTGGAGAAGAGACTTGGCCTGCTGTGAAATCTCTGAAGGGTAAGGGATTGGACTGTGTGTAGGATGGTGGCCCCAGGACTCAGAGATAGCCCCAGACGGAAAAGACAGCCCAGAAGGGAGGTGGTAAGCTCACTGTGAGTGGAGGTATGCAAGCAGAAGGTAGGCAACCACTCAGCTAGCTCTAACAGGGACCCTTAGACGAGGGAGCCTTAAGATGTCTGCATTCCTAAGAGTCTGTATGTTGGGGACCTAGGAAACTGACTTGATACCTGTGGCTCTTGTCAAAAGAGCACTATCTTTGCCTTTTGGTCTCAGTTGGATCCCTAATGTTGGAAGCCCAGCAGTGCCAGCTGCAGGGGCTCAGACTTGCCCAGGACATTCAGAGGAGTTGGCAAGAGCTGGGTGGGGGTAGGGAGGTAGGTGTCTTGTGAGGTCAGCTCCCTTGCATACCTCAAACTCAGCTACAGTTTCTGGAAACAGCATTTGGAAAACTCATCTTTGGGTGGGTCTCATCTCTAACTATGGAAATTGTAAATAGCTGGCTAGCTTGGCCTTCCAAAGTGCTTTAGAAAGGGAACTTCGATAGAAACTCATGATGCCTCTTCTACTATTTTCTCTAAATTTCAGCCCTTGAAATGTGCTCCTTTTTCTCCCCCTTCCTTTTTTCTTCCATTCTTTCCAGGATGCTCATGGTATCTCCAAGAGGGAAGGGGGCGCTCAGATATTTTTCGACAGGCCTGATACTAGCATCTGGAAAGGGACATTTCTTCCTCCTGTGTGACTCTCCTGTACAAGGCAGGACGTTTGGCATCCCTGGCCATCCCGTCCTCATATTAAACTCCAGCAGCATATCCCAGTCATGGAGCATTTCCCAGCATCCCTTAGAGGTGACACTGTCCCCCTCGACAGACGCATTTTGAAAACCATTGCCTGAATCTCCCCAAAAGAATTGACTGGCTCAAGGCCATACCACCCAGTGACAAAGCCAAGGCCAAGTCAAACCTCATTCATTTATTCCAAGAACTTTTATTCTTCAACAGGGTGTGTGTCAGAAGAGCAAAGGGAACGCGGGCCTGAACTGAGGCAATGAAGAGGGGACTCCCGCCCGCAAAACTACTACTTCCCACGATTTCTCTCCTTTTGCCAAACTCCGGTCCCCTCCTCTAGCCCACCTAGCTCGCCGTTTCCGCAATTGCAGCACAGATTGACTTTCTGGCAATTAGTGGAAAGAGTGTAGTCGAGCGCGATCCGCGGGAGGAGAATCAGGTGCTTTTCAGGCGGGACAGGGGAGTGAGAGTGCCGAAACCCAGAGGTCTCCGGAGCGAGCAGCCGCCTTCCGCCGGGCATTCGAGAGTGAGCTGCCGCCAGGCCCCAGCGGCAGAGTCACGGCGGAACTCGGTGGAGGTGGAGGACCGTCGACCCTCGCGGTTGATCCCTGGAGGTGTCCCGGGGCGGGGTGGGGGCTGTCTGGGGGCCAGGGGTCGGGGCTGGGGGCTCACAGGCCGCGGCGCAGATGGAGCAGAGAGCAGCGCAGCCGGGCTCGACCTCGCCCTCCAGACACCAGAGGCCGAGGCCGCTGGGAATGGCGGGGCCACCTCTCCAAAGTCCTTTGAGATCCCAGCTCTGTTCGAAGACGGGGGTGCGGGGGGTGGGACAGCGAGATTATTATTATTCCTCTGTTTTGCCTCTGCGGCCAGCGCCGGCGGGTTGTTCTGTTTGAATGAATGATCCCAGCGGCCGCGCCCAATGGGCGCCCGCGCCTGTTTAATATTCATGAGGCCAGCAGCCAATGGCCGGGCGAGGAGGCTGTTTTAAACGGCGGAGCCCGCTGGCCAATCAGGCGGCTCTCGTGGAGGCAGCTAGCGCGAGGCTGTGGAGCGCTGAGCCGCGCGTCGTGCCCTGCGCTGCCCAGACTAGCGAACAATACAGGTACGTTTTGCACCGCCCGCCCGCCCGCCCGCCCGCCGCCGCCGCCGCCGCCGCCGCCGCCGCCGCCGCCGCCGCGCCCGCACAACTTTCCGGCCCGCGCCGCCGCGAGCGCGCTCCGCCGCCGCCCCCTGCCTCTCCTCCCTGCGCCCTTCCCTCCCCCTTCGCCTCCTTTCTTGCTAGGTGCGGGAAGGAAGGAGCAATTCAGGTGTTTCAACTTTTCAGTGCTTCAAGCTGAGCTCCCCGCTGTCGGGGCTGGGCTCCCTCCGCGGAGCCACCCTCGGCCGACGCCCCCGGGGCAGCGGCCCAGGGACCGAGGCCCCCTGAAGCCAGAGGTTCGGGCAGCTGCGGCGGCGCGAGCCGAGGGGCGGCTGCGGGTTCGGGCGGCGCGCGTCCCGGCGCGGGGCGGCGGCCCGGGGAAGGGGGCCGGTGCTCCCCGGCCCGGGACGGACTCCGCGGGGGGCGGGCGATCGCTGCCCGCCGGGGGCTATGGCGCAGGCAAACTTCACTCCCGGGCTCGGCGGGCGCCTTGCAGACCCGCGGGCTGCACTGCTGCTTCTGCATTAACATGGCCGTCGCGGGAGCGCCCGGCGGCCCGTGGTGGGCGGGCGCGGGCCAGCCGCCCCCCGCTCCTCTCCTGCCCGCCGGGCACCGCCGCCGCCGCCGCGAACATGGCTGGCGCGGCGCTGGGCTCGGGCGAGCGGAGGACCGGCGGGCGGGTGGGCGGGGTGGGCGGCGGCGGCTCCCGGGCGGGCTCCGGGATCGGCCCAGGCGCTCGCGGCCTGCGGCCGGAGGCGTGGAGAGCCGGGGTCGCCGCCGCGGGCCCCGGCGCGGCCGAGCGTCATGGCCGCACGGGTGCCTTTGTTATCCGGAGCAGTGCGCCCCGCGCCGGCGGGGGCGGGGGGGCTCCGGCCCACGGCCCCCGCAGCCCCGGGCTGGGCGGGGCGGGGTGGGGGCTGGCGAGCAGGCGGCGGCGGCGGCGGGGCCCGGACCGCTTTGTTCGCCGCCGCCTGCGCCGGCCGCGCGCGGATCAGCCATTTTAGCGAACGGGGCTCGGAGGCACGGCTGGCGCCGCCGTCGCCGCCGCCGTTGCTCGCCCGGCTCCGCGCCCCCGGCGCGCTACCGCCGCCGCCGCCCCCGACCCCGTGCGCCCCCCGGGGGTGGCAGCGGCGGATTTCAGGGGCACTTTCTTTCATCAGGAAGCTTTTGACAAAATGGAAGGTGAATTATGTGTGTCCCGGTGACCCAGCGCGGGGCCGAGCCCGGCTGCCCATGGCCGGCCCGGGGTTCCCCCGCGACCCGTCCCGCCGCACCCATGCCGTCGCCGCGGGGCCCTAATTCAGCCCTTCGGTCTGTCCCTGCGAAGGGGAGCGCTTTAGTTTTGCGTGATGACCTTGGGTGTGGGAAAAGGAAAAGATGGCGGGAAGCAGGGGGGGTGGGACAGGGACGATGACACGCCACAGCTGCATTTTTATTTGGAAACTTTGGAGAAAGTGTTCCTGGCTGGACATGCGTTCCGCTTTACGGACGAGCAAGACTACCCCTTTTGGTCTCCCCTCCCCCTTTAGGTAACGATGAAGTGACAGATTTGAACTAGTAGTACAAGGGATATCTGCTCACTTGCCAGCTCACCCTTCTTGTAAAAGCCATTTCTATAAGCCAGAACGCTTCAAAAATAGTGAAATTTCAAATGTTCCCTCTTTGCACTTCTGCTGCTTGGATCTTGTGTTTGGCAGTGGTGACAGTATTTTTATCTCTAACATAGTAAAACAGATGACCAGCTAGCCTTAAGCCGTTGGTTTCAAGCTTCAGCCATCCACCTGCGCCCTCTACAAATGTGTCCTCCCCATTATGTGATTGTCGTTTTCAAAACGTGGTAGTTCTGAGTCGGAATATACCTGAGCCACCCCACTTGAGTTGGTTCCATTTGGACAACTTGATCTCTCTCAGAGAAGTAACTCGCAAACCAGCGCACTTCATGCTGGTCAAAAGTTAAATGACATGCGACAGTGAAACTGATTTCCTCCCCACTCTTCCTTCAGCTGCAAGTGGCATCTGGGGGGAGGAGGGTTCTTCCTAAATGGCCACCTTTGGTATATCTTGTACATATTCATTGTATTTGTTTTTCTTTCTCTCTTCCTTTCATCAGTCAAGATGGGTAAAGGTGATCCCAAGAAACCAAAGGGCAAGATGTCTGCTTATGCCTTCTTTGTGCAGACGTGCAGAGAGGAACATAAGAAGAAAAACCCCGAGGTCCCTGTCAATTTTGCAGAATTTTCCAAGAAATGCTCCGAGAGGTGGAAGGTATTTTTCTCTTGTGTCTTTCAAGCCAGTCCTAGTTGGATTTCACACTTTGTGCTTACTTACCTTCAGTGTAACCCCAGGTGGCTGTTTTCTTCCTCTTAGACTCATCTTGCCTTCTTTAGAACTTTGCATGTGTGCTTTTGTTTTCGAAGACTCTACCAGGGTTTCAGTCCCCTTTTGCAAGTGATTATAGCAGCTGCCACTTTAACTACAGGACAGCCGAACAGGTATGTGCTCACTGCATTGAGGAATTTAACAGGTCCTATTCTTTGCAGACAATGTCTGGGAAAGAGAAGTCTAAATTTGATGAAATGGCAAAGGCAGATAAAGTGCGCTATGATCGGGAAATGAAGGATTACGGACCAGCTAAGGGAGGCAAGAAGAAGAAGGACCCGAATGCACCCAAGAGGCCACCGTAAGTGTAGGATTCAGGATAACAGTTAAGAGCTTTCCTTCTGCTTGAAAGATTTTTTAAAAGATAACTTTACCAAAAAAATGTTGAGATACCTCTGCAAAACATTCTGTACTTTGAGCTTTAAAATGCAGGGCCAGGGAAGTCCGGAGTTACAGCTGTGCTTGTGAGCTGTGCGCCTGGTTGGCCGTCGGCCTTTCCACTGGGAAGGAGGCAGACAGTCCAGTTCTGGGTGTCAGGGTCCATAGGCACGTTCTCTCCCCTCTTCCCAGGAACTGAGGAAGCACCATATATTTCTGAAGCGTCGTAAGCATTCTGGTACCTACAGCTTTGTAACATAGTGCATGGCATCACACATTTCTTCACGTGGCAGTAGTCATAGTGGTAGGAACACGGGATTTCGACTTCAGCTCCCGTTTTGGTGGGTTCTCATCTAATGTATACCATTCTCCCCTCCAAGGTCTGGATTTTTCCTGTTCTGTTCTGAATTCCGCCCCAAGATCAAATCTACAAACCCTGGCATCTCTATTGGAGATGTGGCAAAGAAGCTGGGCGAGATGTGGAATAACTTAAGTGACAGCGAGAAGCAACCATATATCAACAAGGCAGCAAAGCTGAAGGAGAAATACGAGAAGGTGAGAGGGGAATCGGTGTGCCCTGCGCGGGCTGGGGCCCCTGGGAGCCTGGATGGGTGAGCAGTCAGCTGCCCTGGCTATGGCTGGGCCGGGGGTGGGAGGCTGCAGGAACCGTCTCCGCTCCACATCAGCCTGGTGTGCTGGTGGTCTGGCTTCTGACCGATGTTTGTATCTGGGGCAGCTTTTCAGGCAGGCCTCGAACTTGGATCATGTGGGATGCCCCGGGCAGAGGGTCCGATAGTGCTATTCACGGGACTTTGAGAGCCCTTGAACGCCCATTCACTCTGCAGTTGCGATGGCCGAGAACCCGACTTGAATCTGGAAACAAATACTTGAAAGAGCAGCCCTGTCTTCCTCCCTCGTTTTCTTATTCTGGGTCGGGGACGGCTTTGCTTCTACCCTTTGCTCATTTGGAATGTGTCCCTGTTGCTTCCAGGATGTCGCAGACTATAAGTCTAAAGGGAAGTTTGATGGTGCCAAGGGCCCTGCTAAAGTTGCCCGGAAAAAGGTGGAAGAGGAAGATGAAGAGGATGAGGACGAGGACGAGGACGAGGAGGAGGACGAGGAGGATGAATAAAAGGAACTGTTGGCCTGTCTCCTTGTGAATTACCTTAGCGTAGTGGGCACAGGGATGGCCACAGCTCTCGCCTGGGTTGTGCCTGTTGCCTCCATTAGGTTGAATTACCCAGTTGGATCATGATTATATCGTAGTCTCTCAGAGTGCTCTAGCAATTGTCAGTGGTTTACGTGAAGTGGCCATGGGTGTCTGGAGCACCCGGAAACTGTATCAAAGTTGTACATATTTCCAAACATTTTTAAAATGAAAAGGCTCTCGTGTTCTCCTCACTCTGTGCACTTTGCTGTTGGTGTGACAAGGCATTTAAAGATGTTTCTGGCATTTTCTTTCTTTTTTTTTAATTTGTGAGGTGGTGTGTTAACTCTATGGTCATTGGCTAGGAATCCCGAGTTCTCAACTGTACATATCTATAGTTTGTAAAAAGAACAAAGCAACCGAGACACACTCTTAACGCTCCTTGCTTGGCGTGGAGGCTGTAGGAGCGATGCCTTCCGGAGGGGCCGTAGCTCAGGGCGTGCACTGTGGGGCTGGACCTGTGGACACTGCAGTGGGCATCCATTTAGCTTCAGGTTGTCTTGTTTCTGTATATAGAGACATAGCATCCCGCTGCCATTCTTAGCTGTGGAAAAGGGGGGGGTCAGCTGGCATGAGAAGTGTTTTGGATCCTTTTTAGTTGAAGTGCAGTAGTTTTAAACTGTTTGTTTTTTAAACAAACCATAGAACTCTTCATTGTCAGCAAAGCCAAGAGCCACTGCATTGATGAAAGTTCAAGAACGTTCTGTACTAAACACGATCTGCAATGTTCTGTTATTTTTTTTTGTATGTTTAGAGTGCTGAAATGTTTTTGAAGTTAAATAAACAGTATTACATTTCTAAAATGGTGCTCTATGATAGTCTAAATGTCTGACTCACAGCAGTCCTAGCAGGAGGACAACCTACTCCATGGTATCTGGTGACTAGCCTCCTGGTGAACCTGGTAAATGACTGACCTACTGTGGCCAGCCTCCTGAGGATGGAGATTGGAAGAGGGCTACTTGAAGCTGCTGCATGATTTTGTTTGTGTCTGAGAGGCATTAAGATGCACATATATACAATGGAATATTACTCAGCCATAAAAAGAAACGAAATTGAGCTATTTGTAATGAGGTGGATAGACCTAGAGTCTGTCATACAGAGTGAAGTAAGTCAGAAAGAGAAAGAAATACCGTATGCTAACACATATATATGGAATTTAAGAAAAAAATGTCATGAACCTAGGGGTAAGACAGGAATAAAGACAGACCTACTAGAGAACGGACTTTAGGATATGGGGAGGGGGAAGGGTGAGCTGTGACAAAGCGAGAGAGACGCTTGGACATGTATACACTACCAAACGTAAGGTAGCTAGTGGGAAGCAGCCGCATAGCACAGGGAGGGGTGGGTTAGGGAGACGCAAGAGGGAAGAGATGGGAACATAGTATATGTATAACTGATTCACTTTGTTACAAAGTAGAAACTAACACAACATTGTAAAGCAATTATACCCCAATAAAGATGTTAAAAAAAAAAAGCTTGAGCTGTTGAATATAGGCGCTAAGGTCATGGCACAAGCAAGATTTAGCACCTTTCAGAGGTTCCGGAAGGTGGGTGGTTAGGATTAAGGCTGACTACTGTGTAGGGTGTTTTTGTTTTTGCGTTTGGTCTCCCACTCTACCCTCCACGTTGTGGGTGTGAAATTCATTGGTAAACAGCAAAAAAAAAAACCTTTTGGGCTTTATTTTTCCTTTCACCCCTTGCGGCTACCCCCCAGAACTCATACAGTAACATTATTTGTTCTGCTCAACAGTCAAGGTGGTCTTGAGCTGTAGCAACCTCTCCTGGACCCCAGTGAGGGGTGTGTGGAGGGAGCAGTGTCCTTTTTTTCCCCTGACTTCAAGAAACTAAACACTCCAAGGAGGATGGCTGGGCTCCTGTTGCAGTTTCCATCATGGGGTACCTGCAGGGCAGGCTGATGGAATCAACTGCTTCCAAGCACTAAATGCATCAGAAAAGACCCGTCTACCAGTGGTTTGACCTCTGGCACCTAGATTGTTAAAATGTTAAATTGTTGTTAAGCTGGAAGAGGCCTCTTGTAAGTTTTCGTGGTTATTTCCTGTTGGAAGATGAAGCATTTTGTCTCAAGTTGGGCTGAGGGGTGAAGGCCATAGTGGCAGATGGTGATCTTAAATATCATTTTGAGCCCCGCTGTGTACGTGCATTGGAACTGTTGGCCGCAATGAAGTAGCTGAGTGTTGGTATTGCCCAGCGTTAGTCCGCGGATGTGTGTGTTGGAGACGGAAGCGCTCGGGTGTTTTAATGACACTGAGGAGAAAGCAGTTTATTTAAAAGTCACTATTTAGAAGCTTGCATGTCTGCAGGCAGCATCCTCCACATGCTGTCAGGGACGTGGTCATGGTCAGCGGCCCGATCTCTAATCTGTATTCATAGTCATTCCTTCTCACATCACAACTGTTTGTCCTAAATGTGTTTTTCTAGTTCTAGAAAATGACCACTAATTAAAAAACCCTTGGTCCTAAGGTTTGCCCAGAGGTACCTGTCCAAGGTCGCCCCTCTGTGCCTCAGCTCTCCCTCCAGCCATTGTTTGGCATTGTTGTGTAAAGCCTCTGCCACCTGGCACACAACCGACCAGCCGAAGACGTGGGAGCTGTGACCAACCTTGTCAAATACGGGAGAGAAGCCCAGCTGGTAGTCACGAAGGACAGATTTCTCGCTAAGAGGTGCCCCTCTATCTGGTGGAAACTAGGCAAGTCAACTATGGAAGGGAAAGACTCGAAAGGGGTGACTTTCTTTCGTGCTCCTCCAGTAGTTAAACCTAAGTGGGGGACCTGTTAAGTGGTCTTTGATTAAGTAGACATTTACTTCTAAAGAGACCCAGGGCAGCTTGGCCCATTAGCTGCTTGCAGCAAGAGGACTACTGTAAGGTTTTCACCCATTACCACAGCTTCTCTTGATGGAATGATGCCTCGTAGCTTCTCTGTGATGCTACAAGTGGCATGGTGTCACCACCTAAGGCTTCAGCTTAGCCTGATTTCTGGGCCCAGGTATGTGTCCCTACAGTGCCAACCTGTTGTTATTTTTTAATCAAAAGGACAGTATCTGCTTTCTCTATCTTCTAACACCCTCACCCCGTTCTCGAATGATGTTTTATCCTTGAAAGAACGAGGCTGTGATGTAGCAACTATTGTCTGCGTCTCCTGTGTGTCTGTTCTTGTTACAAATGTATTTGGGGACGTTGAATGCATTCATTTTCTGTAATAAAGTTTCTTAATCAGTCTTCACCAAAAGTAATCAGTGGGCTGTCTGCAATCTGTTTGAGATACTGAGCCTCTGTATTTTGGGTTGATTATAATCAAGGTTTTAAAAGCACAAGCTTCGCTGTAACTATAGATCTAAACTAACGTTTAATGGAAAGATGCCATCAAAAAGAGCAAATGTTAAGGACTCCAAAGCCCCTAACTAGATCAACCCTTCAGCCAGAGGGGTAGGGGGAGCGCTGGCTCTGGAGCCCTATGCCAGGGCGAATATGCAATTTGCAGGAGCTGCTGTTGATAAAGTGGCTGGGTACTTGTAATCGGCCAGCCCTGCCAACCAGGACTCCCTGAGGCCGAGGGTCCAGGCTCAGTTGGCTGGCAGAGCCAGGCCCAACAAGGAGTTTGGATGAGAGCCATAGGGCCACTTGCTGCACTTGGCCCCTGGCTTAGTTTCATGTGGAGCCCAAAGCTATTTGGGAGGAGGTGATCTGTGGGCCAACTCTGCAGCCCCAGCCTTCCCTTCCTGCTTCAAACAGAGCAACCCCCGCCTTGTTTTGTATCTTGAGCATCCTCCTAAGACATTAGCTTAAAAAAGAAACGGGAGAGGCCACGACAGTGAGAGGCCCGCATACCGCAAAAAAAAAAAAAAAAAAAAAAAAAACACTTAGTAACAAACTGAACAAAATAAGTGTAAAATGTATATGGGGAGAACTACAAAACATTACTGAAAGACCTTAAGTACGTAAAGAAATGGAAAGACATGCCATGTTCATGGGTGGGCAGAAAAGGTTGTTAAGGTGGCAATACTCCTGAAACTGATCTATGGATACAATGAAATCCCTATCAGAATCCCAGCTGGCTCCTTTGTAGAAATCGACGAGGTGATCCTGAATTTTATATGGAAATTCAAGGGACCCAGGATAGCCAGAAGAATCTTGAAAAAGAACAAAGTTGGAGGACTCGGACTTCCCAACTTCAAGACTTCCTACAAAGCTGCAGTAATGAAGACAGTGTGGTAATGGCATAAGGACAGACATATATACCAACAGATTAAAATTGAGAGTCCGGAAATATACCCATATATATATAGCCAATAGACTTTCAACGAGGGTACCAATACAATTTTATGGGGAAGAGGATTGTCTTTTTTTTTGCGGTATGCGGTCCTCTCACCGCCTTGGCCCCTCCCATTGCAGAGCACAGGCTCCGGACGTGCAGGCCCAGCGGCCATGGCTCACGGGCCCAGCCGCTCTGCGGCACGTGGGATCCTCCCGGACCGGGGCATGAACCCGCGCCCCCTGCATCGGCAGGCGGACCCTCAACCACTGCGCCACCAGGGAAGCCCCAAGGATAGTCTTTTAAGCAAATGGTGTTGGGCCAACCGGGTATTCACATGCAAAGAAATAAATTTCGACCCATAACTCAACGCCACATACAAAAAATTAAAAATGGGTCAAAGATCTAAATGTAAGAGCTAAACTATAAAACTCTTCCTAGGAGACATAGGTGTAAATCTTTGGCAATGGTTTCCTAGGACGCTGAAAGCACAAAGCAGCTAAAGAAAACAGATAAATTGAACATAAAAAAAAAAACTTTCATGCTTCAAACAATATCATCAGGAAAGTGAAAAGACAATCTACAGAATAGGAGAAAATATTTACAAATCATATATCTGATAAGAATCTAGTATCCAAAACATATAAAGGACCATTATAACTCAATACTAAAAGGACAACCAAATTAAAATGTGGGCAAAAGATCTGAATAGACATTTCTCCAAATCAGATGTACAAATGACAATATGCCCATGAAAAGATGCTCAGCGTCGTTAGCCATCAGGAAGATACAAATCAAAACCATAATGAGATACTTCACTCTTACTAGCATGCATTTAATAATCATATAAAAGAGAAAATAACTAGAATTGGTGAGGGTGTGGAGAAATCGGAACCCTTGTACATTGCTGGTGGGAATGTAAAATGGTGCAGTCACTGTGGAAAATAGTTTGGTCCCTGAATCAGAGTTATACATAGAATATGAACATAGACTTTGACCCAGCAATTCCATTCCTAGGTATACACCCAACGAATTGAAACCAGATCGTCAAACAAATACTTGTATGAGAATATTTGTAGCAGCATCATTCATAATAGTTAAAAAATGGAAGCAGTCCATCAAGTAATGAATGGATAAACAAAACGTGGCCTATCCGTACAATGCAGTATCATTGAGCCATAAAAAGGAAGGAAGTACTGGGGCTTCCCTGCTGGCGCAGTGGTTGAGAGTCCGCCTGCCGATGCAGGGGACACGGGTTCGTGCCCTGGTCCGGGAAGATCCCACATGCCGCGGAGCGGCTGGGCCCGTGAGCCATGGCCGCTGAGCCTGCGCGTCCGGAGCCTGTGCTCCGCAACGGGAGAGGCCACAACAGTGAGAGGCCCACGTACTGCAAAAAAAAAAAGAAAAGAAAAGAAAAAGGAAGGAAATACTGACACAGAGGCCACATAGATGGACCTTGGAAACATTGTGTAAAGGGAAAGAAACCAGTCACAAAAGGCCACATATTGTATGATTCCATTTATATGAAATGCCCAGAATAAGGCAAATGCATAGAGTTAGAAAGTGGATTAGTGGTTGCCAGGGGCTAGGGGTTGCTGGTGGGAAATGCGGACTGACTGCTAATAGGTAGGGGGATTCTTTGGGGGAAAATGAAATTGTTCTAAAATTAGATAGCAGTGATAGTTGTACAACTGTGAATATAGTAAAAAGTGTATACTCTAAATGGGCGATGGCAGCGGCGGAAAGGTGTTTTTTGCACTTGACAACGTGAGGAACTGGATGGTCCTTATGGACAGCTGGTTCGGGGGAGTGATGCCGACAGAGATCTGAGTCCAGAGTGGAGACAGTGGGGGGCGTGGGGTGAGGAACAGAAGCAGGGTAGGTGGTTTTGTTTGTTGCTGTTCTTATTTTTGAGATAGGAGACACATGAGAGGTTGTGATCCGTGATGACACTACCTGTATATCGCCAGGCAAAGCCTCTCCCCCGAGCTCCAGACCTCTAGATCAAATCATCTCTTTGACAAGCCACTTGGATGACCCACAGGCACCTTGAATTCCACATGTTCAAACTTAAGCTCCTCAGCTTCTCCCAAATCTGTTCTTCATCCCAGCCTGCAATCTGGAACTCCATCCCAGCTTATATTTACAAATAACTATTCACTTAAAGAGAAGTTTCAATTAATAATCACAATGGGAATTTAGTTATTTAATGCAACCACAAATCTAATGTCACCAATAAAATCTAAGCAGTTATCCTGGGCTCCTTTTCTCACCCCTCCTCTCATTCATGCTGTCAGTGTAGGTAGATCTCTTGTCTCCAAATTCTCTCATACCCTCGTAGAGCTAGCCTAGAACTTAAATTTTTCAGGCTTTTGCTCACCAATTTCCCACCAGGGAAATCTCCAACTCTGATGCCCTGGTTGTACCTGTCTGGTATGGTACGTCAGAGCCGGAGACAAGCTGTGGCTCGGGCCCTTACTATCTTTTGTCTGGATGAATGTAACAGCTTCCCAAATGATTTCCGTGCATTCCCTCTTACCCCTCCTACATCCCCAGACCTAGTAGAGCCACTGATGCATACTTGGTGCTAAATATGTATTCATTGTCTAAATAAATGAATGAAGAGGGACAGATAAGGGGAAAATTCAGCAGAGCTGGACCTCGTAGGCCATCTTAAAAATTTGAGCTTTCCTAAGGTCAAGGGTAAGCGTTGAAGAATTTTTCATCTGTTGGTGTTTGGGGTGTGGTGGATGATGACATGATCAGATAGGTATTGTAGCTAAATTACGATGGCATCTGTGAGGAGGATGGATTAGAAGACACGGGGAGGGGCAAGAGTGAAAGCAACCCTCAACTCTTAGTGACTTAACAACACAACAGAAGAGTTGCATCTCACTGACATTACAGTCCAGTCAAATATTTGGCAGGTAGCCCTCCATACTGTGACTCAGGGATCACAGCTCCTTCCATTTGGCGGTGGGACCATCTTCAATCCACGGCCTCTGTGTCACTGCAGAATAGGCTTTATTTTTTTTAACTTAATTTTTATTTATATTGGAGTATAGTTGTGTTAGTTTCAGGTGTACAGCAAAGTGAGTCAGTTATACATATACCATTCTTTTTCAGATTCTTTTCCCATATAGGTTATTACAGTGTGAGTAGAGTTCCCTGTGCTATACAGTAGGTCCTTGTTGTTTATCTATTTTATATATAGTAGTGTGTATCTGTTAATCCCAATCTCCCAATTTATCCCTCCCCACCTTTCCCCTTTGGTAACCATAGGTTTGTTTTCTATGTCTGTGAGTCTATTTCTGTTTTGTAGATCATTTGTGTCATTTTTTTAGATTCCACATATAAGTGGTATCATATGATATTTGTCTTTCTCTGTCTTACTTAACTTCACTTGGTATGATAATCTCTAGGTCCATCCATGTTGCTGCAAATGGCATTATTTCATTCTTTTTTATGGCTGAGTAATATTCATTGTAGATATATACCACATCTTCTTTATCCATTCGTCTGTTGATGGACATTTAGGTTGCTTCCATGTCTTAGCTATTGTAAATAGTGCTGCAATGAACATTGGGGTGCATGTATCTTTTCGAATTCGAGTTTTTTTCTGGCTATACTCCCGGGAGTGGGATTGCTGGCTCATATGGCAACTCTATTTTTAGTTTTTTGAGGACCCTCCATACTGTTCTCCATAGTGGCTGCACCAATTTACATTCCCACCAACAGTGTAAGAGGGTTCCCTTTTCTCCGCACCCTCTCCAGCATTTATTGTTTGTAGACTTTTTGATGATGGCCATTCTGACTGGTGTGAGGTGACACCTCATTGTAGTTTTGATTTGCATTTCTCCAATAATTAGTGATGTTGAGCATCTTTTCACGCGCCTGTTGGCCATCTGTATGTCTTCTTTGGAGAAATGTCTATTTAGATCTTCTGCCCATTTTCTGATTGGGTTGTTTGGTTTTCTTTTGATATTGATCTGCATGAGCTGTTTGTATATTTTGGAGATTAATCCCTTGTCGGTTGCTTCTCTTGCAAATATGTTCTCCCATTCTCTGGGTTGTCGTTTCGCTTTGTTCATGGTTTCCTTTGCTGTGCAAAAGCTTTGACGTTTCATTAGGTCCCATTTGTTTATATTTGTTCTTATTTTCATTACTCTAGGAGGTGGACAGAATAGGCTTTAGAATGAGTCCCGGAAGTGACATTACTTAACTTTTACTCACATTCCAGGGCTCCCGAATGAACTGCAAGGGCAGCTGGGAGATGTGGTCACTCTGTGTGCCCACGGAGAATATGAAATGGATTCGTGAACACACAGCATTTTCCATTCTATTCAGGGAGATGGAGTAGGGGTGGTTGTGGGAGTCCATCTAGGTGAGGGATGCTGGGGGCTTGTACAGAGTGGTGCTGATGGGGGTAGAAAAGAGTAGTTGGATTCAAGAGGTACTTAGGATCCCTAGGACTTGGTGGGGGGTTGGATGTGGGGGATGAGGAAGAAGGAGGTATTGAGGATGAGCCTGTTTTTCTCACTTGGGGCACTGGAGGGGTGGCAGAGTCTTTCAGCAAGATAGAGTCCCTGAAGAGAAGCAGGTTTGAGAGTGAATCATCTCCAGGATTAGCAGTGTTCAAAAAGGGTAACAGGTCCAAGCTCACGTTTCCCGACTAGGGAGTATTTGGAACTTGGAATCACAGACCATTCATGCTGTCAGCCTCACTCTTTCCCTCCTAGGACTAGTCTGGAAGTTGCATTTTTCAGGCTTTTTTTCATCAGTTTCCCTCTAGGGAGATCTCTAGCTCCAACCCCTGGTAGGATCTGTCTGCTCCAGTAGGATCTTACCAGAGTGTCAGAGCTGGAAATGTCCCTGGAGGGAAACAAAATCCCTTGGGCTAGAAGAGGGCTTCCCCCTTTCCATACTCACACTTCTCAATCTGTTTCTAAACCGGGAGTATTTGAGGAAAAGCTCACAGAATCTTCCTGCTGTTAGCCTCAGGCCACAGTTGGTTTTTTTCAATCCGCATAGGAAATATGAGATGCACACTTTCCTAGGCTGTGTATTTTGTTCCGGGTTTGTGGTGGCTTTTTGCATGCATGTCAGCTCTGAGACTGTGGCAATGTTGTTTGCGACATTTGACAGTTCCCATTGCAAGATGTGTAGAACATATGATGCTTCTGTCCTCTGTCCAAACCCTCAGTCATTTACATGAAAAAGGGCTCCTATTTCTGTGATGAAACATTCACAGAAGGCTGAAATATGTCACTTAAAAATATTGGGTTAGCCGTGATTTTTTTTTAATCCTCTTGTGCTGGAGCTGCTTTTAACTCCCCTATCAAGAAACACTCTTCTGCATATTTTTTTTCTTCTGCATATATTTAATTGATCAAATGAAAGCAGCTGATTGAGGAGCATAATCCCCAAGGTTTCTACCTTGATTTAGACAGGGAAGATCACCCTAAGACTAAGAGGCCACACGGGATTGTAGACGGAACATCAAATACCTAGCTCGGTGTCCGGATGCAGGAAGAGTACAAATATGAATTTCCCTCCCTGATGCTGCTTACTCCGGGAAGGAGGAGATCTGGGTTCCAGAGAGTCTAAGTGACTCACCTTCGGTTACACAGATGGTTGGTGGTGGAGCCAGGATTCAAATTGATGTCCGTGGACTTCAAAGTCTGTGCTATTACCCACCCTGCCTATAGAGAACACATACTCTGTGCCAAGTATCCCACTAAAAGCTGGGGATATGGACATCATGGCGCTAGAGCATGATCCTCGTCCTCGAGTTGCTCATAGACGGTTGCAGAGTTAAGTAAACTGGTAATTGAAATACAGTAACTGTGCTAATAGAAGTCAGCAGGGGGTTCCTAGGGAATAAGGAGGAGGAGCCATTTATATAGTGCTCAATTAGGGAGGTCTTCCTGGAGGAAGAGATGCTTGGGCTATTTGTTAAAGGCAGAGGAGTTAGCTAAATGAAGAGGGATGGGCCGAGGGGATAGCACACACAAAAGCATAGGGGAGAGAAGCAGCCTGGTGAGTCCTGGGAACTTGCAAGCAGTTTCATTTAGTGAGAACTGTCTTAGTTATTTATGGCTGCAGAACAAATCACCCTAAACTCTAGTGGCTTAAAATGCAACAAGATTTATTAGCTCACAGCTCTTTGGGTCAGAAATCCAGACCACTTAGCTGGATCCTGTGGTTCAGGGTCTTGGCCAGGGTTACAGGCATCTCCAGTCTTGTCTGGAGGAGGATTGCTTCCAAGCTCACTCACATGGTTCTAGGGAGTGTTTAGTTTCTCATTGCCTGGTGGTTAGAAGCTGACCTCAGTCCCTTGTCACTTGGGCCTCCCCATAGGGCAGCTCACAACATGGCAGCTTGATTCATTCAGGGAGAGCAAGTGAGAAGAGTCAGACAGAGTGCAGGAGCAAGACAGAAGTCCGTTTCTTTGGAACCTAATATCAGAAGTGAAATCCCATCACCTTTGCCATATTCTATTATTAGAAACAAGTGACTAGACCCAGTTCCCACTCAAGGGGAGCAAATTACATGAGGGCATAGATACCAGGTGGTGGGGATCATTGGAAGCCAAGTCAGAAAATTTCAGTTGTATTTAACTTTACAAAAAGGTACCATTCTATATGCACTCTTCTAAGGCTTGCTTTTCACATAAAATTATGACAAGGATTCTTGCATATTGTTTTGTTGCTTTAGTTCATTCATTTCGACTGCTGTATTCCATTGTGTGTGTATATATATACATATATACATGTATTCCATTGTATATCTATATATATGTATTCCATTGTGTGTATGTGTGTGTGTGTGTATATATATATATATATATATATATATATATATATATATATATATATCATAGATTATTCGTTTTCTCCCATGATGGGCATTTGAGTTGCCTGGGGCTAAGGAAGGGGAGTTGGGGAAAAATGGGGAGTTACTGCTAAGGGTTTTTTGGGGGAAGGGTAAGTAAAATGTTCTACAATTACATGGCAGTAATGGTTGCACAACTTTGCATGCTAAAACCCATCAAATTGTGCACTTTAAATGGGTGAATTGCATGGCATGTGCATTATATCTCAATAAAGCTGTTGTTAAAACTCTATGGCGATGAATTTGAAAATGTAGAGGAAAAAAAGTGATGATTTCCTAGCAGAATATAAAATACCAACATTGACCCAAGAAAAACTGGAAAAATTAAAGATATAAATAATCATTCACAAATTATAAAGGAAATTAAAGGTCTACCATAAAAAAATCAGAGTGGCCAACCAGCACATGAAAAGATGCTCATCACCTAACAGGGAAATGCAAGTTAGAACTACAATGAGAAATCTAAAATACGACACAAATGAACTTGTCTACAAAACAGAAACAGACTCACAGACACAGAGAACAGCCTTGTGGTCGCCAAGGGGGAGGGGAGGGGGGGGAGGGCTGGATTGGAAGTCTGGGATGAGCAGACGCAAACTAGTATATATAAGATGGATAAGCAGCAAGGTCCTACTGTGTAGCACGGGGAACTCTAATCAGTATCCTGTGGTAAACCATAATGCAAAAGAAAAAAAACCTACCATGAGGTATTACTGCACACCCACCAGAATGGCTAAAATAAAAAAAAACGATACGACCAGGTGTTGGTGAGGATGTAGAGCAACTGACCCTCTTATACAAAAATCTTATACACATTTGCGTATCCTACAAAGCAGAAATCCCATTCCTAGGTGTGTATACCCATAGGAATGGCTCCATCCTCATAAGCCATGAACAAGATGTTCGTTAGGGCACTATGTGTAGTAGGTGAAACCAGAAACAACGCAAATGCTCAGCAATGGCAGAAAGGAAAAATCAGCTGTGGAATACTCATGCAGTGGAATGCTGTGCAATAATGCATGGTGATGAAATATAGGTACATACAGCGACAGGAGTGAATCTTGCAGACATAATGATGAATGAAAAAAAGAGTACTTATTGAGTGATTCCAGTTATATGAAGCTCAAAACAAGCAAAAGTAATGGATAATGATAGTGGATATTCCTGGGAGCAGGGTACTCACTGGGAAAGGGAAAGAAGAAACCTTTTGGGGTGCTAGAAACACTCTGTGTCTTGATCTGAATGATAGATATATGTGTGTGTGTGTATATATATATATAAATGCATCTGGATATACAGTTAAGATTAGTAGACTTTATACACTTTACTGTATATTCATTATCCCTTAATAAAAAAGTTACACTTTTTTTTTTTTTTGTACGCGGGCCTCTCACTGCTGTGGCCTCTCCCGTTGCGGAGCACAGGCTCCGGACACGCAGGCTCAGCGGCCATGGCTCGCGGGCCCAGCCGCTCCGCGGCACGTGGGATCTTCCCGGACCGGGGCACGAACCCGCGTCCCCTGCATCAGCAGGTGGACTCTCAACCACTGTGCCACCAGGGAAGCCCCAACATATTTTTTTTTTAAGGAAAAACGATGTACATATTCTGGATTTTCATTTCTGATCATGGAAGACTACATAATGTGAACCAACCCTCCTGTAAAAAACCTGGACAAAATCTTTGAAAACATCACTTTAAAAGCATCAGTGAGCTAACTAGAGAGTCTAAAAAATGACGGAGCCAAGATCCAGGAGACCAGGGACTGGAGAGAGGTGAGCCTGGCACTTAGAACTGTTTTTACCCTGAGATGTTTGGGGTTTGCTGGCCAAGAAGCAGCAGCTGGGGGCTTAGAACAAAGAGTCACAGTCCAGACTCCACCAAGAGCATATATGGACACTTGATCTGTGACAAATGTGTCAATGTGCTAGGGCAAATGTGTAACAGTGCTAAGACAATGAGAGAGCCATACGAAAAGATGAAATTAAAGCCCTGCCTGGTACCACACACAAAAGCAAATCCTCGGGCTTCCCTGGTGGTGCAGTGGTTGAGAGTCCGCCTGCCGATGCAGGGGACACGGGTTCGTGCCCCGGTCCGGGAAGATCCCACATGCCACAGAGCGGCTGCGCCCGTGAGCCATGGCCGCTGAGCCTGCGCGTTCGGGGCCTGTGCTCCGCAACGGGAGAGGTCACAACAGTGAGAGGCCCGCGTACCGCAAAAAAAAAAAAAAAAAAAGCAAATCCTGGGTGGGTTGTAGACCTACAGCTAAAAGGTGAAACTAACAATTTTAGAAGGTAACATTAGGAGGTAGGGAAAGACATTGTAATCAACATTCACAAAACAAACATTCACCGCAGAAGACTGATCAATTGCACTACAATAAAATCCAGAACTTTTGTTCATCAAAAGACACCAGCATCAAAAGGCATGAATAGGCAAGCCACAGAGGGGGAGAGGATATTTGCAGTACATATAACTGCAAAAGGCTTGCCTCCGGAATATACAGAGAACACTTACAAGTTAATACGAAAAAGTCAGACAACCCTGTAGAAAAATGGGCCAAAGATTTGAACAGTTACTTCACAAAAGGAGCTATTTATCGGCCAACAAGCATATGAAAAGGTGCTCAATCTTGTTAGTAATAACGAAAATGAAATGTTTAGATCACAACGAGGTACCTTCAGATACTCATCAGATTGGCTAAAATGGACAAGTCTTAGGATTCTAAGTATTGAGGAGGATGTGGAACAAGGGGAACTCTTGCACTGCTCATGGGACTTTATGTTGGTACCACCACTTTGAAGCATGGTTTAGCTTCATTTAGCAAATTAGGTGTGCACTTGACGGAAGGGCAGGCCTGTGACGGCTGGGAGATACATTCACAGCAGCACAGTCTGTAATGTGCACGAAGTGGAAACAACCCTAATGTCCATCTACAGCAGGTTGGATCAGTAATCTGTGGTATATTCCCACAATGGAAATGAATGAACTTCAGATACCCTCAGCAGCATGGATGAATCTCACAGGCATTGTGCCTGAGGAAAAGAAGCCAGATGATTCCATTTATACAAAATTCATAAACTGGCAAAACTAAACCCTGTTGTTTAGAGATGTACACAGAGATGGCTCAATTATAAAGAAACGCAAGTAGTGGATAATCTAAAAGTCATAATGGTGTTCACCCCTGGTGGGGGATGAAGACGACCGTTATCAAGAGGGGTGTTAGGGGCTGAGTTGTGTCCCCCAAGTTCACATGTTGAAGTCCTTAGCCCCAGGACCTCAGAATGTGACCATAGCTGGAGCTAGGGTCTTTAGGAGGTGATTAAGTTAACGTGAGGTCCTTAGGATGAGCTCTAACCCAATGTGACTGGTGTCCTTATGAGAAGAGGAGATTAGGACACAGACATGTACAGAGGGAAGACCGTATGAGGACACAGGGAGAAGGTGGCCGTCTCCAAGCCAAGGAGAGAGTTCTCAGAAGAAATCAACCCTGCTGACACCTCGATCTTTGACTTCCGGCCTCCAGAACTGGGAGGGATAAATTTCTGTTGTTTAAGCCACTCAGTCTGTAGTACTTTGTTATGGCAGCCTGAGCAGACTAATACAAAGGGGCATCTGGGAGGGCTTCTGGATACTTCCAATTTTCTATTTCTGGACTAGGGTGATAACTGCACAGGCATTTGCTTTACCATAGATTGTTAGGTTGTATATTTAAGCTTTATTTGCTTTTCTGTACATGTATTATATTTCGCAATAAAAGAGTAAACCAAAAAAGAATGGCTTGGCCTGGACAGGGAACAAAGATTTTGCTCTCATTGGATCTTCACACCAATCCTATCAGAAAGACTTGGAAAAGACTCTATTCAGTAAAGAGCTTTACTGGGATATAATTCACATACTACACAATTCATTTATTTAAATTTAATAATTCAGTGGTTTTTAGTATACGTACGGTGTTAGCGGTCATCACCATAGTCAACTTTAGAATATTTACATCATCTCAAAAATAAACCCTGGACCTTTTAGCTATCATTCCCCATCCATACCAGCCCCTGGCAACCACTAATCAACCTTCTGTCTCTACAGGTCTATTCTGGACATTTCATACAAATTAAATCATGTAGTATATGGTCTTTCTGTCTGGCTTCTTTCGCTTAGTTTTCAGGGTTCATCCACGTTGTAATGAGTATCAACACTTCATTCCTTTTTATGACTGTATAGATAGACCACATCATGTTTATCCACTCATCAGTTGGTGGACATTTGGGCTGTTTCCACTTTTTTGCTATTATCAATAACGCTACTATGAATATTTGTATACAAGTTTTTATGCAGATATATGTTTTCAATTCTCTTGGGTATATACCTAGGAGTGAATTGCTGAGTCATATGGTGATTCGATGTTTGACTTGCTGAGGAACCACCAAACTGTTTTCCCCAGAGGCTGCACCATTTTACATTCCCATCAGCAGTGTATGAGAGTTCCAATTCATCCTAGTAGGTGGGAAGTGGCATCACTTTGTGGTTTTATAAACAATTTTTCTTTTTGGCCACGCCACTCCGCATGTGGGATCTTATTTCCCCCACCAGGGATGGAAACTGTGCCCCCTGCCATTGGAAGCAGGAGTCTTAACCACTGGACCACCAGGGAAGTCCCTTTTTGTGGTTTTGTTTTGCATTTCCCTAATGACTAATGATGTTGAACTTCTTTTCATGTACTTACTGGCAAGGACTGTTAACTCCATCTTCCCTGATGAGGAAATCGAGACCCAGAGCGGTTAAGTGAATCATCCCACATCATGCAGTCCAAGGCACCTTTTTCCTTCCAGCACACCCCTGCCATGTCCATGGAAGGCAGGGTTCTCTCAGCAGGTCAGCCCCACGCTGGGGCCTTTGGTTTGTCTGGGTCAGTTTCTGCTGCTGCCACCAACCCCCTGAAATCTCACTGGGTCCCCTTGTTGCCCAGGACTTTCCTACAGAGGGAATCGTGGCTTTACCAGAATCAGGTACTCAAGCATTCCAGCTTAGCAAACAGAGAGTTCCAGAAAGCCAGGGCTGGCAGGACCATGTGAGGACATCAAGTTCAAACCCTTATCATTCAGAGGAGGAGACTGAGGTGCTGAGAAGGTGGGGAACTGTCTGAGGTCTCACAGGACACTGGTGGTGGAGCTGTGGACAGGGCAGAACTCTTCCTGATGTGCACATGATGGAAGAATTAGAAGAACATTCTTCCCTTTACCCTCTTCTCAGCAAGGGAGCATGCAGCAGGGCTGTCTGGAGGGGGAAGGGCAAGCGCCTGCTGGTTGCCTCTCAGCATAGAAATGAAGCCAGAGCTTAGTGTTGACGGACAAACGGGGCAGCCGCTGAAAGCTGGATTTGACCTGCACTAGCGGGTGCCCTGATCTGGTAGAGCAAGGTCTTCTGCCCTGGTGACAGGTTAACCACAGTCACTTGAGAAAAGTAAAGATAAATGGATTTCTCCTCCAAACCCTCTGACCTCTGCAAACCAGGTGCAAAGTATGCTTAGCCCCAGCGGAGCTTAACCTCCAGGGGGAGGGAGGGAATAATAGGTCTTTTCTTTTGCAGTTTTACAAGCTTTGACCTTTAGCCAGTTCGCTCGTTTCCTCAAACCTGCAGTCTCACTGTGGCCACTGGGAGTGGAAAGCCTGGTGTCTGCTGGGACCCGAGTCCCCGCTCCGCCAGTGGTGTCGTTCACGGTCTCCTTAGAGGAGGGGGCTATTGGGGCTAAGATTCAAGCTTCATGTCAAAGTCCCATGGAGGTCATCTTTCCTTCTGGAATGTCAGTGCTGCAAGAACCCCAGGGTCGGGCTTCCCTGGTGGCGCAGTGGTTGAGAGTCCGCCTGCCGATGCAGGGGACACGGGTTCGTGCCCCGGTCCGGGAAGATCCCACATGGCGCGGAGCGGCTGGGCCCGTGAGCCATGGCCGCTGAGCCTGCGCGTCTGGAGCCTGTGCTCCGCAACGGGAGAGACCACAACAGTGAGAGGCCCGTGTACCGCAAAAAAAAAAAAAAAAAAAAAAAAGAACCCCAGGGTCTTGAGGAAGTGCCCTGGGCTGGGAGACAGAAGCCCGGATTCCACCCTCAGCTTCTCCAGGAGCTCACTGTGTCACTACAGGCATACACTTTTCTGAGCCTCAGTTTCCTCATCTATACAATGGAGTTAAGAACAACCCTATCATACCTTCCTTGCCGGAGCCTTATGAAGATAAAATCAGACCGTGCATGTTGACATACTTTTTAAGTCCTGAATGAACAGATAACCAGTTAATACCCTTTATCTAAAAAGAGCCACTAATAGCCAGAGATAACAGACAAATCCCACATTTGAAACTGGAAAAAAGTTATGAAAAGAATTTAGCAACATGTATAACATTTTTGAAAAGTGCACATGCTTTAGTCTTGGGGTGTACCCTAAGAGCACCTGAGATACATCAAAAATGTAAGTACATGCCATCATATTATTCTTTTAAAATTTTTTGAATAATTCAAATTTTTATTGAAAGCAAACTTCTATAGTGCTTTAAAAATATAGCCCATTCAAAAAAATATATACAGCCCATTCACAAGCATATTCGTATTAAGGTAAAAACCATTTTCATTCGAATTTCTCTTCCAACTACTTATCTAAGTTAAAGATTTCAGAAAACTGACAGATTTTTCCATTTGTATTCCTTTACTGTAGAATCCCCAAATTACATATTAAATATATTTAAGTGGCAGAAACTGACACCCCATTTGGAAGTGGACACATGTGCCCGATGTCCTACAGATGTAAACGATTGCAAAGGAGAAGTGTACACAGGTTTAAGACTACACATTCTTAAACCTGGTACCCCGACTGCTTTTTATGTTATTTTCATACTTATCGTTTGTATGGAATACTTCACAGTACATTTTAAAAAAGAAAACGCGTCATCAACGAAAAATTATCGAATAAGGTTGATTGCCATGGCCTTTGCTTATAATGGTAAAAAATGTAGAAGGATTTTTACTTCGTATGTGGTTATAATAATGCCCTCTGTGAATTACACCTCCCCGTGTCCATCCTCCTTTGCAATGTAACCCCACTACTCCTTCCATCAAGAGGAAAAGTGGATTTTCCCAGCCACTTGGCTCTGGCTAGACTTGTGGCTTGCTTGGCTAGACTTGTGGCTTGCTCCCGCCAATACAGTGCATCAGAAGTGGTACCGTGTGCCTTCCAAGGCTAGGTCTTAAGAAGCCTTGCAGTTGCCATTTTCACCCTTGGAATCCTCAGACCACCGTGGTATCCTCCAGTACCGGAAGATTAGAGGTGTGCAGTAAAGAGGGAACCCAGTAGGCTCGGGATTCTCTAAAGCTGCATACTCCAAAGAAAGGGCTTAGCCCCCTCCTGGCTCCTGGGAGACAGCTCTGAGCCCCTGGCCTAACCTGCCTGAGGGCGTTTATGTATGCCTGAGGCTTTGGACTCTGTGTATGAATCTGACCTCTGGGGAGCTGAGTAGCCGAGGTCAGTCGCATGGGTGCTGCGGTAAAGACGCAGAACACTAAGGTTTGGTGAGCTTTCCTGGTTGGCAGTACTTTGCATGTGTTGTCACACATCACTGCTGGGGGAATTCAGCATGTCCCCAGGAGACTGCACTGACAGGAGATACTTGGAAGCTTGTGACTCGTTTCTGTTGGACTTTGTCCCATGTGCCTTTTGCCTTTGCTGATTTTGATCGGCATCCTTTCACCATAATAAACCATAACGATAACCATAACAGCTTTCCTGAGTCCTGTGAGTCTTTCTAGTGAGTCAGCAAGACTGAGACTCCGAGCCCCAGTCAAGGCGCTGGGGCTCTGTAGCTGCATGAGTGAGCCCAGGAGAGCCCAGCAGAAGGATCGCCAGCCTCCCAGAAAAATCACAAGAAATAACACATTACTGTTATTTTAAGGCATTGATGTTTGCAGTGATTCATTAGTACCCATAGGCGGCTGAAATGGTAGATGACTGAAAATAGGCAAACAGTTAAAGAACTTATCACATATCTATACATTGAAATACTAAGATGTCCTTAAACATGCTGATATACACCGCGTGTTAACATGGAACTGTGTTCACTGTATATTTCAAGTAATGAAATGTTATAAAAAATAAGTATGTATTTATAATATAATCCCATTTGGAAAAATATATATGTATTTAGAGCTAAATGTATAATTAGGATGAGCCACATGCAATTGTTGATATTCAACCATTTTTGACCTACCAGAACAACACTTTCCTGTGATCAACTAATACATATCGATAGAATCGAGGCTGGAAGGCCCTGTAGCAAACGGTCGCCTATGGCTGTGTTTGGGTGGTGGGTAATGGGCACTATTTTCTTTTCGCTCATCTGTATTTTCTCAGTCTGGTACATCGCACATGTAATTCTTATGGTAATATTAAGAAAAAAACAAAAGGGAGCTCATCTTTTTATAAAGTGCTCATTAAACACGTGAACAATGATGACTGGACGAGGAGAGCAAGCTGAGAAGGAGGATGGGCATAGCTGGGGCCTGGAGCCAGGTCCCCCACCAGCCTGGGATTCGGGCTTTCGCCCTGTGACCGAGAGCAAGTTCACACAGGCTCCGGGTAAGGCGGAAGGAGGCTGAGGCCAAGGGCGGAGGCTTCTCTGTTGGCTGGCTGGCTGGAGCTGGGCTCGTGCTTTGGGTCCGCTTGCCGGGGGCCTCGTTAATCATTGCCTTTTGTTCTCCACAGCACCGCGGGCCTCAGTCCTCCTCAGGGGCTCTTACCCAATGATGGAGCCTACTACCAGATGGCTGCCTCTCCCTTCGAACTGGAGCATCTCCAGGGGCGGTGGTTGGGGGGTGGGGCGGTGGGGCGGTGGTGTCTTAGCTCTGGAGGGAGCCTTGGAGATCATCTGGTGCCGTCCCAGCAGGATGCGGGACTCTCCCCGGCAGGAGCTCCCTCCACGCCCCGCAAAGGTCAGCGTCCTCTGCCTGTGCGACCACAGCCTTACACTACGCCCAGATGCACGCACCCTATGTGGCAGTGACCAACAGAAAATCCATTCTTACTGGTGATACATGGAACACTGCCTGCTGTATCGGTAAACAAAGGATGTCAGCGATTGCAGCCCTCCAACGTGAGCCCTGAGAGAACTCAGGAAGGAAAGAATACCTGCCATCTAGCAGCCATCAGACTGTAGCCGCTCCCCACGGTGAGCCCTGAGGATGTGAAAACACAGGATACTGGCCCCAGAGAGCTGAAGTGCACATCAAAGGAATGATTTCAATGAGCCCAGACTCCTGCATCTTCCCATACACAGAAGAGTGCTAAATTCATTAACTTGAGATGGCTGGCTTTCTTTAATTAACAGTAAACTTTTGATGTTCTGACTACCTGCCCATTGTTGCAAAACTCCTACATATCCTGGTTCCCCCCCTCACGTCCTCGGAACAGTCCTCTCAGGGTTACCTGAGATGCTGCCTCCCGGGGTTGAAGTCCTAAAAATTCCTGCCGAATAAAACATATAACTCTCAACTTTTAGGTTGTGAATATTTTTTTTGTCGACACTGGGAATCCCAAATCGGTTCAGAGTTTTTCCTGTGGGAATCCTCTCTCTTTACTTTGGGCAGCAGTAGTTTCCTCTAAGTGAAATACCCATCTCTAAGAAAGTACAAATCCTTATTGACCGAATGGCACATTCCAGGCATGGAGCTTGGTGTTGTGATGTATATATGCTATTTCCTTTAATTATCCAAACAACACTGTGACTGAGATATTACCATCTACATTTTACAGATGGAGAAACTGAGACCTAGCAGGGGAACATGAACGCCCAAAGTGTCATACCGGGAAGTGGCAAAGCTGGGGTTTGACCCTGGTCTGTCTGTTTGAACCACTATGTTATACAGCTGCCTCCGTGTCATTGATTAACACCCGACTTCTTTCGACAATGAATTTGAGATAGCTTAGAATATGCACAATTTAATAAAATAGAAATAGAGAAGCAAGCCTGGGGAAAACACAAAAAGCAGTAGAAAATCAAAACAAAGTAAAGAAATGTATGAGTATGCAGAACATCTGGGCTACAGTTGACAGGGTTATCAGAGGCTGTCAGGCTGCCCAGCTGAAAAGGGAAAGACAATTATCTTTATAATTCTCATTACCAGTAAGAAGTTCTTTAGAGAAAATGTAGCAAGCAAAGAATTCTAAAAACCGTGTATGAATAGCATCGATGATATTGTCAACTGTCAGCATTTGGCACCTCCCAGATGCCATTAAGCTCACCTTGGGTCCTTCTATCAGTGATGGGGCAGAAGTATATCTATACTTTATCTGTGTCTCTATCTGTACCTGCATCTATTTCACTATCTGGATCTGTGCCTTTACCTGTCCCTGTATCTTTATCTGTGTCTCTGTTTATACCTGTATCTGTGTGGCTATAAGTATGTGTATCTATGTTTCTATTTGTACCTGCATTTGTATCTCTAGAAATTCTTGTTTCTGTGTCTCAGGCTATACTAGTAACTGTGTCTCTGTCTGTGCCTGTATCTTTTTCTTTATTTATACCTATATCTGTTTCACTCTCTGTACCTTTATCTGAGTTTCTATAAGAACTTGTATCTGTGTCTCTATTTGTATTTCTTTGTGAGTCTCTCTCTATATAACTGTCAGCGTTTCTATCTGCATCTGTATCTCTGTCTCTATATATCCCTGTATCTGTGTCTGGGTTTCTATATGAAATTGAATCTGTGTCTCTATCTGCACCTCAAACTGTGTCTTTGTCTTTAACTAGTACTTGGTCTCTATCTGTACATAAATCGATGTCTTTACCTGTTCCTGGATCTGGGTTTCTACCTTGTAGATCCATCTGTGTCTCTATCTGTATGTATATCTGTTTCTATATCATACCTGTATCTGGTTCTCTGGTTGTACCTGTATCAGGGCTTCTACCTGTAACTGTATCTGTATATGTGTCTCTAACTGTACTTGTGTCTGTGTCTCTGTAACTACCTATATCTGTACCTGTATTTTTGTCACTGTAAGTACCTGTATGTGTCTCTCTATCTCTACCAGTAATCGTGTCTCTATCTGTACTTGCATCTGCGTCCGTAATTGTATCTGTAACTATGTCTCTATCTGCCCCTGTATCTGTGTTTCTATCTGTTCCTCTATCTGGGTCTCTGTAGGTACCTATATATCAGTGTCTTTACCTGGATCTGTATGTGGATCTATCTCTTTACCTGTGTCTGGGTCTCTATCAGCCTGGACCAGTATCTTCATCCGTCCCTCTATCTGTAAATGTGTCTTTGTCTGTACTGTACCCTATAATGCTTTCTTGGTATGTATCTCTACCTGTACCTGGGTTTCTGTATGTATCTATACCTTTGGCTCTCTCTGAACCTTTATCTGGTTTGCTCTAAGTATTTCTATGTGTGTCTCTAGATCTACCTGTATCCGTGTCTCTATCTGTATCTATTTCTTTATCTTTACCTCTATTGGTTCCTGTGTTTGTGCTGCTTTTGCACTTCTTTTGTGTGTCTCTACCTCTATGCTATCTATATCTGCATTTATAACTGTACCCATGTCTGTCTCTCTGTGTGTTCCTGTATCTGGATGTCTATCTCTACCTGTATCTCTCTCTCTCTCTCTGTGTACCTGTATCTACGTTTCTATACGTACCCGAATCTGTTTGTCTACCTATACCTGTATCCGTGTCTTTATCTGTCCCTGTATCTAGGTCTGTGTCATACCTGTATATGTGTCAAGGGAGCTTGGAGATGCTCTGAGACTTGCAGGAAGGGTTACAAAATTTGCCTGTTAGCTCTGTTGCTAGTTCCAACATTGCTTCTCATTATGCTAGTTTCCTGAGACCACTGTAGGAAATTACCACAAACTGGGCAGCTTAAACAAGTGAAATTTATTGTCCTAATGTTCTGATGACCAAAAATCTAAGGTCAGTGTTTTGGCAGGGATAGTTCCTTCCGAGGGCTGTAACGGAGGATCTGTTCCATGCCTCTCTCCTAGCTTCTGGTTGTTTGTCGGAAAGCTTTGTCATTTCTTTGCCTGTAGGATCATCACTGATGTCCGCCTTCACCTTCACATGGCGTTCTCCCTGTGTGGGTGCCTCTCTGTCCAAATTTCCCCTCTTTATAAGGACATCAGTCACATTAAATTAGGGTCCACCCTAATGACCTGATCTTTTTTAAAAAAATTAATCAATTTATTTTTGGCTGTGTTGGGTCTTCATTGCTGGGCATGGGCTTTCTCTAGTTGAGGCGAGCGGGAGCTACTCTTCGTTGCGGTGCGAGGGCTTCTCATTGCGGTGGCTTCTCTTGTTGAGGAGCACAGGCTCTAGGCGCATGGGCTTCGGTAGTTGTGGCTCGCGGGCTACAGTAGTTGTGGCGCACGGGCTTAGTTGCTCTGCGGCATGTAGGATCTTCCTGGACCAGGGCTCGAACCCGTGTCCCCTGCATTGGCAGGCGAATTCTTAGCACTGTGCCATCAGGGAAGTCCCCTAATGACCTCATCTTAACTAATGCCATCTATTGATACATTGACTCTATTTCCAAATAAGGTCACACTTTTGTGGTTAGGACTTCCTATGAATTTTAGGGGATACAATTCAACACATAACACTCATCTTAGTCCTTCATTCCACTGCCAAGCTCTTACCTTGACAAGCTTCTGACTCCATCCTTCAGACTGGCTTTGCTCTGGGTTCTCATTTGGGCCTGGGACAGCTAGTTGAGAAGGACACTACCATAATTTGGGGAAGGTAGCTCCAGGGCAACCCAGGGCACAGGCCTGTGAGGCAGAGGTCTGGGGGAAGGGTGGCTCCTCAGACCTAGAACTGGAACTTGGGAGGAGAGTCAGTCAGGTTGAGTTAGGTGATGCTGCAGTAACAAATAAGCCCAAGATCTCAGTGCTTAACTCAACAAAGAATTATTTCTCACTATGCAATATGTTGATCATGGGCCAGTTGGAGTGTTTAGCGCCATACCCTCCTCATTCAGAGCCCAGGCTGAGGAAGGCTCTATCCTCATGGTTTCACTATCCCCAAGGCAGGAAAAAGGAAGCATGGCCTATTGTATACTGGCTGTTGATGTTTCTGCCCAGAAGTGAGATGCCACACTTGTATTTATACACCATTGGCCAAAGCAGGTCACATGTTCACACCTAATCTCAAGGCATCAAGGAAACAATTTTACCATGTGCCTGGAAAATGAACTGGAAATATTTGGAGAACAGCAGGCCTTAGGAAGCCTGGGAGGGGCTTCTGCTTCTTTCTCTCCCTTGTGTCTCTATTTGGGAGGGCTAACATATGTCCTGGTTGGCCAAGGCAATTTACACATGCTGCCCAGCCTACATAGTAATAGTGCTTTCTTTCAGTCTTAAAAGAGTCCCTCTCTGGATACAGATTCTATGTTTCTTAACTTCTTCTTACCCTTCAGCCCTCAGGTGAGCCTTCTTTAGATATCTAACCTTGTCTCAGTTGTGTCCTAGGGCTGAGGAAAATGACATGCATTCAGAGAACAGAAAAAGAGTGGTGTCCTTCAGAGGCTGGCATGGGGGTGGCAATGGTGATAAGCAAGGGGCATCCATGGGAAGGAAAATGATCAGGGTGAGTGTCTGGGGCCTATGTTGCCCTCTCTTACCCCTAGAAGTCTTCTAGTGATGACCAGGAGTTTGGGGGGTTTCTTTTTTAAGGAAGGTGGCATTTTCTCAAAGATACCTCCACAGTAACACCCATTCCTCCTCCATCTCATCTTTCCAGACTAGCGAGGAAGCCACTTCCATCCCAGTGCTGGCATCCCAGTACAGAGAGGCAGGGCTGGCAGGGAGCCCCTTACCATCTTGTGCCAGGATAGACAATGGGGACTCCGTTTGCCTATGGAAGGGCAGGAGTGCCAGCACAACCTCCTGGTTGCTGGGGGTGGGGTGGGTGTCATCCTTTTTCTCCTCACACCTTCCTGCCTCAGGGCCTTTGTACCTACTTTTCCTTCTGAGTGAAATGTCCTTCCCCTCCTCTCTTCATGTCTACCTTCTCATCCTTAGAGGCATAGCCCGTTAGTATCCTCTCTCCCTAGATTACCCTTTCCTTCCATCCTCTGTCCTGGCACCCCATTCATTTCCTTCATGACAGTTGTCATGGGTTTTGAATAACTATTTCCTTGTTAATTTTTGCTTTCCCCTCTAGACTATAAGCTCCATAAGGGTGGAAGCGCCACCTGTTTTGTCCATCATTGTGTCCCACAGCCTAGCACAGTGCTTGTCACGTAGCAGGTCCTCAGCACCTGTTTGCTGAGTGAACGAAAGAATGGTTCAACAGATGAATGAGTGTATGCACTTGAACTCAGTTTCTGAGGATTTGCTGGCCCTGGACAACCACGTGGGAAAGTGAGGGACACCCTGGAAAACCGAAATCGAATTCAAGTTCAAAATGGCCACTCCCAGCAGGTCAGACACAGAAAACTGAGAATCATCTAGGTGTCAGAGTAGAACTCAATACATCTACAGAAGCATCACACTGGAATTTATCAGAGGACAGTGTCTGTCTGAGAAGAGCAGCCGGCCCTTTGAAGTATTGATTGATTTTATCAGTAATACCCATTCCCCCTTGCGGGCAAGTCCTGTGGCCCTGAAGATGGTGCCAACGTAGGGGTGAGATGTGTGAGGGTGACCAGAGATGGCGCTATATAGATGGAAGGGTACCTGCCGGTACCCTTGTATGTGATAGCTCAGTGGAGAGACAGTCTCAGCTGGATGGAAGTGCGGTCTGTGTGATTCCATTTGGTGTGCACTCATGCATGCTCACATCCTCGCACACAAAGATGAGGTTGTTTTCAGGTGGCTCTGTGGCAGATAGCCATCCTTCCTGCATGTAGAAAATATTCAGAGACAGCTTTCTGCTTCCGCAAGTTCCTCTTGATGGCTCATCCCTGCCCTATTCAGAAGGTTCTGGAAAGAACATGGGGACATGGGTTCGAGCCCTGGTCTGGGAAGATCCCACATGCCGCGGAGCAGCTAAGCCCGTGCGCCACAACTACTGAGCCTGCATGCCACAGCTACTGAAGCCCACGTGCCTAGAGCCCGTGCTCCGCAACAAGAGTAGCCACAGCAGTGAGAAGCCCACACACCCCAGCAAAGAGTAGCCCCCTCTCGCCGCAACTAGAGAAAGCCTGCGCACAGCAACGAAGACCCGACGCAGCCATAAATAAATAAATTTAAAAAATTAAATACGTTTTTAATAAATTTAAAAATATTTTAAAATATTTTAAAAAAGAGAAAATATTCAGAGGCACTCAGTGTGGGGAGTATTAGCCCCATTTTACAGAATAGGAGACTGCGGCTCACAGACGTTAAGCTTGCCTAGGTCCTCCCGTGAGTGTGTAGACAGCAGGCAGGCTGATCTCTGCCACTCTCCTGCCCAGTGTTGGACTCTGAGTCAGTGATGGGTGGAGATTGAAGCTCAGAACTTGTGTCTGATTGGCACCAGTGTTAGCGATGCAGATATAAATGTGCTGTGTGATCCACCATGCAAGGGTCTCAATCTCTGGCTGTGGTGAGTGAGGGTATCCCCATTGAAAAACGTCACCAGACAATTTGGAGACCCTCCTCCTTGCAAGAGGGCTTCTCCCAAGCCCCTCACCCTTTGAGAACTACCTCATTGGAAGGTACGTGGGCAACAAGTTCTTAAGGAACTTACTTTCATTTAATGGGTTCGTTATAAAGGCCACGGAACATGTTCCCAACTAGAGGTCAGTTACACCCACATTCCTCAGACTCACAAGATCTCTGACAATTAACAAGCCTCAAGGTGCCCGTGAGGCTTGCAAGAGGCTTGTATTAGCCAGAACATACCATCCTGTCTCCCAGGCTGCTGCAGAGATTTTACTGAAAATATATTCAGTGGGTTTCCCAAACGTTTCTCACATGGGGACAACTCAGATAGGAAGGACACTACGCTTGACTTCTACCCATCACACAAAGGCCTTGTGTGCCTTGAAAAATGTTCAAGGCAAAGATTTCTGTTGACTGTAAAACCTGTTTAGAGAGTGCCTTTTCCATATATGTGTGGGCCCCCGCCTCCACCCACATTCCCCAAGTGCTCACACTTGTGAAAAAATGAAAAAAATGTTTTTTCTGTGGGGCTGTAAAAGAAATTAAACGAAAAAACCTTCTAGCCTTAAACTACTCAAAAGTCTAAGATGGAAAACTCATAAGTCAAATGCCTGGAGACACTTCAGGGAAAAAAAAAAACCCTAAGGTCACACTCAGCTTAGCTGGTACTTCCTTCAGGAAATCTTTCAGGGCCCCTACCCCTGTTTGCCCTCATTCCCCTATGGGTTAATTAATCATTCATCCATCCTTTCATTCAGTAAGTATATGCCAGGTACGGATCAAGGTGCTGGGCAAGCAGACAAGAGAGACAAAAACAGACGAAGTTCCCTGACTTCCTGGAGCTGATGCTCTAGCTGGGAGATGCTGACGATACACAAGGTGAAGAATTGTATCTCACAGTGCACTTGAAGGTGGTAAGTGCTATGGATAAAAATCAAGCATGGGAAAGGCCAGCAGGTGCCAAGTGGTAGAGGTGATGCTGTAATTTTGGACGTGAAGGAGGAGAGGCAGGGTGCCACGTGGATGAGAGAAGTGCATCCCAGGCACGGGGCAACAGCGTGTGCAAAGGTCCTGAGGAGAGGCATGCTCGGTGTGTATGAGGAACACAAGGAGGCCTGTGGGCCTGGAGTGGAGTGAGTGAGGTGGAGCTACAGGGAATGAGATCCCAGAGGGGTTCCCCCATCGCACCATGGGGATGCTCCTCTTGCAGTGCAACCGTAAGGGTCGTTATTGTCACTCTTGTTAGCTGGGTTCCCTGGGACACAGGCTTTGGGGTGGAGCCTAGTGTGCCCTCAGGATCGATATTTGGGCAAGGGAAGGGCAGGAAGCAGCCCTGGGAAGAGAGAACAAGGACACGCAGCCAACCTGATGGGGAACTTTGGAGCTGGGATGACCCTTTAGCATCATCCTGCATTGTGGAGAGGGGGCTGGGCCATTGTTCCCCTCCCCCGTACATCCACCGGTCACTGGATGGGGCTGCTCTTCAGAGGGGATGTGACCTGGGGCCAGGCTGCTCTCATCAGGTGTGGGCCATTCCCGCAGAAGCTGACACTCAGGGAAACTGACACTCGAGAACCCACATGCCCCGCAGCTGGGGAAATAAGTGCTTTAGCCCTGAAGGGAGACTTGGGGGACGCACCACCGCATGCACTGCATTGCCTAGCACCGAGGACTCTCGTGAAGCCAGGCTGTCCGCTAAGCACTTTGTCATGGTCTCATTTAGTTGTCACACAAAACCTGTGAGTTAAGTATTACAATTCACTTCACTTTATAGAAGAGACCCAGAGGTTGAGTAGCCTGTCCAAGGTCCACGCTACTAGGCAGCTAAATGGGTGTTCCAGTGCAGATGTATCTGACTCTGAAGAGTGAGCTCCTAACCACTGGATTCACCTCCCTTGCTCCGAATGCCTTGCCTCTGTTGATACAGCCCAAGGGCAAGGCCACCACTTCACTACGCTGACTCACATCGGACAGTTGAGTACTGCTCCTATCTTCCTGGCCCACCTCTCTGTCCTGCCCTGGTGCTGCGGAATTTATGGGCCCTGATACGGGGTCCTTAATCCTTCCTGCCCAGATGCTCTCCTAAGAGTCAGCCTCTGCTCCAGCATACAGGGGTCCCTTGGAAATTTGCCCAGCCATAGACCTCTGATGAGAAGGTTTATGACACTGAGGATACCAGGGTTGAACAGATCCTTAGAGACCTTGGCTAACTGTCTTCATAGGGGGCAATGTTGAGGTCTGGGAGCTGCCTAGGCTGACAGCCAGGAGTTGCAGGATGGAATCAGACTGAGTTGTATCCCTCAAACATCATACATTGAAGTCTTAACACCTAGTACCTCAAAATGTGACTGTATTTGGAGATAAGGTCTTGAAAGAAGCAATTAAGGTAAAACGAGGCTGTTAGAGTGGGCTTTCATCAAATCTGACTGGTGTCCTTTTAAGAAGAGGAGATTAGGGCTTCCCTGGTGGTGCAGCGGTTAAGAGTCCACCTCTGGGCTTCCCTGGTGGCGCAGTGGTTGAGAGTCCGCCTGCTGATGCAGGGGACGTGGGTTCGTGCCCCGGTCCGGGAGGATCCCACATGCCGCGCAGCGGCTGGGCCCGTGAGCCACGACCGCTGAGTCTGTGCGTCCGGGGCCTGTGCTCCGCAACGGGAGAGGCCACAGCAGTGAGAGGCCCAAGTACCACCAAAAAAAAAAAAAAAAAAAAAAAAGAAGAGGCGATTAGGACATAGATGTGTACAAAGGGAAGACCATGTGACCTTGGTGTTGAACCTAGGTCTAGCCCAACAGACGTAGACACCAGGCCTGTGCTCCTCCCTCAGCCCCAATCACTGTGGCTTGGCCTCACTCTGTGGAACTTAGCTTGGTGTAGGGCCAAGGGCACTAGTCTTGGAGTCAGAAAATCTGAGGACTTTCTCTTCATCTGTCTATCTGTGTGAACCTGAATCAGTCACTTAACCTCCTTGAGCTTCTATGTCCCCATCTGCGAATTGGAAGGAATGAAGGAACACTTCCATCCTAAGGGCCCATTTGACGTGCCGGCAGTTTCGAGGGCCTGGTGGGAATGTTGGAGGACCCAAGGACAGACAGCTTTTTGTCATCATAATCCCAAACACTTGACCAGAGCATTACGTTACATGAAAAGAGCCTGGCCTGTAATGGATGGTACCGCATGCCTAAGCCACTTCCGGGGAAAAGAGAAAAGCACACATGAGTGGTCCATCAGGGCCTGGATTACTGCCCTGGGCAACTGGCAGCTGTTCGAAGGCCACACCCTGCAGGTGGGAGGGTGGAGAAGGAGGGGGAGAGGTGAGCAAGCTCTCTCCGCCTCTGTGCCTCAGAAGGGGACGGGCGCAGCTATGTAGTACCGACCCTGGGGCTCCATAGGCGTGGGGATCAGTAACCCCTCGGCACAACATGGAATGAGCAGGTATGCCATATAATAATCATGATACTAATAATAACATTAGCAGTTATAACGGGGGAGGTAATCCATCACTCAAACCCATGATTTCTTTCCTTTAAATTTGCGGAACCAAAATATTTCTCTTGTCAGTTCACCCTGAAGTTGGAAGTTCATAGTGGGAGTGAGGAGAGACAGTAACTCACTCTACCTAAATCCTCAAGTGATCGGTGGTTCATCCCTCTGTGGAAGACAGCTATACAGCGATGGGAGCCTGCTGGTCAGGGGATTTCTGTCTCACTCTCAGGGCGCTTGGAAAATCAGGTTAGTCAGTACAGATTTCTCAGGAACCAAGGGGGGTTGGTTGATCGTGAAGTAACTTTTATACAGGATTTTTTTTTTACATCCTTATTGGAGTATAATTGCTTTACAATGGTGTGTTAGTTTCTGCTTTATAACAAAGTGAATCAGTTATACATATACATATGTTCCCATATCTCTTCCCTCTTGCGTCTCCCTCCCTCCCACCCTCCCTATCCCACCCCTCCAGGCGGTCACAAAGCACCGAGCTGATCTCCCTGTGCTATGCGGCTGCTTCCCACTAGCTATCTATTTTACGTTTGGTAGTGTATATATGTCCATGCCACTCTCTCACTTTGTCACAGCTTACCCTTCCCCCTCCCCATATCCTCAAGTCCATTCTCTAGTAGGTCTGTGTCTTTATTCCTGTCTTACCCCTAGGTTCTTCATGACTTTTGTTTTTCTTAGATTCCATATATATGTGTTAGCATACGGTATTTGTATAGAGGACTTTTTTTTTTTTGCGCCATGCGGTATACGGGATCTTAGTTCCAGGACCAGGGATGGAACCCGTGCCCCCTGCATTGGGAGTGCGCAGTCTTAACCACTGGACCGCCAGGGAAGTCCCAAAGATTTTTTTTTTAATTTTGTGGGGTTTTAAAAAATTTATTTATATTTTTGGCCACACCGTGTGGCATGCAGAATCTTAGTTCCTTGACCAGGGACTGAACCCGTGCATTGGCAGTGTGGAGTCTTGACCAATGGACCACCAGGGAAGTCCCTTGGAGGCAAATCTTGATAAATTGTTCCAGTTCCATAGCAGAGTTCTGAAACTTTACCTTGCCAGGAGTCAGAACCCCGGGTCCTCTTCCTCACAGCTACAGCAGAATTTGCATTAACACAACTGTGCCAACAGCACCTCTTCTTCAATCTACCACCTGTTAGATGTATAGCCTTGGGCAAGTTACTTAACCTCTCTGTGCTTCAGTTTCTCCATCTTTAAAGTGAGGCTAGTAACAGTACCTCCCTCATAGCGTTTCCATGAGAAATAATACATTATTCAAATAATACAACACACTCACTTAATATATTAAGTGCTTGCAAGAGTGCTTGAAGCATGCTAAGCATTCAGTAGGCATTACTACTGTTATGAGTATCACGATTGTTATATAGTATCCCTATCTATTCTACTTGGTTCAGAGTGATGAATGGTCCCCAAGCCCTTCAGCCTTAGGAGTGATACTGCATGACTCAGTCCTGGTCAGTAAGAGTACTCTATCTCAGGCAAAGGTGAAGACAAAAGTAAAAGAGAGCTGGGATCACAATCTTGTTCTCAGAGAAGGTTGAATCAACAGAAGGGATATTATCCACAATGATCTAATAGTCCAGAAAAACTGTGAACCAAATAATAGAGTATCAAAGTTCATGCAGAGGGCTTCCCTGGTGGTGCAGTGGTTGAGAATCCACTTAACACCAATGCAGGGGACACGCACTCGATCCCTGGTCCGGGAAGATCTCACATGCCACGAAGCCACTAAGCCCGTGTGCCACAACTACTGAGGCTGTGCTCTAGAGCCCGCGAGCCATAACTACTGAGCCCGCATGCCACAACTACTCAAGCCTACACACCTAGAGCCCGTGCTCCACAACAAGAGAAGCCACTGCAATGAGAAGCCTGCACACCACAACGAAGAGTAGCCCCCGCTCGCTGCTTCTAGAGAAAGCCCGCGCGCAGCAACGAAGACCCAATGCAGCCAAAATAAATTAAATAAATAAATTTATTTTAAAAAAAGTTCATGCAGAAAAAAAGTACAGAAAGTGCAAGGAGAAATAGAAACACATTTGTAGTAAGGAAATCTATCTCTCTCAGCACATAGGAGAGCAAGTGGACAAAAGATAAGCAAATATATAGAAGACCTAAAGAATATGACAAAGTCTATCTATGTGTACCATCTTTTATTAGGTTATGCTGTGGTATAACAGCGACTTCCAAGGTTCAGAGGTTTGCAACAGCAAATGTTTATTTCGTGATCACATCACATGTTGGTTGGTGTCGCCTTTGGCTCTCATCCGTCGGTTTTCTTTACTCTGAGATCCAAACTGGAAGAAGAGCCCCTCTCCAGGATATATCAGCATTGTGGCAGAGGGAAAAGAGCAATGGCGTAGCCAGTGTTGGCTCAAAGCTTCTGCTCCTTGTGGCTCAGATCACTTCTATTCATATTCTCCCGGCCAAAGTAAGTCGCATGGCCAAGCCTGATGTCACTGAGATGAGGAGTTATACTCCATCCGCAGGATGGCACTGCAAGCCATGTGGCAGCGGGCAGGAATTGTGTAGTCTTTTTACATGGGTAGCAGCAAATGGTTGGGAACAATAATACAATCACAGTATCTTATTGATATATATCATGTTCTGTACTATGTAATGCAGCTTGTAAGTACCACTGCACATTCACAAAAATTGAACATATGTTGGCCCACAAATAAAAAGTCAATATATTCTAAAATGTAGAAATAAAATTTTGCCTTCAGAGACAGCAGACTCGGTTGTCTCAATTCAATTCTCCAGCTGAGAACAACTAGAAAAGCTAGAAAAGTATTAAGATAATCAGAGAGCTAAAGGCAGGGAGAATTTACAGGGCCAGGATCTGAAAAAGAAGGGAAGCACAGAGAACTGAGCCTGGCATTTGGCTACGATTTTTCCCTGGAGGGTGAGAAGTTGTGCAGATTCAGGACCCACTAAAGAGGAGCCTTGGTGACACCTTCTCAACCCCCAGGTCTTGAGTTGGGATCCTGAAGGGCTACATCCTAAGAGTAAGGGCTAACCAAGACTAGATTAATCCTAAAAAGGACAGAATTTCAGTTTAAAATCATCTCAGTCCCGAACTGGATTAAGCTAATCTGCTCCTAGCCTAGTTGTCTGCCAGAAACAAAACTATAGTGGAATACATCATTAACCAGAGTTTCACAATATCATGGTACCTTAAATTTTCTTAATAAACAATATTTTTCACTTAGTAAAAAATAACTAGTGATAAAAGAAGACAAGATATGATCCAAATACTTAAAGGAAAAAATGAAGAACTGAAACAGATCCTTTAGTCCTAGTTAGCCGAGTTCTTTTTTTAAATCATGAATGGATATTGGATTTCGTCAAATGCTTTTTCTACATTAATTTTTTTTTTTTTTTGGGGTTTGCGGGCCCTTCCTGTTTTTGGCCTCTCCCGCCGCGGAGCACAGGGTCCGGATGCGCAGGCTCAGCGGCCATGGCTCACGGGACCAGCTGCTCCGCGGCATGAGGGATCCTCCCGGACCGGGGCACGAACCCGCGTCCCCTGCATCGGCAGGCGGACTCTCAACCACTGCGCCACCAGGGAAGCCCTCTACATTAATTTATATGATTGTATGATTTCTGTTCTTTAGCTTGTTAATATGGTGGATTACACTAGTTGATTTTGAATATTGAATCAGCCTTGCATAGCTGGAATAAATCCTGCTTGGCTATGGTGTATAATTTTTTCATACATTGTTGGATTTGATTTGCTAATATTCTGTTGAGGATTTTTGCATTACTGTTCATGAGAGATATTGATCTGTAATTCTCCTTTCTTGTAACGCCTTTGTCTGTTTTTGGTATTGGTGTAATGCTGGCCTCATAGAATGAGTTAGGCAGTGTTTGCTCTGCTTCCAGTTTCTGGAAGGGATTGTAGAGTATTGGCATAGTTTCTTCCTTAAATGTTTGGTACAATTCACCAGTTATACCATCTGGGCCTCATGTTTTCTGTTTTGGAAGATTTACAACATTGATTCAATTTTAAAATAGATATAGACCTCTTCATATTATCTATTTCTCCTTGTGTAAGTTTGGTAGTTTGTATCTTTTAAGGAACTGATCCATTTCATCTAAGTTATCAAATTTGTGAGCATAACATTGTTCATAGTATTCCTTTATTATCCTGTAGTCCATGGGATCAGTAGTGATGGCTCTTCTTTCATTTCTGATATTAGTAATTTTTTTCTTCTCTTTTTTTTTCTTGGTTTGACTGGATAGAGTTTTATCACTTTTACTGATCTTTCAAAGAATCAGCTTTTGATTTCATTGATTTTCTATACTGTTTTTACTGTTTTCAGTTTCATTGATTTCTGGTCCAATTTGTATTATTTCTTTTATTCTACTTCCTTTAGGCTTAAATTGCTCTTCTTTTTGTAGTTTCCTAAAGTGGAAGATTAGATTATTGATATTAGATCTTTCTTCTTTTTTAATATGTGCATTTCATGCTATAAATTTCCCTCTAAGCATTGCTTTTGCTGCATCTCACAGATTTTGATAAGTTGTATCATTTAGTTAGCAATATTTTTAGGTTTATTTGAGCCTTCTTCTTTGACCCATGTGTTGTTTATAAGTAGGTTGTTTAATTAATTTGACGATTTTCTAGCTATCTTTCTGTTTTGATTTCTAATTTAATTCCATTGTGATATATGAATATGTTTTATATGATTTCTACTCTTTTAAAATTGTAAGGTGTATTTTATGACCCACAATGTGGTCTATATTGGTGAATGTTCCATGTGAGCTTGTGTATTCTGTGGTTGTTGAATGGATTATTTTATTATATTTTCATGCTGTATTAGATTTAAGTTTAAAAAACCTTTTCAAATTATGTTACCTGCTATAGATCATTTTACCTACTCCTCTGTCTGGCAGCCAGTCTCTGGTCTCTTCAGCAATAGTGAGGTAGACACCTTTTCCTCAGGGAAGAGAAATCCATGGTTTGTTGCCTTTGCCAGTAATGAAAATGTTGGAGATCTAGGTGGCAAAGCTGTTGCCTTTGGCATCTTGCATATGAACCATATCAAAACAGCCAGGATGTCTCTCCGTTGGTGATCATACCTACTCTTTTCAGGTTAGCACCTCTGGTCACCACCATACACAGTATCCAAATCAATTTGAGCAGTGTCATTCACCTTGCTGAGGGGATTAGGGTAGCAGATAATTTGAGGATCACTGGTCACTGGAGAAGTGATTCCTTTTGTGCCCACAAAGATCTTTCTCCCTTTGCACAATTTGCATGTGGCCTCTTTGGGCATAATATGATGAACAGCAAAGCAACACTTGGTGTCATAGATTGGTCTTGTCAATGCTGATGACATCCATAAAACCAGCAGGGTAGGTTATATCAGTTCAGCCCTTACCATCAGCCTTAATGAGCTGCTTCATGCAGATCTTCTTTACTTCCTACTGGAGCATACTTAAGTCTGTTACTTAGGAAAACGATGAGGGGGAAACATTCTCTCAGGTTGTGGGGATTGGTAGATGGACAAGGAGCCATGTATTAATTGTATAATTTAAAACTCCTTTGTTTTTAAGACAAAATGTTCAGCTTGATAGTTTAAGGCTCATAGAAGGGTCAGTTGCTTCTTGGAACTATGAGCCATGGCTGCGCTAGGTACTGAAAGAGCTGCGTGGAGTATTCTATAAATGTCAATTACATTAAGTCGATTGATAGCACTGTTCAGGTCATCTACATCCCTACTGACTTTCTGCCTGTGTGATATATCAATTACTGACAGAGGGTTGTTGATGTCTCCAACTATAATTGTGGATTTCTGTATTTGTTTTTTTCAGTTCTAGCAATTTTGGCCTTGTGAAATAAAAGTGTCCCTATCCGCAGATGGCATGATTGTCTATGCAGAAATCCCAGGGAATCTATGTCAAAAACTCTTAGAACTAATGAGTTCAGCAATGTTGCAGGATACGAGATCAACATACAAAAAGCAATTGTATTTCTGTATACTAGCAATGAACATGTCGAAACTGATAATAAAAATTATAATACCATCTAAAGTTGGACAAAATATACTTAGGTGCCCTCAAGGAGCTTGCAGTGTAGCTATGTACTGATCTGTGCTGTGGCCCAACACAAAAAGATGAGCCCGGCCCATCAGATCCTCTAAGGAACTTGTGGCTGGGAACTTCTAAAGGATGAGGTAGTGAGCGGTGGGAGCAGAAGCTGGAAGGCCATGAGGTCAACAGAGGTCAGAGGAGCCATAAGAAGAGACGTACCTCTGCCAAGTTCTTGGGAGGCTGAAGTTATCAGGGAGAATGAACCACAGTAGTGTAGAAGCCATGAATAGAGAAGTAAATAGTAGAAGGTGAGGAAATCAGTTGTCAGGACAATTTAGGTGACAAGTGATGGAAACCCACCTCAAACTAGCTTGAGCCAAAAAGGCATTTATTGGTTCACTAGACTGGGAAGTTCAGGGCTTGAGCTGGCTTTAGGGGCTTAAAATTGCTACGGCTTTGCCCCTCCTTCCTTGTCTTGGGATGTTTTTTTCTCAAAAATTGACTCCATTCTGTAGATAATTTATTCCTTCTGTAGACAGCCACTGATGACTGAAGTTAGTTGGTTCTTAGTGTTTTTGGTGCTAGCAGAGAGAGGGATCCTCACCCACCATGCACTTCCTCTCTGTGAAGAGTCTCACCGACCCAGCCTCAGTCAGGTGTTCACCCCTAGACCAATTCCTCTGGCTAGAGACCAATTCCTCTGGTTACCCTCATTGGCCAGTCTGAGCTATGATTAACAGCCTCCTCACTCCCTCAATGAACCATATTAATTGAGGAGGAGTAGTTTCCTAAAGGAGAAACCCAGTATTCTTAGAAGACGGAGGAAGGGTTATGGGCTGACCAAAGCAGTCATGTCCACTCCATGGAGTCCCCTCTCTTCCCACTTGAGGATACTGGAAGGAATCTCTTTCTGGGAACCAGAAGGCTCTCCCTAGAATAAGTGCTGCCTGTCATGTCTCTCCTTTGGTTTTGGTTTTCTTGGTGTTTAGGGAAATTCTGTGTGGCATGGTAAGGGGAAACAGCAATGAGATCTGAGTCTGTACCAGCAGAAGTGGGCATGATGACCTTCCTGGCAGAGCTAGGCATTGTCAGCCTTGTGCTTGAGGAAGCAGAATCATGTGCTGGGGCATGGAATGGGCCCCAGCAAGGGCAGCTTGTGAGTGGTGAGTGGTGAGTGGAGAGGAGAGGAGTCTGGGAGAGTAAGGGATGGAGAGCTGCTGGTTGCCAAGTGATGGGAGAGCGCCACTGGGGCCTTGAGAGACCCAAGTGTACATGCCACTGTGGGCATCCCTGGCTTTCTGAGTGCACTTCTCTCCAAATCCTTTAGTCATAACACTATTTAGGCTGTTTTAAATCTTGTTTTTTTGTAACGACTAAATATACAAATAAAGAAATAATTAATGTTGTGAGATTAACAATTTATACTCACCCTACCCAGATAGGCAAAGAAGTTCAGCCTTCCTAACTTGCTATAATTCTTCTTATCTCACTTTGAAACTCCTGTTCCCATGATGTAGAAGAGAAAAATCGTGGACTTGGTAATTAAAGGATATGAACTCTTCTGCAGATTAAGGTCATTGTTTTTTTAGGTACTTCAAACTAACTAAATGCTCAGTCTTTTCGACCTTCTTCTCCAAACACTTGTGCTATCCAAGATGGCATCTGGCATGGGGAGATTCCCATGTATCTTCAGGGAGAGGGAATCCCAGCTCCACACGGGGGTCTCTGTGCTGCCCTCTGCGTTCTTGCTGGCCGCTGTGGCCATGTCCTTTGTCCTGCCTGGTCACTGGGTGTCTTGCTGCCCTCTGCTGCTGAAGGGTGCATTAATGAAACTCGGGAGGTGGACCACCAAGCCCTGATCATGCCACCACTGCCCCACTCAGCCCAATATTGGGTCTCATTGGTGCTGAAGATCTTCCCCAAGCACTAATGTGTGTGACGTGCCGTGGCACCATGATTTCAAGAGAATGGGTAATTGGACAGTTTAATACTCTGTATCATTGAATTTAAGAAGCACTGTTATTTTGCATACCCCTAACAAAGTGAATATGTTGCCAGCTAAACCATGAAATACCATTGCTTGTAAGATGCGTCTCAATTTCAGAGATGAGAAAAGTGCATCTCAGAATCATTAAAATATGGCATTTTGTAATTAATGTAATGGTTAAGAGCTCTGATACTAGAGCCAGGCTGCTTGGGTTTGAATCCCAGCTCTGCCACGTCCAAGCTCTGGGGTCTTGGGCCAGTCACTCACTATCACTGTGCTTCCGTTTCCACGACGGTATAACGGGGATAGATCAACTTCCTGGTGGTGTTGTGAGGATTGAATATATGTGTAAAGCATTCCAAATAGTGCCTGGCACACAGTAAGCACTATATGTGTTTGCTATTTCTATTATAAAATATCCATCACATCTGCAAATAAGGGATAAACTGCTTTACCACCACCTCACTGGGTAAGCAGGGCTCTTGCCAGCCCTCCACCATGGGCAGGCAGGCCTAGAAGGTGCCACTGCAGGTGCCTTGCTGCAGTAAACAAGTGGCCCCTTTTGCACAACTTAGCAAAAGTTCAATTAAGACTCGTGTTAATCTCTCCTGGATTCCGTTTGTCCTCCTCCACCGTAATTAGTGAACAGTGAATCAGGGTGGCAATATTCAGTTTGTATCAGGGTAGCATTTTTTTTTTTTTTTTTTTTGTACGCGGGCCTCTCACTGTTGTGGCCTCTCCCGTTGCGGAGCACAGGCTCCGGACGCGCAGGCTCAGCGGCCATGGCTCACGGGCCCAGCTGCTCCGCGGCATGTGGGATCTTCCCAGACTGGGGCACGAACCCGTGTCCCCTGCATTGGCAGGCGGACTCTCAACCACTGCGCCACCAGGGAAGCCCGCTTCTTCATTCTTAATAGTTTTAAGAGAATAATCACTTTATTTTTTTTTATAAAGTAGGTAATGCATATTACAAAACTGAAGCAATTTAAGAATTACAATGAAGAAACAAGTAAATCACCAACAATTTCATTACCCAGAAAAGAAAGAAATACGGTTACCATTTGGGGAATAGCTTCCCAACCGCCTCTTTATACACATGTCCAGGTAGAAGACAGCAAATTGTCTAGAAAGAATTTTATAATACTGGGATCATACTGTTGTTTTTAATAAAAAGTGTGAAATTTGGTTTTACTTGAATTTAAAGTATAAAAAAGGAGTTAGTGTAAAAATAAAGGTACTGCTGAACTTGATGTAAATGTTCCTTCCCGCTAAGGTTTATTAGCTCCAGAGAGGCTCCTCTGGGGGACAGAAGGGTGATTGGAAAACATTGTTTCCTTTTCCTCCTCTCCCATCTTCTGCCCTTCCTGTCTGCCTCTCCCCTCTCCTCCCCCACTTTTGAAATCTACATAACTACTAGCGTTTGAAATCTACATAGCTACTAGCTTTTGAAATCTACATAGCTACTAGCAACTGACTCTCCACAATGGAAGATGAGACTTGTTCTCATCTTTTCAATCTTTCCACCTCATTTTCTTGTTCTCCCACTTTCCAATTTTTGTTGGTTATTTTGGCTTCACTTTTTAAATGGTTATAATATACTCTGTTCTGCAAGGCTGTGACTCTTCCGGTCATTTAGTGGAGATTCTATAGTTAGCCTTAGTTTCATATTTTAATGGATTCAATAGAAATAGAGAGCTAATGCGCATAGCTATCTATTTCTGAATTCTCATCTACCCCTTGGTTGGCAAGATTTTTCTCATTGGGTATGTTTTTCAAGAAGGGCTAATGCATACTCAATTCCCTGAGTCTTTCCTGACTGTGAATAGCATTTATCCTTGAATAATAAATTGGCTGGGTGAAATATTCGAGTCATACTTTCTTTCCCTCAGAACTTTGTAGAACATCGCTCCACTGTCTTCTGGCACTGATAGTATCTATGGAGAAGTACAGGAAAGTCTGGTTTTTATTCCCTTTGGTGATTTGCTTTTTCTGCTTGACTATCTGAAGAACTCTCTACTTCAAGTTAAATAATTTAATCAAGACATGCCTCCAAGTTAATGATTCTGCATCCATTTTTTCTTCATATGTGGTATGCTTTTATGACCTGCTGATTCAGTTCTTGCTTTGAGAAAATTTATTCTCAATAGACCTCTGAATATTTTCTCCTATTTTATTTATTAAGTTCTCTTTGAGCTCTTATTTTATTAAATCCGTTCATCCACTCAGGCAACAAATATTTATTAAGGGTCCACCAAGTGCCTGGCGTTGTGCCAGATAAAAATTCCTGCCTTCCTGTAGTTGACATTTTAGTGGGATGAAGATAACAGGAAATAAAATAAACACATAGTGTATTCGATGGTGATAAGTGCTATATAAATTAGGGGATATATGGGGCTAGAATCCTAAATAGGGTGACAAGGGAAGGCCTCCTGCAGGAGGTGACATTTGAGAAAGGCTTCAGCTTCTCTTGATTTGCATTTCCCTGATCAATAATGACGTGGTCTCTCTCTCTCTCTCTCTCTGTGTGTGTGTGTGTATACAGACAGACAGTAGAGAGAGACAGAGAGACAAACAGAGACACAGAGAGACTATACATATTTCCTTTCCTGTGAAATACCTGCTCATGTCCTCTGCCTGTTTTCACTGCAACTCTTACCCACTTTTTAATGATTTGTAGTTCCTTGCCTTGGATATTTTGTTGTTTATATATGTGGCAAAAATCTCCCAATCTCAGACTAGTCCTTTCGTTTTGATTATGGTGTTTTGCTTTTTAAAAAATATTTGTTTATTTATGTATTTATTTGGCTACACCCGGTCTTAATTGCGCCACGTGGGATCTTTAGTTGTGGTATGGGGAATCTAGTTCTCTGACCAGGGATCGGACTCGGGTCCCCTGCATTGGGAGTGTGGAGTCTTAACCACTGGACCACCAGGGAAGTCCCTTATCGTGTCTTTTGAGTAGGAGAATTTGCTACTTATTGATCTTTTCTTAGTGCATTTTGGGGCTTGGTTAAGAAATTCTTCCCCACCCCAAAGTCAGAACGCTATGGTCCACTAAAAGTTTTTAAGTTTTACTTTTGACATTTAAGCATTTGATCCATCATCTGGAGTTGATTTTTGTGCGTGGTGTAAGATGGGGCAAAACATCTGGAAGGCTACATACTCAACAGTTAACAGTGGTGACCTCTGGGGGTAGAGGACTTTCAGTTTTTGTGTTTTTTTTAAGATTATTATTTATTGTTTATTTTTGGCTGCATCAGGTCTTAGTTTTGGCAAGCGGGATCTTCGTTGAGGCATGAGGGATCTTTCTTTGTGGCGCACAGGCTTCTCTCTAGTTGAGGTGCATGGCCTCAGTAGTTGTGGCACACGGGCTTGGTTGCCCCACGACATGTGGCAATCTCAGTTCCCTGACCAGGGATTGAACCTGCATCCTCTGCATTGCAAGGCGGATTCTTTACCACTGGACCATCAGGGAAGTCCCGACTTTCAGTTTTTTTTTTAATCTTTTATCAAAGTAATATATAAATGCAATTTAAAATCGTAGCACTTTCCATATAAGTGGACTGATCTTGAAAAACAGCAGGGCCCACTCTCCTCCCCATTCCTGCACATCACTCTACAGAGATAACATGTTCAAATCACATCTTTTTAAACTGGTATTAACCTCCTATTATTATTATTCAAAATAATATAATATTCCTTGATTTTTCATTTTACACATGATTTAATCGGGCCTAAGTATTTTAAGATGAGGAGTGGTCTCTCTCACACTAGTGGGCACCCCTATACTCCCTCTTCCCCCTGCTTCCAATATAGTTCTATCATAATCTTTGGTAGAATAAATGTTCAGTGTTTACATTATCATGACTATGTAGATACCATTCACAGCCAAGCAATATCTTTCTCTCCCATTACAACACACCTTTTGATTTTTCCTGGAGTCAACACTTGCTGCCTTTAGTTGATTTGCTTCATTTTCTCTGCACCTATGAGTCAGTGTTCTTCCAGGCTTTCTAATCAGAGATGTAAAATTCCTTGTAATACAGCCACACACATCAGATTTGCTTCCTTGTTTTTCACCCTTGGGGGTCGCCTTCTTCTAATGACTTGTTCTTTAGACGTAGTGCACAGCTCTCATCCTGGAGATTCTCTTCTCCTTCCTCTTTCTCGCCCATTTTCTTAGATCACATGTTACCCTCTTTTATGTTTTAATTCTTCATTTTGAGGGGGCATCCTCTGGTAGCTTCCTGAGAAAGTGTGCATGGAAGTTACATATTTTGGGGGATTGTATATGTTTGCAAATAGCTTTATTTCTCCCTCACGTGTGATTGATACTTTGCTGGATATAGAATTCTAACTTGGAAACAATTTTCTCTGAAAAAATTTAAGGCATGCCTTTACTGTCTTCTAGTTTCCATTACTGCAACTAGTCAGTCATGTACCATTCTGATTACCAATCTTTGGAAGCACCTTTCCTTTTCTGAAGCTTTGAGGATCTCCTCCTTATGCACAGTATTCTGAACTCTTATGATGCTGTATATTCATGTGGGTATTTTTTTCATTTATTTTGATAGGTACTTGGTGGGGACTTTTCAACTTCACATCTTTCATGAAGACTCATGTCCTTTAGTTTTGAGAAATTTCACTGTATTATTTTTTCTCTCCTCTATTTAGTCTGTTCTCTTTTGTTGGAACTCCTATTCATTGAATTTTGGACCTCTTAGACGGATACCCTAATTTTTAGAATATTTTCTTTCTTCTCTCTCTATCTCTTGGAGAGTTTCTTGACTTTATTTTCAAATTTCCTCTTGAATTTTAAATTCCAACTATCATATTTTTAAAGTTACCAATAGCTTTTCCTTTTCCTCTTTCCTTTCCCATAACCTCCTCTCCTTCTTTAATTATTGCAACATCTTGCTGTATCTCCCTTAATATTAATGTTTGTTTGAAATCTGCCTTTTCTGCTTCCGCTGGAATCTGTGTGTGGGGATGTGTTGCTGGCAGGCAGGTGGGAAGCTGGTCACCTGGTGGCCTTAGATTCCAGAGTTCTGGGAGCTGGGGGAGAGGGAGACGTCACTTAGCGTGCAGGTTTGCTAATCTCTCTGTTGCCCTCCCATCCTTCACAGTGCCTGGCGTTCACAGTTTCACAGAGAATAAACCTCTTGTCTCCTGACTGGAGGTATGCTACCTGACTGGCTGGGATAGAAATGGGCACCTGCCCCTTATAAGATTTTTAATAAACCCTTGTATTTTCAGCCCCATGCACTACCCTACCTTCCTTGGTGCCTGGCGTCTCCAATTCTGAAGGCTCTCTGGGTTCTCTGGAAATCAGCTTGCTTCTCCCCTCTGATGGCTTCCTCTAGCTGGTTAAGCCAGCCACTGTTGCTCTGTCCACGTTCCAGCTTCTGAAAATTGCCATTTCTCTCGCAGATCTTTTCTTTTGCTCTTTTTGCCATTGTGAGTTTATAATACTTTAAAACATCACTTTAGGCTCAATCTGAGTGAGGTTTCTGGAGGGAGCAGAATAAACTCATCTGTTCAATCTGCTATGCTTAACCGGAATTGTTAACCAATTCTTTTTCTTTTCTTTAGAACCTCGTTACAAAGAATTAGATTAATCATAACCCCTGGTTTACAGTGCACTATCACTACTGGTTTTTTCACGGCCTTAATATATTCATTTTAATTATTTAAATTAATATAAAGACTGCCTATGATCCTTATATCCAACTTGAGAACTAAGACATTACCCTTATCTGACACTGCTTTGTGTTCATCTTCCATCCCATTCCCTGTCTCTCCCATAATTAAGAGGTAATCACTATCCTGAATTTTTGTATTTGTAATCGAAATGCATACATATGTATGTAATTTTATCATATGTATGCAATAGATTGTCATTTTCTTTTCGAAATTCATAAAAAAGGGTCATACCATATATGTAATCTTGGCTTGCTTTTTTCAGTCAACATTGTTACTAACATTTTTCCATGTTATTGTTTAAAATTTTAGTTCATTCACTTTCACCACTGAATAATATACCATAACTTGTTAATTCATTCTCCTGTTGTCATTTGCGTTGTTCTTGTTTTGTGCTATTGTGGGCAGTGCTGCTGTGAACATTCTTATACAGGTCTCCTACTGTACTTAGAAGTGACTGCTACATTGTAGGAGACACAAACATCCTACTCCACAATATTAGGCCAAATCGTTTCGGCTAAGTGGTTGTACCAATTTTCACTCGCATCAGAAAAGCGTAAGATATTCCGATGTCCCTCATCCTCTCCAACAGTTGCCAGACTTTTTAATTTTTGCCAGTTGAATGAGTGTAAAATGGCGTCTCACTGTAGTTTTGGTTTTCATTCCCCTGATTGCTAATGAGGTTGAGCATCTGCTCATGTGGATATTGGCCATATGTGATCCCTCTTTTATGAAATGTCTGTTCATGTCTTCTGCCTATTTACCTGTTGAGTTATTTGGAGTTTTTTCCTTATTATTGATTTGCAGTCCTTTATATACCAATCTTTTGTCAATCATACGCACTACCAAATATCTTCTCCCAATGTGTAGCTTGTCTTTTCATTTTTTTTAAGGTGACTTTTAATGAGCCGAAAGTCTGTATTTTAATGTTGTAAATTTGTCTTCTTTTAGTTAGTGCTTTTTGTGACTAATTTAGGAAACCTGTGCTGGCCATTTGCCCGTTTGCTCTCAGATTCATTCTCTGCCCTCTCCCTGCTCTGGTTTGAAACACCGGGGGCTGGCATCCTTCAGGCTCGCATGTCCATTGGCTGCCAGTTAGAGTTTGGCCAAAGGGAGGAACTGGTCTGACGTCTAAAAGCAAGAGGAGTGAGAAGCCAGGGTATTTTCTCCCTTCTCTCTTTGCTTTGGGTGGCATCTCTGGCAGTGGCCATGTCTCCTCCATAGTTATAATTCCTATTAGGCAAGCCTGTTTCTGCTCCACCTGAATAGTCTGTACTCTACAATTCCAGCTCCTACTGCGTGACCCCAGCTCCTGAGATCTGGTGATATCATCTCTTCCCTTTTTCCCCTCCATCCATAGGGGTGGAAGGGGCTTTCTACAGTCGTTAATCTCTGGGTTGCTTCCTTGTCCTTTGTTTGCCTTTTCACTTTTCCAACACCTTTGCAACTAGTTTCGTCTTAGTTTTCCTCTCGTGATCTACCAGTGTGGATTTTGTTTATATAACTGGATCACCACTCCAAGGTGGAAATATATTCATCTCTAGTTTTAACTAAAAGTTTAATGTTTTTCTTTTGATAATCAAATTTTAATCCATCTGGAGTTAATTGTTGTGTAAGGTAGTTTATTTCATTGTGGTATAAAGTAGTGATCAAATTTCATCTTTTTATATGGACAACCATTGTTTTCCAGCTCAACTTATCAAATAATCCCTTTATCTCTACTGATCTGTCATGCCCCCTCTTTTATATGGCAAATGCCCATATATATCTGAATCAGTCACTGGTGTCTCTAGTTCCTTTGGTCTGTTTAATTGTCCCTGTAGAAAACTTTAATACCCACTCTCAACAGTGGATACATCATCCAGTCAGAAAATCAATAAAGAAACAGCAGATTTAAAAAACACTATAGACTAAATGAACCTTACAGGCATATATACAGCATTCCATTTAACAGCAGCAGAATACACATTCTTCGCAATCACACGTGGGACATTCTCCAGGACGGATCATGTGTTAGGCCACAAAACAAATCTTAAATTCAAGAAGATTTAAATAATATCAAGAATCTTTTCCAACCACAATGGTATGAAACTAGAGATCAGTCATAAGAAGAAAACTGGAGGACTTCCCTGGTGGTGCAGTGGTTAAGAATTTGCCTGCTGATGCAGGGGACACAGGTTCAATCCCTAGTCCGGGAAGATCCTACATGCCGCAGAGCAACTAAGCCCATGCATCACAACTACTGAGCCTGTGCTCTAGAGCCCACAAGCCACAGCTACTGAGCTCACACACCACAACTACTGAAGCGTGCATACTGTAGAGCCCGTGCTCCACAACTACTGAAGCCCGCACACTTTAGGGTCTGTGTGCCACAACTACTGAACCCGTATGCTGCAACTACTGAAGCCTGTGTGCCTAGAGCCCATGCTCCATAACAAGAGAAACCACCACAATGAGAAGCCTGCGCACCACAGTGAAGAGTAGCCTCCACTCACCACAACTAGAGAAAGCCCGTGTACAGCAATGAAGGCCCATTGCAGCCAAAAAAAAAAAATCTTTATATAAATTATAAAAAAGAAAAGAAGAAGAAAACTGGAAAATCCACCAATATGTGGAAATTAACACATATCTGAACAGTCAATAATCAAAGAAGAAATAAAAAGGGAAACCAAAAAATATCTTGGCATAAATGAAAATGGAAATACAACACACTCAAACTTCTAAGATGCAGCAAAAGCAGCCTTAAGAGGAATATTTATAGCTGTAAACACCTACAGTAAGAAAAAAGAAAGATCCCAAATAAACAACCTAACATTACACCTCAAGTTATTAGAAAAAGAACAAACTAAGCAGAAAGCTAGTAGAAAGAAGGAAATAACAAAGATCAGAGCAGAAATAAATGAAACAGAGAATAGGAATACAATAGAAAATATTGATGAAAATAACAGTTGTTTTTTTAAAAAGATAAACAAAGTTGACAAACATTTAGCTAGACAAACCAAGACAAAAAGAGAAAAGACTCAAAATTATAAATGAAAGAAGACACATTGCAAATACAAATGATTTGTATTTGTAAAAGACACAAAAATACAAAGGATGATAAAAGACTACTATGAACCATTATAAACCAACAAATTAGACAATCTAGAAGAAATGGATAAATTTTTAGAAACATACAAACTACCAAGACTGAATCATATGGAAACAGACAATTGAATAGACCAATAATGAGTAAGGAGATTGCATCAGTAGTCAAAACCTTCAAACAAGGAAAATCCCAGGATCAGATTGTTTCCCTGGTGAATTTTACCAAATATTTAAAGAAGAATTAATGTCAATTCTTATCAAACTCTTCAAAAAAACTGAAGAGGAGGGGACACTCCCAAACTCATTTTACGAGGCCAGCATTACCATGATACCAAACACTGAAAGAAAAGAAAACTACAGGTTAATATCCCTCATGGGTGCTAAAATTCTCAACGAAATACTACCAAACCAAATTCAACAGCACATTGAAAGGATCATACATCATGATCAAGTGAGATTTATCTCTGGGATGCAAGGATGTTTCAACATATGCAAATCAATAAATGTGATACACCACATTAATAAAATGAAGGATAAAAATTACATGATAATCTTAATAGATGCAGAAAAAACATTTCACAAAATGTCACATTTGTTTATGATAAAAACTCTCAACAAATTTGGTATAGAATGAATGTACCTCAACATAATGAAGGTCATACATGACAAGACCACAGCTAACATCATACTCAATGGTAAAAGTTTGAAAACTTTCTTTTAAGATCAGGGACAACACAAGGGCGCCCACTCTCACCACTCCGATTCAACATAGTACTGGAAGTCCTAGCCAGAGCAATTAGGCAAGAAAAAGAAATAGAAGGCATCAAAATTGGAAAGGAAGAAGTAAAACTGTCTCTGCAGATGATATGATCTTATATATAGAAAAGCCTAAATGCTCCACCAGAAACCTGTTAAAACTAGTAAACAAATTAGTAAAGTTGCAGCATACAAAATCAACATGCAAAATTCAGTTGCAATTCTATACAATAACAATGAACTATCTGAAAAAGAAATAAAGGAAACAATCCTATTTATAATAGTATCAAATTCAATAAAATACTTGAGAATAAATTTAACTAAGGAGATGTTACACTGTTAACATCTCCTAATAAATTTAACTAAAGATCTCTAAATAAATTTAACTAAAGATCTGTACACTGAAAACTATAAGACATAGCTGAAAGAAATTGAAGACACAAGAAAAGGAAAGGTATCCCATGTTCACAGATCAGAAGAATTAATATTGTTAAAATATCCATACTACCCAAAGTCATCTATGGATTCAATACAATCCATATAGAAATTCCAATGGCATATTTCACAGAAATAGAAAAAAATCCTAAAATCCATATGGAACCACAAGAAACACTGAATATCCAAAGCAATCCCAAGAAAGAAGAATGAAGCTAGAGGCATCACACCTCCTGATTTTGAACTATATTACAAAGCTATAATAGTTAAAAACAGTAAGATACTGGCATAAAAATAGGCATAGACCAATGACCAGAATTGAGAGCCTAGAAATAAAATAAATATATACAGTGAACTAATATTTGGCAAGGGAGCCAAGAATACTCAATGGGAAAAGGATAGCCTCTTCAACAAAAAGTGTTGGGAAAATGATGTTCACACGCCAAAGAATGAAATTGGACCCCTATCTTACAGCACTCACAAAAATTAACTGGAAATGGATCAACAACTTAAATGTAAAACCTGAAACTGTAAGACTCCTAGAAGAAAACACAGGGGAAAAGCTCTCTGACATTTGTCTTGTTAATAAGTTTTTGAACATGACACCAAAAGCACAAGCAACAAAAGCAAAAACAAACAAGTGGGACTACATCAAGGTAAAAAGCTTCTGTACAGCAAAAGAAACTAACAACAGAGTTAAAAGGCAACCTACAGAGTGAGAGAAAATATTTGCAAACCATATATCTGATAAGGGCTTAATATCCAAAATATGTAAGGAACTCATTGCAATTCAATTAGCAAAAACCCAAATAATCTGATTTAAAAATGGGCAAAGGACCTAAATAGACATTTTTTCCAAAGAAGACATACAGATGGCCAACGGGTACATGAAAAGGTGCTGAATATCACTAATTATCAAAGAAATGCAAATCAAAACCACAATGAGATATCACCTCACACCTGTTAGAATGGCTATTATCAAAAAGACGAGACATAACAAACATTAGTGAGGACGTGGAGAAAAGAGAACCCTTGTGCACTGTTAGTGGGAATGTAAGTTGGTACAACCATCATGGAAAACAGTATGGAGGTTCCTCAAAAAAATGAAAAATAGAACTATCTTATGACACAGCAATTCCACTTCTGGGTGTATATCCAAAGGAAATGAAATAATTATCTGGAAGAGATATCTGTACCTCCATGTACACTGCAGCATTATTCACTATATCCAAGATATGGAAACAACCTAAATGTCTGTCAATGGATGCATGGATAAAGAAGCTGCTATAGAATAGAATATTATTCAGCCACAAGAAAGATGGAAATCTTGCTATTTCTGATAACAGAGACGAATCTTGAGAGCTAAGTGAAATAACTCAGTCAGACAAAGAAAAATACTATATGGTATTACTTATATGTGGACTCTTAAAAAAGCCAAACTCATATAAACAAAGAGTAGAATGGTGGTTGCTAGGGGCTGGGGGGGTGGGAAAATTGGGGAGATGTTGGTCAAAGGGTACAAATTTTCAGTTTTAAGATGAATAAGTTCTGGGGATCTAATGTACAGCATGGTGATAATAGTTAACAATACTGTTGTATAGTTGAAATTTGCTAAGTGAAGATCTTAAATGTTCACACATACACGTAAGTAGTAACTGTGAGGTGACGAATGTGTCAACTAACCTTAATGTGGTAATCGTTTCACAATATATCATGTATATCCAATCAGCACATTATACATTTTATTCTTACATGATGCTCTTTGTCAATTATATCTCAATAAAGCTAGAAAATAAAATAAAACTCTGACATTACAAAATCCCTGTATTCTTGGCATGAACTCGAATTGCTCAAGGTATGTTATCTTTCTTGTAAACTGTTTTTGTTTTTCTGCTGATACTCCTGATATATCCAGTGATTGTCTGTGGTCTGTTCTTTTGTCTATTGGTATTGGCAGCTTGTCTTGTGTTTAAATCTGCTGCCGCCCACCCCCCGTCTTAGGTGGTAAAGCTCTACCTCCCTTTTTTCACCATTGCAAGCTGGTTTTAGCAGGAAAAAAAATCACAAGTACCCAGTAAGATTTCTACTCCACTCCCCAGTGATTTTCAGTGGAAGAAAGGGCTTAAGTTGAGGAGTGTTTCTTTTCCTTTCTGAAGCACTTTTTATATGTCATCCTCCAAACCAGAGAGAACTAGTGAGACCAGCTGGAATTATCTTCATTGCCCTATGCCCAGGAGTTGGAGGGTTGTGTGTTGTCTCCTAGAATCCTCTTTCACTTTAGTACAAGTTATATTGTGCCCGGCATATGCATTCACCAGGGAAAATTCTTTCTTCTTTCTTTGGGCCTTTTTGTTCATTTCAATGGGCGATTTCTGTCAAGGCACACATATACTGGCATCTTTCCCAGAAGTCAACCCCTTTTGTAAAAAAGTAAGAAAGACTAACAAGAAAAGATTGATCATTGAATTCAAGAAGTTAGAGAGAAATTATTACATCAACAGTAATGAAAAATGCAAGGAAAATAAAGGGAAGGAATTAATAAAGACAAAATAAATTACTGAAGTTGAAGACAATTGAAAAATAAATTGAAGAGCTTGTTCTTTGAAGACATAAAGTAAAATTGTCTAAACACTGGCAAATACAATCAATCAGTTAAAAAAAAAAGGATCATACAAGTTTACATGGCTCAGCATATGACAAAGGATAGTTCTGGCCAAGAGAGAGAGATTTCTTTTAAATTAAATTATAAGATATTATTATGCAAATTCTATGCTAAATTTTGAAGACCTGGGATGCCATGGATGGTTTTATAGGAAAATATAAATGACCAAAAATTGACCAAAGGATAAATAGAGAGTTGAATGGATGAATAATATTGAAAGAAATTGAAAACATTAAAGCACACTGTAAGGTCCCTGGACCACCTGCATCAGAATCCTATGGGCTGCTTTTAAAATGAATATTCCTGGACTCCAACCCAGACCGGTCAGATAAGAATCTTTAGCATAATTTGGGTTTGAAAAGTTGAAAATGATAGCCCAAGAAGAAAAGAAAAAAGTGCAGACTAATAAAATAAAAATTCCTAAATAAAATGCCAAAAAATAGAATTCAGCACAATATTAAATGAATGACGAAACACATCAAGTGTTATTCCAGATGCATGTATCCAAACGCCCACTTGATGTCTCCTCCTGTGTGTCTAAACAGGGATCCCGAACTCAACATGTCCCAAACCAAGCTCCTGATCTTCCCTCCAATACCTGCTCTTCCTGCAGTCCTCCTTATTTGAATATATGCAAATCAATTCTATTACCTGTGACACCTCTATTTCTCTCATGCTCCACAGCCCATCTGTCAGTGAATCTTGTGGGCTTTCACCTTCAAAACATATCCAAATATGTCCAACACGCACCTCCACTGTTAGCTCCATGGTCCAAGCTCTTCTCCACCCCATTTCCCACACAGCAGTCAGAGGGAAATTTTTCACACATAAATCAGACACCCCCTCCCCCCCATACTCACCAAAGGCTTCCAGCCACGCGGGTCATCTTGTCATTCCTCAAACAATGCCCAGTGTATTCTTGTCTTTTGCATGGACATTCTATATTTGTTTCTTTATTGACTCTCCCACTAGAACGAGAGCAGTGACTTGGTTTGTCTTGTTTGCTCTTGTGTTGTTGCATCCCCAGAGCCTAGAACAGTGCCTGGCACAGAGTAGGTGCTGAATAAATATTTTCTCACTGAATGAATCCACGAACGTAAGGGTGATTCAGCGTCAGAAAATTCACTGTTAACATTAATCACATCAACCAATAGTTCAGAGGTGACTGAGCACATGATAATTTCAATAGATACCAAAGAGATACTTGATAAAATTTAACAAATATTTCTAGTAAAGATTTGGTAAGCTCCTTGATTAAAAAAACCGATTCCAGGGCTTCCCTGGTGGCACAGTGGTTGAGAGTCCGCCTGCCGATGCAGGGGACACAGGTTCGTGCCCCGGTCCGGGAAGATCCCACATGCCGCGGAGGGGCTGGGCCCGTGAGCCATGGCCGCTGAGCCTGCGCGTCAGGAGCCTGTGCTCCGCAACGGGAGAGGCCACAACAGTGAGAGGCCTGCGTACCGCAAAAAAACAAAACAAAACAAAAACCAATTCCAAATGAATAGCTCAAATTGTAGCTAATTGTGAAACCCTAGGGATTACTGACAGTAGTGTAACACCAACTTATTTTTTCTTCTTGCCCTTTTACTAGGACTTACTAAACACTAGATGCTGTAATAAATACCTTACACATACCATGCGATTAACCCTCATGCCAATCTTATGAGGTCTGTGGTATCTTCTCTTTACAGTCAATGACATGGTGGCCCTGCAAATGTAACCCCTGTACCAAAGTCACTCAGCACGTTTGGGAGGCAGCTGGGACACAAAGCCAGTGGCTGGCAGGGGTGGTGGTGGTGGTGAGGATTGGGCTTGACTGTGCCCCAGAATAACAATGAGCGTCAAAAGAATAAACTCCAATCGGCGCACAGATGTGAAAGATAGTTCCTCTTCACTAATAAACAGAGAAGTGCAAACGAAAGCAATAATGCCTATCAAATGAGCAGGTATTTTTAAGAAGGTAGAACGGCCCGTGTTGGTGCAGGTACCAGACGGTGGGTGCTATCTTTCAGCACTGGGGACTGCACATGGTTCAGTCTTTCTGGAAGGCAACTGTCAGCCCATAGTTTAAGCCGTGTGACTGTTCATTTTCTTTGACCCAGCAATTCTGCTTCTAGTAGTTTATCCTTAGGGAATAATTCTGGATGTGGGCGAAGACTGAGTTACAAGGATATTCAGCGCAGAGTAATCTTACAAAATAACCTGTACAGCATGAACTCCATTTTTTTGAGGTGTATATAGAGGGGAGGAAAGGGAGAGGGAGAGAAGAAACATATCAAAATAGTAACAGTGGTTTTTCTCAAGAAAACCAGATTACATGTCATTTTTTGTTTTGTTCTGAACACTTCACTCTATTTTCTAAAGACTTATAATGATCATATATTAGCCTTGTAATCAGAGAACACAATAAAATTATTCTCCTTCTGGAAATAAGGTGGGTGCTTTCTTTTCTCGTACTTTGGCTTTTGAGGTGGGATTACCTGTGTTTGTTCATCCAATAAACCATCCCTCTGCCAGGAATGGGGATACAGCAGTGAACGACAGAGTCTGAGTCCCCGCTTGTGTGGAGCTGACATTCTAGTGCGGTGCGACATTAAACAAACAACATGCAGTTACATAGGAACCACGTCTACAAGGGATGTGTGCTATCAACGACAATCAAGATGGAGCGAGGGGTAAAGGGTGCTGTTTTAGATTCAATGGTCAAGGAAAGTCTGTCTGTGGAGGTGATATTTGTGGAGGAGGTAGGGGAGCTAGCCCCCTGGGTATCTAGGGGAAGAGTGTTACAGGCAGAGGGGACAGCACATGCAAAGGCCCTGAGGCAGGACTGTGCTTAAAATGTTGGAGGTCCAGCAAGCAGGCTGGTGGCCTGAGAGCAGAGGGAGTGAGGAGGGGCGGAAGGAGCTACCTTCAGATGGGTTATGGATACCAGATCAGGTGAGGCCTTGTTGGCCCAGGGGGTGATATGGCTTCTGGCTGCCTCTGCAGGAAGAGATCCGTTCCTGCTGGTCCTGGGTGGGAGCAGCCCGCACACCCAGGCCCACACTGCTTGTTCCTGCAGCCCGCTCTTTCCCTGGTCCCGTTTTGGGGCGGCAGACAGAATCTTGGTGCTGCCTTATGGATCTGAAGCTTCCACAAGAGGCTTACATCATATGACGGCAGGGTGGGTTACAGGGATATCTACATTCTTCTTTTTGTTTGTAAGTGCTTCTTCACTTTTCTGAAATGCACATGAGTTACTTTCATTACCAAAGACAGTTATTTTTAAAAAATGACAAAGGCAAAAACGTTAGCAACATGGAATTATTAATGATGCAATTTGAGGGGAGAAAAAGCAGAATGTAATATCTTTTGGATCTGATGATAATAACAGTACAAGCATATTGTTGCTTGTGGGGAGGTCCAAAAGGGAGAAGAAGAATGCTCTGTTCGAATAGGGGGTTATGGCTACTTTTCTTTCATTTCAAAATTGTCTTAATATTGTTTTCTAGAGACATGTTTTCTAGAGACATTGTTTTCTGACACATGTTCCTGACTCCCTGGGCTGCTTACAGGAAGTGTCTCAAGTGCCACTTGGGCCTGGTGAGTCAGGAGTCCCCAAAGTGCACGTTCCTTGCAAACTCTGTAACTGATGGGTGGTTTTTATTTTTTAATTCTTTTTCAGATTCTTTTTCCATTTAGGTTATTACAGAATATTGAACAGAGTTCCCTGTGCTATACAGTAGGTCCTTGTTGGTCACCTAGGTCCTTGTTGGTTATCTATGTTAAATATAGCATCAGTCTATCAAAACACACAGGCAATTCAGGGGCATTCTTAAGACCATTCCAGCAGAGCTTGGGAGACCACGCAAAGATCCTTTGGTGTGAACTAGTCTAGCTGCAGTCAGGACCCTGTGTACTGAACAAGATGGCTCTTTATCCCTGCTGGCCATCCCTACACCCAAGTACTCCGTCTGTGCTATGGTGTCACCCTTGTTAGCTCTGGACGTCACTCAAAAACCCTTAGCAGAGTTTGCAGGGTTTCTGATGGTTCCAAATTGGACACACTTGGGTTCCGATTATACAAATGATGTAGGGTAAGGGGGAGAGTGTTTGTATTGTTTCCATTTTACTTCTGAGGACAGAGGCCAAGAGAAGCAGTCATCTACCCAGGCTCACATAGGATATTAGTAGGGGAGTCAGGACTCACAGCCAGGTTTTCTGATCTTCTTACTCTGCTACCCTGCCTTCTAGCCGTGGCCTGGCCGTGCGTTGTCCTATGACCCTGCACCTCCATTTTGTCACCTGTACAACTGTCATGGCCTTGGTCAACATCTCCCAGCTCGGGTCAGTGATGGTGTGCCATGGGTTTTCCAGACTTGAAGATGATAATAACTCCTAGTTCGATTTCAATGAAAGGTTATTTCATTAAAATTACGGGAAAAAAATAAAATTAAATTAAAAAATAAAATTATGGAAACATTTTTCCCTTTAAAACCAGAGTAGTTTGAAAGCAGCTCAGTGAGTATTAAGTGAACACGTGTGGGGCTTAGCGTAGAAATGACTGATATCAGTTCATAATTCAGCTAAATACCACTATCCCCCATGGTCATTTTGACTCATTATACAGTTGTAAATTGATTTTATTCTTATGTAAATAAAACATTGTTTATTTTAAATCTGTAAAGGGCCATGGGCATAAGCATAAAGAATACCTGATATTCACATACAAGTTAATGAGGAGGATAAAAATGATAACAATTTTGCAAATTTACCCCAGGATGATTTGTACCAGATATGTAAATTATATTCATGTCACCAAAATTCCCATAAAACACCCCAAGGAGCTCCTATTCCTTCAAAAAACAATGTTAAGAAGAGAAAACATAGTGGCGATTATAGCCAATTAGAATTTTCATTTGTTTGAAATAAAGGCTAGCAAATTATTTTGGAGAAAAGTCCTTACAACTAGCAGCCTTAAATGTCATTTCTTAGCTAATCATTTAGACACAAGATGTGTAAATTAAAAACAATAATTATGAGATTTTTAAAGTTAAAATAAGAGAATCTCAAACGTTGGGTCACAAAAGCAGGTTTTGCATCTACTTGCTCCTGTAACTAACATACATAAAATGAAGAGTATATGTCACTTTTTAAAATGCAAAAAGTCTGAATTTGTTTATTGCTTAAGAATGTTATATGATTAGTAATATTACTATGAAAGGAGATCATAAATCAGAAAAGAGTGAGACTGGGACTTCCCTGGTGGCACAGTGGTTAAGAATCTGCGAGCCAATGCAGGGGACACGGGTTCGATCCCTGGTCCGGGAAGATCCCACATGCCGTGAAGCAACTAAGCCTGTGCGCCACAACTACTGAAGCCCACGTGCCTAGAGCCCATGCACCACAACTACTGAAGCCCGTGTGCCTAGAGTCTGTGCTCCTCAAGAAGAGAAGCCACCGCAATGAGAAGCCTGTGCACCGCAATGAAGAGTAGCCCCTGCTCGCCGCAACTAGGGAAGGCCCGCGAGCAGCAACGAAGACCCAACACAGCCAAAAATAAATAAATAAATAAATAAATATTTTTTTTAACAAAGAAAAGATTGAGACTTGCCAGCCTAGATGTTTCTCCAACTCTTTCCTGCTCTTCCCTCCCATCCTCAGTTCCCATCTCACAGAACAGTGCAGGGGAACCAGTGCCAAGGAAATAATGTTGCCTAAGGCAATACCCATCCTGGGGAGTGTTCATATGTGAATGCAGGTGTATGAACATGCGTGTGAGTATGTGTGTGTGTATCTATGAGTCATTTTGTGTATGTGTGTATGAGTACGTGAGTGTGTTCGTGAATGTGTGAGTAGATATATGAGTAAGTGACCAGGTGCAAGCGTGTATAAATTCATGTATGTGTGACTGTGTGAGCATGTGTGTCTGTGTGTGTGAAACCACCCAGAGGAAGAGAATCTGGGTTGACATGACTGTGGAACGGCAAGTTCTAAAACATACAAACCTATTAAATGAAATTGATTCCCCGTATCCTGAGAGGAGCTGAGAAGAGTGATTCCATCTCTTTCTCTTCCCATTTGGTGGTTAGTCACGTGGCTATGTTTGATCTGGTAGAAACAGATGTTGTGCGTGTGTTGAAGGGCGACTGGCGAGGAACACTCCACGAAGTGGACCAACCCATCAGCCCAGGTTCAGCCAGCTGGGTGCTCTCAGGCATGAGAGCAGCTCTGGGCAGCAGAAGCAGGAATCCAAACCACCGGTGCAGAGTGGCGATCTCCCAAGCTCCTCGCCTGGCCCTCCCTCCCCCTTCCCTTTCTCTCCCCCTCCCTCTATCCCCTCATCCCCCCAGGACACACACACCAAAGTGGGCTCATGCCTCTGTCTTTAATAAGCTCAGAAGACAGTAAATCACAGTAATGAGAAAAACAAGGCACACATCTGCTCCCGATGAAGCATTGCACATAGACAGATCAATTGCTCTAGAAATTGTCCTTTGGACATTACTCAGGATGTTGTCCTGCCAGAGTGCAGTTTCCCATGTGTACTTGGACGACGTGTTTCTCTAGTGGGACCATTGTCATGTTTTCAGTTCAGGCCATTCTGACTGAGGAGTTTGGGGTTGTGTTTCCAAAGTGCTTTTCAGTTTTTTATATTTTGTTTTTTTAAACCTCAGAGCCCATTTTCACAGAAAAACAATTTTAGCAAGGGTGGTGAGTTTCCAGGACTATCTGGCAAAAATACATGCTTTTGGCCTCCGAAATGTTTTCAGAGTCTCCTGTCAACATTAACCTCCCTACCCCCACTGCAACTCCCCAGGAATCCACATTTATTTGTGACAAGGATGGAAGGCAGCTTGTGATTAAAAGCATCCATGGGCCTGGCCATGAGCCTCTCTCAACCAGCTCTGATACTCCCATGCCACATCCAGAGGCACAGGTAAGGGCGTTAGAAGTATACAACCTCTTAGGGCTTCCAAGGACTGCTCCCATCAGGACATATGCCTGCCTTCCTTCCTTCTTTCTTTCTTTCATTGATTCATTCAACACTGGTTTAGACACTTGGGGTACATCAGTGAAGCAAACCAAGATCCCTGCCCTTCTGAGGTTTACAACATAGCAGGTAGTGATAGACATACAGGAGGCATCATAAATGAGGAAGCAGTAGAGTATGTTAGCAAGCGCTATGGAAAAAAGAAGAGCACGATGGGGACAGTGACAGAGTATTAAATGGTGTGATCAGGGCAAAACTCTAATTCGACAAGATACATGTACCCCTAGTTTCATAGCAGCACTGTTTACAATAGCCAAGATATGGAAACCACCTAAATGTCCATTGATAGATGAATGGATAAAGAAGATGTGGTACATATATACAATAGAATACTATTCAGCCATATCAAAGAATGAAATAATGCCATTTGCAGCAACATGGATGAACCTAGACATTATCATACTATGTGAAGTAAGTCAAAGACAAATATCATATGGTATCACTTCTATGTGGAATCTAAAATATGACACAAATGAACTTATCTGCGAAACAGAAACAGACAGAGAACAGACTTGTGGTTGCCAAGGGGGAGGGGCGTGGGGAAGGACGGATTGGGAGTTTGGGATTAGCAGATGCAAAGTATTATATATAGAAGGGATAACCAACAAGGCCCTGCTGTATAGCATAGGGAACTATGTTCAATATCCTGTGATAAACCATAATGGAAAAGAATATGAAAAAGAATATATCCATATAGACATATAAAACTGAATCACTTTGTTGTACAACAGAAATTAACACAACATTGTAAATCAACTATACTTTAATTAAAAAAACACAAACCAGGGCTTCCCTGGTGGCACAGCGGTTGAGAGTCCACCTGCCGATGCAGGGGACACGGGTTCGTGCCCCGGTCCAGGAAGATCCCACATGCTGTGGGGTGGCAAGGCCCGTGAGCCATGGCCGCTGAGCCTGCGTGTCACACCAGTGAGAGGCCCGCGTACCGCAAAAAAAACCAAACAAAAACACAAATCAGAGTGGTCAGGGAAGGCCTCACTGATAAAGTGACACCCAGAAGGACGAAGTTGATATCAGGGAAAATGCATTCCAGTAGAGGGGACAGCTAGAGCAAAGACCCCAGGGCAGGAATGCGCCTGGCATATTTGTGGAACAGCGAAGAGGCCCGTGTGGCTGATTCAGAGAGCAATGGGAGGGGTATAAGGCAAGGAGATGAGACTGGTGGTCGGGGCCAGAAGACGGAAAGGGCCTAGTAGGCCATGGTGAGGACTTGGGCTCTCACTCTGCATGGGATGGGAGCTGGTGCAGGGTTTTGAGCAGAGGAGCGATGGGACCTAGCTTGTGTTTTCATACAGTCTCTCTGGCTGCTGTGCTGGAAGCACTGTAAGGTGGCAAGCTTTGGAAACGGGCTGATGCAGTCATTCAGGGGAGAGACGATGGCGGCTGGTCCCATTCGCTGGGCTGAACTGCGGAATTGGGAAACCTGCCTCTGGGATAACGGCAGGAATTGAGCAAGGTAGGTTTTCAAGGCTGGAGGTGGACAATTTTTTGGCAGTTTGGGGTTCAATTTTGCTTCCACCTCGTCTGGAGCTTGCCATATCTGTTCCACTCTAAGAAAGAGAGACAGAGTCAGAGAGAGACAGAGACACATAGAGACCTAGTCCTTCAGGTTTTTCTTAGATAGGCAGACCCTAAAGGGAAGCTGCTGCTTACGAATTCAGAGGATAAATATGAAACCCCTTCAGGGGTCTGGGTCCAAGGCCCTGGGTACCTGGTGGGGGGGGAGGGGTATGGGGGTGTGGGTGTTGGTATCAGATTCCAGGCCTGGCAGGCAAGTAGGAAGCAAGGCTGACTGCTCTTTAATTGATGAGCTGCCTCAGTTTCCCCCTCAGCACCCGCTTGCTTCCGATGGCCGTCTCTGGAAGCCTTCAGAACACAGAGGGTAAACAAAGTCCTCTCCTTCCCCCCCCCATCAAATGACTCCACTGTACTTTGCCGGTGTGCCCTGAGCAGAAATCTGGGAAGACGCACCCCACCTCCCCTCCCAGTCTGTTGGCTGTGCCCTGGAGGAATTTAGGGACGGGATCTGTAGGTGCACCTGGGCTGGAGCCTTTTTGGAGGGGGAGGAAGTCTGCGTGCTTTGGGAACTTCGGGTGGGAGTGGCAGCAAGACACCAGGGAAAGGGCTAGACGGGGAACTTTGCAACGGGGACCTTGCGTCCACTGCACAGACCGGGGACATCCAGAATTTTGCAAAGGGTCCCGGACAGGTCGGTATTCGGAAGGCCGGTTTTCCGGTCCTGACTGCACCACCGTGGAGCTGGAGCAAGGCCCCGTCCCCTCTGGATGCCTCCCCCGAAGTAGAGGGTGGGCCCAGGTGACCTCCAAGGCCTTCCAGCTCGAACCCGGGGGACCGCGGCTTAGCCAGAGGCCGGCTTCTCCCGCTGCGCTGAGCCAGCTCCGCATAGGGCGAGATGAGCTCGGAGTCAGGGCTTTAATAATTCACGCGGTGGCGGCTCGCATTCGGAATACAAACGCGGCGGCCAAGCGCGGGAGGGCTGGGCGGGAGCGCCCGGGCTCCGCCGCGGGGCTGCGCTGCACGCGCCCGCCACCCTACGGTCAGTCTGCGCACTGCAGGCTGCTCTGCCCTTGACTCTGGGATTAGGGTTGGGGGTGTACCCGCTTGTACCCGCAGTCCCTCCCTGACCATCTCTTGGTGATCCTTCCCTACACAGAGCCACAGAACGACTTTCCCCTTCCAGTTCCAGCTTTGGGGACTGCCCTCAAACCCCAGCAAGCCAGACCCCTCCTCCTGGGCCCTGCGTCTCAGGAGTCCCAGGCTTTGCAGTGCCTTCCTCGAAGGAAGCCCCCAACCAGTTCCAGGGAACCCCTCGCCCAGACAGAGATTTTCATGGGTCTTGGTCCCCGTTTCGCTCCTCTCTAGGCTCTTGGATCCTCTACTCTGACCCCACCCATGGGATCGATCAGACATCCCGAGAAGCTCCAGGATTCCTGCCTATGGGAGCAATCTCAGGGCCCCAGGGCCGGGCCTTGCTTCTAGGGGCTCCTTCAGGAAGGCAGATGGCTCCCGCTGGCTAGCAAGGAGATAGAAAGCGTGGGCCATAAGACTGGCACCAGCGTGCTGATTTCAGTGACTCGAATCATTCAGCCCTAGGGGTGCCCTGCAGTAAACAAACATGTGAAGGACTGCTGCCTGTGCAGTTTATTACGGAAACACTTAAGCATCAACTCCTTCCTTCCACAAACCTTGAGTGCCTCTGCTGTGCCAGGGACATGGCTGGGCACTGGATATTGGGCCCGGGATTTAGATTCAAAGAGGTTCTCATCTTCTGGGGCCTCTTGACAGCTCTGGCCCATCGCTCCTCTTCTGAAAGGGTCTCTTCCACGGGCTTCCAGGACACCACCTCTCCTGGCTTTCCTCTGACCTCAGTCCACTCCAAGTCTCCTGTGTAAAATTCTTTGTCCCTCAGGGCTCTGTTTTGGGCTCCTGGCCCTTCCTCTGTCCGCACTCCCTCTCCATCAAGCTCATCCATACTCGGGACTTGAATTACCACTTGTGCGCAGACAAAGCCAATGGCTCTACCTCTGCTCCCGACCTTTCCTCCATAGTAAGGTGGGCATCTGCACACGAACATCCCCACGGCCAGCACCCGCTCACCGTGTCCAAATCTGACTTGAGGATCTTTCTCAGCCCCGATGGGTTCCGTGGCCATCAGGATATAGTGCAAACTCCTTAGCACGAGCTACAGAGTCACTCATGACCCAGGTCCTGTCCCTTACCTCTCTCCCCAGCCTCCCATCCACACTCCGGCCGCTCAGGTCCTCACGTGGGCCACACTCTCTTTGTCCATGCTCTTCTCTCTGCCCGTCTCACGGTTCATCAGCCTCTCCTGGCTCTTTGCTTTCCCAATTCATCTGAGTCCCCATTATGCATCAGTTCAATCCCTGTCTTCTAATACCTTCCAAACAATCCCATTCACCACCCAGGTCCTGCTGCTGCGTCTACCTTGAGGATGCTAACCTAGCCATCCACCCTCTCCTGGAATATAATTCCTTCTCTACAAAGCTTACTTTAGTGACAAAGTGAACCTTGGTGACCTTAACAGAAATTGGTGCCATGATAGAGAAGGAAACCAGGTTGGAGTGAGTTGAGGAGTGAGTGGGGCACTAGGGAATCCTGGTTTCTCTCGCTACAAGGCTTTTGTAGACATTGTTTGTTGGAAATCTTTCTCTCTCATCCTTGCCTAGTTAACCTTTTTTTTTTTTTACATTGTGTGGCTTGCGGGATCTTCCCCGACTAGGGATTGAACCTGTGCCCCCTGCAGTGGAAGCTCGGAGTCCTAAGCACTGGACCGCCAGGAAAGTCCCTAGTTAACTTCTAATACAGCGTCTCAGTGCAACCATCACTTCCTGAGGGAAGCCTTCCCTGACGTCCCCGATTCAGAGAAATTCGCCCAGCTACTCTTTCATTGCACCATGTCCTTACCTCTCCTTCAGAGTGTTTTTCTCCATTACAAGTCTTTATTTATTTGTGGGACTATAGTAGAATCAAAACCCATCACCCCGACCAGACTGGAAGATCATGAGAGCATGTTCTGATCTGTCTTTGTTCACCACTGTGTCCCAGCATCTAACACAGTCGCTGACACACAGTGGGGAGCTCAATGAATGTTTGTTGAATGAATGACAAGGGGGTGGTTAGTGACCTCAGTGAGAACAACTGAAGGGGCTGTGGCCATATTGTGTGATGACTACATGAGGAATTTCAGAGGATGAGTACATTTGGGTTATGACTATGGAAGGGGTGGCTGAAGACGGGAGGAGGGGAAGGTCCCTGGTGATGAGAAGGCTGATGTGTGAAGAAGAGCCCGTTGCTTCCTGAAAGTCTTCATGGCCATATATGGTGACAGATGGAGGCAGAGGTGCCTAGAATGTTCCAGTTTGTCCTTGCTTTCCTCTGTTCTATACCCAGCTCTTCTTCCCAGCAGTGGCCCGGGGCCTCAGGCCCACCATCAGATGCTTGGTGATAGAACACAGAGGCAGCAGCTTCCATAGACTTCCCCACAGCCTCGCCTTCTTTGCTGACCGAAGCAGCTAAACACACTTAGCTTCTCCAATTTTCCTGTAAGCTCTCACTTGTTCATCATACCAGCGCTTTGGGGAAACGCTTTAGGAACCCTTGCTCTGACCCTCCAACTCTCCCTTCTAGACTTCACTGCCCAGCATCTCCCAGCATGTTGTGAGGTCTAATCTCCCTTCACGCCCATCATGACTCTGCTTCCCTAACTGAACTGTGACTGGTAGGTAAACTTACGGCTGGGTTGCCCTCCTGGACACTGAAGTCATCCAAGGTGATGGTCTGGCTTTGGGGGAGAAGAAAGACTATGAGCCTGTGTCTGAGTCTCCAGTGACATACGTAGGCGGCCGTTAGATGACAGCAACCAGGAGGGGAGGAGGACGGCAGAGGCACCTGGTGGCGTGAGTAGCTGAAGAGGAGGAGAATTTACACGCAGATGGCGGAACAATGGCCTGAGAGGAGCATCGTGGAACGGGAAGGATGCTTACCCCTCTCCTACCTGCTGAGAGCCAGGGCTCAGGATGAGGTGAAGGGAACCTCCAGCTGGGCTTCCCTGGTGGTGCAGTGGTTGAGAGTCCGCCTGCCGATGCAGGGGACACGGGTTCGAGCCCCGGTCCGGGAGGATCCCACATGCCATGGAGCAACTGGGCCTGTGAGCCACAACTACTGAGCCTGCGCTTCTGGAGCCTGCGCTCTGCAACAAGAGAGGCCGCGATAGTGAGAGGCCCGTGCACCGCGATGAAGAGTGGCCCCCCCGCTTGCCACAACTAGAGAAAGCCCTCGCACAGAAACGAAGACCCAACACAGCCAAAAATAAATAAATAAATTAAAAAAAAAAAAGAGAACCTCCAGCTGACGGTTTGTCCTCTCTGTCTCAGTTTCCCTATCTGTTCCATAAAATTATGGTGGTACCTTACTCATTGGGCCGTTGAGGAAATTAAATGAATTAATACATGCAAAGGGCTAAGAACAGTACCTCCTTCGAGCAGTGCTTGACAAATAATACATGCTCACTAAAACTTTTTTATTTTAAATTTCATTTGGCCCTCATCAAAATTTTGAGGGGTCAGTAGGGTTGGGATCATTACCCCCAGTTGAGGAATGTGATACCCAGGGAGGTGAGGGAGCTCGCCAAGACACCCAGTGAGTGAGGAAACAAGTAGGTAAAGCCCCCAGTCTCCCGATTTGCTGTTCACTACACTCTTTGCCACAGCTCACTGCGTGAAGTGTTCTGAGAAGTGGTGAGTGAACAGGTCAGATGAGAAGCACTGCTTCATATGCCGGGAAATTCTCCTTCGCATCCAATCACACCCTCGCAGAGCCCTCAATTCCAGCAACCTTGCCTGACAGTTTCCCAGACCGTTCCCCATCAGCCCCTCCAAGCTGAGGTCCATGTTTTCATTGTCTGCTTCCAGGTCCCTCCCCTGGTTGGTCCTGAGAGCTAGCTGGTGGAAGATTTAATCTGCCCCCGGTCTGACCCACTACATCCCATCGAGTTCCTGCTAAGCGTAATGTTCAGACAAACTAGTGATCTGATTAGCCTGGGCGCCGCCTGCTCTGGTCAGCCCCCTGTGGCGCTAATAGAGGGGGAGGGAGATTAAATTAGCAACGATGCTGAGATGGTAGGGCTGCTGAAATGTATTTACAAATGGATTTTTAACATAAAAAATAAGGGGATTGGCACTGGCAATTAGGATATAATGAAGGCCCTTGTAGCTAGAGCTGCTGCTAAGAGGGTAATAAATTGAAGAATGAGAAACTCCCATACCAACAGACTCTGAGAGTAAGTATCTGGAGATATTCATACAACCAGTAATGACGAACTTTTCTTCATCTTGGTTGTGGTGGCCAACTAGTGAGCAGACAAACAGAAAGCAGAAATGTCCCCAATATCACCTGTGTCCACTTAAGAGGACAAACAGAGAGATACCGAGGGCACGTACAGAGGGAATACCATGTGAGGAGAGAGCAAAAGGACAGCCGTCTGCAAGCCGAGGAGAGAGGCCTCAGGAGAAACGAAATCTGCCGATACCTTGGTCTTGGACTGCCAGCTTCCAGAACTCTGAGAAAATCATTTCCTGCTGTTTAAGCCACCAGTCTGTGGTGTTTTGTTGTGGCAGCCCGAGCAGACTAAAACATGAGCTGTGACTGTTCTGTGAACCAGCTCCTAACCTCTGCTGTGTACTGTGGTGTCAGAACCACATATGAGGCCTTCCTTTCCAGAGTCAGGGAGGTGAGAGGTGGCTGGCCGACACTGGCCAACTGATTAGGACATGCCTGGCGTGGCACCATAAATGCACCTGTGCACCCGGAGGCTCTGCGCCCACTCTTGGTTCCTTCCGCGAGCTTCCGACGGGATCCAGGCCCCCTGCTCCCCCTGTCTGAGGGCAGGTCCCGCAACTACGGTTCCCACGCCACCTCCGCTGTCCTGCACACCTTCTCTCCACCTGGAAAGCACCTTCTGTATTCGTTCCCGCACTTCCTTTGGAGCTTCATCGCGTTACTGTGTTTGGTGCCTTCCAGACTTTCTGGCAGCTTCTCCAGTTCTCCGTTCAGCATGTCCTGAGTTAAGTTCCCACCGGATCCTTCTAAAGGCCCCGGCACATGCTTGGCAATGACGTCCACCCTCTCTGAGATGACACCCAGCTGCGCTCGACCCACAGCAGGGCGAGTCCACAGGTAGGAGTGCGCTGGGGAGACTGAATCCTGCAGGCGGCAAATGTGCCCCTGTCCCAGCAGGATGATCCTCTCCATGTAGGCTGCGTCCAGCACACGACTGTCTTGCAGCTGGCTCCCGAAAGCCTCTTCCGCGAGGGCCTGCAGCTTCCCCACCAGCTGGCGTCTCTGGGTCTCATCGCTCACCAGCTGGCGGAGGTGCAGCCTGTTGAATTCTGGGAGCTTTTCCGGGTCCAGCAGGGCTGAGTGGCAGGTGATCCGGGTCAGCTTAAACTGTGTGATCAGCTCTGGCAAGGTCCTCCCCATCTGGTTCTCTGCAAATCCTGAGCCACAGTTGGTGATGATGTCAAGCAGGGCATCGGCAGGAAGCTGCCGGCAGCAAATGTCCCCTTGTCTCTTGGACAGCGTGCTGCCATCCCTGTTGAGAAGCAGGGGCAGGTGGGCAAAGCGTGGGGGCTGCCAGCCCAGGGCCTGGTAGAGGAGCAGGTGCTTAGAGGTGGAGACCAACCACTCAGAGCCCCGCAGCAAGTGGCTGATGCCCGTGTGGTGGTCGATCACCACGCAGGCCAGGTGGTACGTGGGGAAGCCATCACTCTTCAGGATGACCGGGTCCCCCTCCATGCGGGCCACCTTGTGTGGATTCCAGCCATACACCAAGTCCTGGAAGGCTGGTGTCTCCCCTCCGGGCGGAAGTGGGTGGCATGCTTGGGGTCTTTGGCCAGCTTCTGGGCCACCTGCGCCTGGCTCAGGCTCCGGCACCGATTGTCATACTGGCGAGTCTGATGGTTCCTCAGGGCCTCCCTCTTCAGCAGAGCTTCGGTAGCATGCGTGTAGAGCGCAAGTCGCTGAGATTCCAGGTAGGGCCCTGCAGGACCTCCCCGGCGGGGGCTCTTGTCAGGGGGGACGCCTGCCCACTCCAGCACGTCCTCAATATTCTCTGCTTCCCCAAGCACAAGGCAGGTCTGATCCGTGTCCTCCAGCCTCAGGTGCTTCTTGGCAAAGACGTAGTTGTACAAGGCAGTGTGGAGGCCGCCCAGGTGCAAGAAGCTTGTGGGGCTGGGGGCGAACCGCACTCGCACAGCAGCCCTGGGATCAGTGCCCAGGCTGGCCTCACACCCCGCCCCAGGGGGTGGCCCAAGGCCACTGGGGGCCTCCGGGGACCAAGAGTTGTTTATATATTCTAGATACTAGACCCCTATCAGATATATGATTTGCAATTCTTTTTTCCCAGTCTGAGGGCTGTCTTTTCACTTTCTTGGTAGTGTCCTTTGATGCACAAAAAGTTGTCATTTTGATAAAGTCCAACTTATTTCTTTTTTCTTTTGTTGCTTGTGCTTTTGATGCCATCGTACTGATTCTTAAGGCAGTAGTTCTTGATTGTTCCTGTCCTCTGACCACCCGAGCCCTATCCCCAGTCATTCTCTTGAAGGTTCTTGATCCCAAGCAAAGAAACTAGAAACATTTTCTGAGAACACATTGATACGCCCTCAAGTATTCTCTTATGATATTGCTAATGTATGGGAGGTTGTGAGGCCAGACCTAATCACAATGGGTGGAGGGAGGCTGTAACAAGTTGTATTTCCATAGGTCTGCAACACAGATACACTCAAATATTTCCGTTAGTCATTGTAGGTTGTAATGATACCACGGAAGAAATGTGACCTTCGCAGTGACTGAACAATACAAAGATGAGGCATTTTCAAATGACTCCAGTATTAATGGTGGTACGTATGATTGTTCTGATGAAAGCACTAAGAGCAAAAGTAATATTGGTAATGACAATAACTGATATGAAAACTCTGGGTCCCACCAAGACCAGTCCTAGATCGAGAACCCGTACTCTGTATTTCTCTCTGTTTCTTCTCCATGTCTTTGACACTGTTCCTCACTTCATCTTTACACGCTCAGTCCTCCTCAGCCTTTAAAGACCAGCTCACCTCTATGAAGCTTGCCCTGATGTCCCGAATCCTTAATCTCCAGAAGTAGCCTGAGGTGAGGGGCACTAGTCAACTGCAGATGGAGTGATGACTTGGGGGGAAAGCCAGGGCTCGGGACGAGGAGGTGGAGAGCCTCACGTTGAGACAGCCAGGCTGAAGACTTTATAGACTAGGAGTGGCCAAATAGTGTAATGGTGAAACGCTTAGCCACTAACATGTTGGCTGACCTTGGGAAAATTTTTTGTCTTCTCTCAGTTTCCCCCCATCTGTTCAATGAGATTATGACAGTACCTAATTCATAGGACTGTTAAGGAACTTAAATGAGTTAACACCTGCAAAGGACTAAGAACAGTAGTCCCTTAGAGCAATACTTGACAAGTAATGCACACTTACTAAAGGTTTTATTTATTTCTAAATTTCATTTGGTTAAAATCTCAGGCTCCTGCCATAAGAAACCCAGGGGCATATCTCATGAGCCTCAGGTTACACCCAAAAAGGACTTCTCATAAATGCTATGATCTGCACAGAGCAGAATGGGATATGGTAGGGAGCAGAGACTCATGGACCAATGCAGTGTCTCTAGTAATATTTTAATTTAAAACCTGGAGCAGGCATAATTTTAAAAATCTACTGATAAACTATTAGAATTAATGAGCAATGTTATTTTATATACTAGCAACAAACAAACAGAAAAAAAATTTTAATGATACCATTTACAGTAGCAACAAAAACCCCATTAATTATGCAGGATTTAATATAAAATAGATGTACAAGATTTCTACACTGAATATGACAGAACGTTGCTGATGAATTAAAGACAATCTAGAGAAATGGAGATATATATCATGTTCATGGATTGGAAGGATCAATATTGTTAAGAAGTTAATTCTCCCCAAACTGATCTATAGACACAATGTGATTGCAATAAAAAATCACAGTAGGCTGTGTGTGTGTGTGTGTTTGTGCATTGACAATCTGATTATCAAATGTATATGGAAATACAAAGGGCTGAAAATAGTTAAGATAATCCTGAAGAAGAACAAAGCGAAGGGCACTTACATCCCCATATATCAAGACTTGTAGGGGCTTCCCTGGTGGCGCAGTGGTTGGGAGTCCGCCTGCCGATGCAGGGGACACGGGTTCGTGCCCCGGTCCTGGAAGATCCCACGTGCCGCGGAGCGGCTGGGCCCGTGAGCCATGGCCGCTGAGCCTGCGCGTCCGGAGCCTGTGCTCCGCAACGGGAGAGGCCACAGCAGTGAGAGGCCCGCGTACCGCAAAAAAAAAAAAAAAAAGACTTGTAAAGCCATAGTAATTATGTTGATGTGTTATTGGCACAGGGATATGAAAAAACAAAACAAAAGAAAAAAAACAACTGAGCAATGGAATAGAGAGTCTAGAAACTGACCCAACACATGTCACTTGATTTATGTCAAAGGTAATACTGAAGTTCATTGGTGAAAGCATGGCCTTTTTGGAAAATGGCCGTCTGGGTATCCACATGGGAAAATACGTATTTGGATCCCACCTCACGCCATATGCAAAAACTGATTCCAGATGTATTAATAACCAAATGTGAAAGATAAATCAATACATCTTATAGGAGATAAAATAAGGTAATATCTGCAGGACTTTAGGTAAAGATTCCTTAACTAGACACAAGAGACACTAACTACAATGGAAAAGATCAATAAAATGGACTACATTAAAATCAATAATTTCTGTAATTAAAAGACATCATAAAGAGAAAACACAAGTGAAAATGCATGCCGCAGAGTGGGGGATACTTGAAATACATGGAAATGACACAGGAGTCATGTTAAGAAATGTATAATGAAGGTCTACAAATAATGAGAAAGACGACCTAATAGGAAACTGAGTAAAAGACTCAGAGACGCTCCATGAAGAAGACATCAAAAGGTCCATACGCATATGAAATGGGCTCATCTTGACTGATCATCGTAAAATGCAAATCAAAACATCTATGTGACACCACCACATATCCAGCAGAATGAATCAAATGAGGAAGGTCTACAATACAATTTTGATGGGTATCTGGAGCAGCGGGCATGCTCATACATTGTCGGTGGGAGACCGCTTGGTTCACCTGTGGTTACCAGCCGGTCCCTTCCACAGAAAAAAAAAAAAAGCCACACTCAGAATAGGAGTCAGCTATCTCCCAGGCCACTGAGTTAGACTCAGGGCCTCAGTTCCCGGCCCAGTTTTGGAAGGTAATCCCTAAGTCTTTCTAAGGCAACACTCTGTCTCCTCCCATCGCCACGTCCCTGCCCACTGCCACCACAGACAGATGCCAAGTGGAGCAGAAGGGCAGAGTCCTTGGAGAACACCTTAGGGATTTTGCGTGGCATGGGCCAAGGGATTGCACCACACGCTTTCCAACCACTGAATCTGGGCAATCAGCCTACAGTTGTCCACAAGCAATCACCCCATTACAGGAAGGCTGGCTTTACTAACTGTACTCAGAAACACCTAAGACACCACCCCACATCTAAAGGAACACCAGGTCTTCCAGGACACCTTCTGTGGTGTCAGCCATCATCTCAGGGTCCCCAATCCCAGGCTCTTCCTAGAAGACGAGACATCCAAATGGGAGACTGGGCAAATTGGTCTCATCCCTCTGCCCAGCTGCCTCTATTGACCTTGCTGGAGACTCAAGAATGAGTTTCTGAGCTCATTTCAAATGAGAGCGGTCGCCCTCTGCCTCTAGCTTACTCCACTTTTCTGCCTGGACTCAGTGTTCCACTGCTGTGTTGCTCCTTGTGACCCCACTTGCTTAGAACCAGCCTGTACACCATGTTCTTATGAGCAGCTTCCATAAACCAAGGAGGAGACAAAGGCTTCCTGGGTAGAAGGCTCTGGTGCAAGAGGGAGTGTCCAGTACTGCTCAGGTCACTGAGCCAGTCGGCCTACCGTGCAGCTAGCACCTTGAGGGGAACAGGCATGTCATACCTTCACATTGCTCAGGACCTCAGGACTCCACTCCCCAACTTGTTACCAATCCACCAGCTTCTAAACGTGTAACCCCGTGATAGGCCCATTTATAACCTCACCATTCTTCTCAGATTGGAAGCTAGGCACTACTTCTTGAGCTCTGCCCATGATTTGAACCTATTTGTTCATGAAATTGCCAATGGGGAAAATACCAAATGATGAGAGGAGAGGGCTGGGGTCCTAAGAAACACTCACATTTGAGGGACCCACAGAGAAAGGAAAGCCCGCAGAGGAGAGGAAGAAGGAGTAGCCAGAGAGGTAGGAGGCATATCAGGAACACGTAGGGGTCATGGAAGCTAAGGGAAGAGTGTTTCCAGAAGAAGAGAGTCATCAGCTGTGCGAAGGAAGATGAAGACGAGAGTGGCCCTTGGGTTTGGCAAGGTGGACCTCATTGAAGGCCTCGACAAGACTAGTTTTGGTGGAGCCATGGGTTTGTCAGCCAGATTGGAGAGATTTGGGGAAAGAAGGGAAGGAGCAGAAGTGGGGAAAAGGAGCACAGGCTTGTCTTTGGAGGAGTTTTGCTATAAAAAGGAGCAGAGCCAAGGGTGGTAGCTGGAGGCATGTGGAGTCAAGGAAAGGATACTTTGGTAAGGATATAAGCAACAAGGTTGCCTTGGCTGGTGTGAAGAGACCAGGAACCATGACTAATGATTGGGCAGACTGTACTTTAAAAGCCATTCATGCATTATCTCATTTGATCCTCACTACAATCCTGTGAGCTTGGTAGATGCTATTATTAGCCCAAGTTTACAGCTGAGGGAACACAGGCTTGGACCTACCTTAGGTTACTGAGCTAATAAGGGGCAGAGCTGGTTCTGATCCCATGCAGCTAACTCCAGGGCTTGTGCTGTTATCCAGCTTATGACACTGCCTCCCAGAGAAGAGGGAAAGGGTGGAAAGACAAGGGAAGAAAAGGGGAGAGTGGGTCAGTTATGTGCTGGGAGGCTGGAGGTCATGGGATCCAGAGCCCAGGGGAAGGGCCAACCTGGGATGGAGAGGGGAGGACCTGTGGCGCATGGACTTAGTTGCTCTGTGGCATGTGGGATCTTCCCGGACCAGGGCTCAAACCCGTGTCCCCTGCATTGGCAGGTGGATTCTTAACCACTGCTGCCACCAGGGAAGCCATATGAAGGGATGTAGAGGAGAGCAAGGCTCAAGGCATGATGGGACTTCTCCCATTTAGGCCTTAATTTTTTGGGGGGTATTAAGACATTTTTTTATCTGCTCAGAGTGAGGAGGGAGGTGAAATGGGCGCTTACACAGACGGTGGAAGTTCAGAAAACTTTCCATGGGGCATTTAAAAAACTGTGCTAGGTACAAGGAGAAAGATTGCTGTGATCCAGGTGGTGGCGAGGGCCCAGCTGAGGCAGAAAATCCTCAACCTCGGGTGTCCCTAACCTTCAGGCTGTGGGATGAACAGGCAGGAGGTGGGTTCGATCCAGGGTTGAGGTTTGGCAGGGTGAGAGCAGTAGGGGCCAATGGGTCAAGAGCATGGAGGGGATTGGCGAGAGGGTAGACCATGAGAGCTGCGGTGGCTAGAGAAACCAGAAGCTCCGTGCCAATAGCAGTCATGGTAATGTTTGTAGTGACGGGGATGATGGTGATGATGATGATGGCAAGCTTTTATTGTTTAAGATCTGCCAACATGGTGCTAACTTCTTTTGTTTTAAAATTTACTTATTTTGGCTGCACTGGGTCTTAGTTGCAGCACATGGGATCTTCGTTGTGGCATGCGGGATCTTCTTTTTAGTTGTGGCATGCTGACTTCCTAGTTGAGGCATGCAGACTTCTTAGTTGTGGCATATGGACTCCTAGTTGTGGCATGCAGACTCTTAGTCATGGCATGCATGCGGGATCTAGTTCCCCGACCGGGGATTGAACCCGGGCCCCCTGCACCGGGAGCACGGCATCCTACTCACTGGACCACCAGGGAAGTGCTAACTTTTTTATATACATTCGCTCATTAATTCTCAAAATAGCCCTATGATGAGGGTACCATTTGCTCCATTTTATACATGAGGAAGCTGAGGTGGAGTGAGGTTAAATGGCTGTTTAAAGACATACAGCAAGGAAGTGGCCAAGTCTGATTTCAAACCCAGGACTATTTGACTCCACAAGGTGAATGGGAGGAAACGGAAAGTCTCTGTGGGCTTGTAGATGAGGCTGCCTTAGGATAACCCGGGGGGAGCAGGAGTTAGTTTTCTTTTTTCTGTAAGCAGCCTGGTTCTGTGGGCAGAGGAGGGTGCTGGGAGATAGGGGACCAGAGCTTAACTCCAGCTCTGCCGTCGACTCACTGAAGGACCATGTGTCAAGCCAACACAGTGTAGATCTTAAACTTACACAATGTTATATGTCAAAAAAAAAAAAAAAAAAACGCAAGCCAAAAACAACAGAGAGGTCTCTGGGAGCTAAGGGCAGTCCTCAGCTGTAGCCAGCTTCAGAGCCTCCTGATATGAGCCTGGCTGGCTGCCACGGAGAGGTCTTAATCAGGGCAGTGGTATGATTTGATTTCTGTTTGCAAAGCTCACCATGGCAGCTGTGGAGAGGATGGACCAAAAAGGGGCTTTGGATGGAGCTGTTTGTAGTGCTGGTAAATTCCAGGTTGAAAGGTGATGAAGAACAATGGCCCCTTCTCTTCCTGAGCCCGGGAATTCCCCACTCAGGAGTACTCAGGCTGCCTGCTCATGCTGAGGGATACTCTTTTCTGTGGCCAGGAAGCCTCTCGCAGACAAAGAGTCGTGGGGGCTTTTGATGGCCTTCCCCATTGCCAGGGCATGCAGGTAGGCAGTAGCTTCCCGTTCCCGGGCCACTGAAGGGTCTGAGATCCATTTTCCAGATGGAGAGCTCCATAGACTCTGGAACTTCCTGAGGTTGCCACCTGGCCCCTGCCTGCTCGGGTGCAAGTATAGGTTTTAAGGCCAGGGGAGGACTTTCCGAATCCACCTGTTCCAGGAATGTCCATGATGCCATGATGATAAGTGAGGGTCCTTATCCTGGGGTGGAAGCCCCCCCTGGGCCAGACAAGGAGGCCCAGCAGTTCCTGGTATGTCTCACCACATCACGGGGCAGTTGGCGAGGAGTAAGGGAGGTGGTGCATCTGCCCTCCTCGCTACCCTTTCCGTGGCCCAGGCTGGGAGTGGACACAGAGCCATAGAAGGCCATGGTCCCATGTCTCTGCTGTTTACAAGCTTCTTCCTGCTTGAAGCCAGGGATAAGGAATGGCACACTTTGGGGCTTCCCTGGTGGCCCAGTGGTTGGGGGTCCGCCTACCGATGCGGGGGACACGGGTTCGTGCCCCAGTCCGGGAGGATCCCACATGTCGCGGAGCCGCTGGGCCCGCGAGCCATGGCTGCTGAGCCTGCGTGTCCGGAGCCTGTGCTCCGCAACGGGAGAGGCTACAAGAGTGAGAGGCCCACGTACCGCAAAAAAAAAAAAAAAGTTTAAAAGGAATGGCACACTTGCATCCCTCCTCAGACCTTCTGCGGTCCGCCGACCAGGCACAGCTCTCACCCAGACGACCCCTCAGGGTAGCGGTGAGACACGATTCAAAGCACCACCCAGTTCCCAGGACTCCCGCTGGCCTTTAGCCTAGAGGCAAAGGACATCCGCAGACTGCCTCCATCTCCCATGGTTCTTGATCTTGATGTCGGTTCTGAATCTCCTGCCATCAACTATACCATCTGCGACTGCTCTTTGTGGCAGAGCCATCTACAGACTTCTGGGTCATTCTCCTTCACTCCTTGGAAACTGTAGTTCCTGGCTCACCGTCACTCTCTCTAACACCATTCCTCCAGTAATCCTTGCTGATTCTAATATCCACATACCTGATTCTTCCAACACCGTTGTTTCTCCTTACCTTGAACTTCTGACCAAATGATCTCGTATCCGCCAGGATCTATTCAGGAGACAAAAACATGCCAGATATTTGAACAGAGAATTGTGATTTAGGGAAAAGTTGTTAACTGGGTAACTGAAAGGGTATAAAGAGAACATATAGGCATCATGGGAGCGACTGCGGGAAGCAGCTCCCACCCCTGGGCTAAGGGAACAGAGGAGAGCACAGCCGCTTGGAAACTTATAAGAGGGGCCCTGTAAACCTGGATCAGGACTTCTGAGGTTGTGGTGCAGATGGCTGGTGCCGGTGTCTCTGAGCGTGGAAGAGGGGCCCACGAGGGGGGAACTCAGACCTCGGCAGTGGGTACTGGCTAGTGCTGGTGGCCCTGTATGTAGAGGGGGCCCGTGGGCTGGGACCCAGACCTCTGAGTGAGGAACCATGGCTGGCTTGTTCTTCTGTTTCTGAGTTCATAGGAGGAGCCCAGACCTCTAGGTGTGTGTGTGTGTTTGGCTGTGGGGAGGTTGGGGTAGGGGAGATGCCCCAGTAGGCTGGTTCTAGAACATCACACTCTGCTGCTTTTTCTCTTGTTAGCGGCAGCTTCTTCTCATCTTCTCCATGTCATAATGTTACAGTGACCCAGAGCTCATAACTTGAACTTCTCTTTTCTATCCCCACTCCTGACGATGTCCTCACCCAGTCTCATGACTTTAAATACAATTCATATACATTGACTCCTGAATGTTACCTCCAACCTGGTCCAGAATCTCATGTCTTACTGCCAACTCAACATCTCCCCTTAGATGCAAGTGGCTGCCCAGACATCAAACCTGCCAGCACCTTGATCCTGGACTTCCGTACTCCAGAACTGTAAGAAACAAATATCTGTTGAATACAAAATCCCAGCCTACAGTATCATGATAGGGCGAACGGACCAAGACATGCGTTAAGGAAAACGTTCCCTTTGGTCTGTTCTCACCATGGTAGGTAGAACAGTCCTGTTAGAACATAACCCAGATCACATCCCTACTGCGCTCAGAAACTCCCCCATGTCTCCCCATCACACTCCAAGTAAAAGCCCAAAGCCCTACAAAGCCCTGTGTAATCTGGCTTCCGGTTAGTTTTCTGACCACGTCTCCTACCCCTTTCCCTCATGTTCACTCTGTTCCAGCTACCTGGCCTCCTTGCTGGTCCTCAGCAGGACCCTCTCACTGTCTGCTCCCTTTGCTTTGAACACTCTTCCTGCAGACAATCCCAGAGTTCCCTCTTGCAGCTCCTTTATGGGCCTTTCCCTACGATCCTATTAAAATGACAACTTCCTGACCCTCCCCTTCCCTGCTTTTTTTTTTCTCCATAGCACTTCCTGCCATCTGACATACTATATATTTTATTTATTTCATTGCCCGTCTCTCCCAACTAGCGATGAGTTCAATGACGGCAGAGATTCCGTCTCTTTTGGTCACCGCTGTATCCTAGGTAACTAGAAAATGCCGAGCGTAATCGATATTGTTGAATGAATGAATGGTGAATGAATGAATGAATGAACAACACCCATCTCTGCCTTTTCGGTCTGGGAGGCAGCTTTCTACAGCTCGCCTCCGGTTCATCCTGTCCTATTGCTCCGGGTAACGGCCTGTATAGAGTGGGCAGAGGAGTAGCTGCTACGAGCTTACCACTTTCCCCAGAGTGTTCTCTGGTCCCTGTTCTTGGGTAGTTAGGAGGACACAAGGCGGTGGGGCTGAGCTGTAGAAGGGGGGGGTCTGCGTGGGTGCTTGCTCCTGAGGTCCTCAGCTCCCCTAGGCACCTGGCACCAATGGGTGCATGCCCTGCCTTGCTTTGAGGCTTGGAGAGTATTCTCGGGGGTCTTCCTTGGGGAGGGTACTGCAACTTCTCCAGGCGTAGGTTGCCTACTAGAGAGGGGCACTCAGGCTTCAGCAAAGCCCTGGCTGCTGTGGGACGCTGTTGTGGCTGAAGGAGCCGAGGATCAATTCGCGCGGTGAGATAGCCGGACAGGGGAGTTTTGTCACCCAGGAGATATGGGGGTGGGGCTGGACGTGGTGGTGGTAGAGTTCTGGGATTCCACTGTGTACACACACACACTCCTTGCAATGACCCTGAGATGCGTACTGTTATCATCCCTATTTTAGTGAAGAGGAGACTGAAGCACAGAGAGGTTAAGTACTTTGCTCAGCATCACACAGCTAATAGTCCAGATTTGAACCCAGACAGTCTGGCTCCAGAGCCACACTCTTAGCTACCACACTGTCACCTCCCTAGCTGAGCCCAGGGCTGGATTTGTGATACATTTATCGACTGGTTAGGAGAGAACTGATTTTCTGTAAGGTGTAGACCCATTCTTATGGTGGTCCTGGATAGCTAATCCAGGTCTATCTGACTGTATGTCTTTGGTCTGGCCGGGGACCAAGGGGTGACAAGTGTTGGACGCCTGCATGTGAATGTGAAGGCCTGTGAAGAGAACTTTCCAGAGTGGGGCTATGATTCAAGGGCTAGGATTGGAGGTCAAGTGGGAGGCTTCCCCTACAGACAGAACATTTTTCTGTTGGAAGAAAGGGTGGTGGCTGGAACTGATAGAGGCCCAGTGCCCAGGGTAAAGCATGTGATCATGACAAGGACATCTGTCTATTCAAGATGGCACTGTGACCTGGGAAAGGGGGGCGTGTCTGTGATGATGTCAGTGGTGTTGCTGTTCTAGGGACTGGGGGGACTGGGTTGTGGAGTCCTTGGGGTTCCCCAGATCGGCTTTTGGACCGAGTTCTCCTATCTGTAGCAGTGGCATCTTGGGGGACATCAGTGCCCCCAGACACCCCCGGCACCATGTTCTCAGTATCAAATGGCCCTGGGCGGCCTGCTATGGTGGCAACAACATAAAGGGCCCTCTTCCCAGCTGGGACTTACTATCGGCTCTTTTGGAAAATAGTATAAGACCACCTCTGACACTTTGCCCCTTCAGCGGCTGCCCTAGGGTGGCTGGCATCTTGGCCCGGCACTGGGGTTTGCCCTGCTGCATTGCTTCCAACGTATACCACCATGGTTGAATGGCCCCCATGTTCTCAGACTCTAGGATTCATGGGCTATAGAGGCTACTGCTGTCCCTTGAAACGACAGCTTCGGCGACAGAGATCTGGGTGGTGATTTTGGTTATTCACGGGATTATCTGTGGAAGCTGAAATCTCTGGACAAACTGCCCACCTCCCTGAAAGAAGATGCGCTTTGGGGTTTGTATCACTGCTGCTGCCTCTGAGGATGGAGAAGAGAAGGGCCTCTGTCACCTGGTGCCAGCAGTGTCACTAGCTCCAGCCAGGCTCAGCTTCCATAGAAGCTGGCTCAGGGTACAGGTCACGCGCTCCGATCCTCTAGGACTGCGTAGCCTCCGGTGTGGCTCTGCAGAGCTGTTTTCCACGACCTTCTGGTGAGTTCGGTCAGGCTGGAGGGCAGCATTCCTTAGCTCCTGGAACAGCGGCCAGGGTAAGGGGACAGACAGCCCCTTTCCATTTCCAGAGGCGATGTGCCCTTGGGCTGGTCGGGGTGGGAAAGGGGAACTGCAGTGGCAACTTGGCCTGCTCCCAGCACTCAGGCCAGGGCCACGGGCAGCCAGGAGGAGCCCTGGCTAACACTGCCCGGCTTCCTCTGGGCCAAGCCTTCCCACTGGCAAGTTCACTTCACCTCTGACATGGAAGTCCTCACTTCACCCCTGCTCACCTTCATTCTGCCAGCTCCCCACGCCCTCCCCCCTTCGTGGCCTGGTTCAGGCTGTTTCCCTCGGGCTGATCTGGAACACTTTCTCTGCACAGGAGGGGCCCTTATGGTCAGCTCAAGCCAAGGGACCCCACTGCCAGGTCTCCCTAGCCAGCCTGGACTTCACTCAGGGACGGACAGACAGAAGCCTCAACGTCTGCTGGTGCAGCGATGCCCCCTGACGGTCAGCGTGCCACATACCTCTGGCAGAACTGACAGCCCCCCCTTCTGGGGGCTGTGCAGGACTGTGGGCACGTGCCCGGTCGGCTGCTGACCCCAGCCCCGCTTCTGCGGCAATCGACAGGTCACACCTGCAGTCACCTGCGGCAGCCCAGGCCAGGGGTGTTGCTCTATGAGCTCAGCTGATGCTCGCTGGGGGACTCAGACGTGGCTCCTCCCGTAGCTGTGTGGGTCCTCCATTCCTGCTGCCACCCTAAGAAAGGAGCAGGGGTGTGGTCTGCCCCAGACCCCAGTAGGGACAGGCGGAAGGAATCATTAGGCCACAGAAACTCTGCTAACGCCTATGGGCCTGCACGCAATGACTCAGCCTTTGAGCTTGCTTCCTGAGGCTGCTGTAAGAAAGTACCACAAACTGGGAGACTTAAAACAATAGTCACTTCTTCTCTCCCAGTTCTGGAAGCGGGAAGTCTGCAATCAAGGTATGGGCACAGTTGGCTCCTTGTGGAGGCTCTGAGGGCATCTGTTCCTCTCTCCTGGCTTCTGGTGGTTTGCCGGCCATCCTCGGCGTTCCTTCACTTATAGATGCGTCACTCTGACCTCTGCCTCTATCTTCATATCACCTTCTCCCCTCCTCTCCTCTCCTCTTATGAAGAAACTTGTTATTGGGTTCAGGGCCCGCCCTTCCTTGAGATCCTTAATTACATCTACAAAGACCCTTTTTCTAAATAAGGTCACAGGCTCCAGGTGGACACATCTTTTGGGAGTCACCAGTCAATCCACTACAGGGCTCATGCCAGGAGGGCCTCTAGAGCCTACTTCTATACCCTGAACACCTCTAGCCCTGGAGGACCCAGAGGGGATCTGTGCACAGAGAGGGGTACCTCTAGTGACTGCTCGCACGTGCACAGAGGGGTCGCCTGGCTCCTGCCAGCAACAGAGGCACTGGGGAACTTCACGCCAGCAGAGTGCATGTGTCACCAGGTTAGCCTGCTACCGCCATGGTGCCACTCACTTCATCCAGGGCCACCCAGCGCACAGGGCTGTGTCTCTGCCACTAGGACCCACCTGGACCATCTGGCCAGCAGTGCTGGGTGGGGCAGCGGTGTATATGTATTTAAGTCCTTGCTGTGCCTCTCATTAACCAGAGCAAGTTGCTCAACTGCCTTGGGCCTCATCTATAAGATGGAGACTTCCAGTCCTGCTGCCATTATCTCCGTAGAACTATTTGGGTTGGAGTCCAGCCCCCAGTGATGGTTCCCCAGAAAGCTCCAAGTTCCAGACCCAGATGCCCTCGGAACCAACCAAACAAATGCCAACAGGAGAAACTGAGGACAAGTGCAGGCATGTCTCTTGTTTTATCGCACTTTGCAGGCATATTGCGTTCTTTACAAATTGAAGGTTTGTGGCAACCCTGCATGGTCAGAGGATGGAGTTTTCTTAGCAATAAGGTATTCTAAATAGAGTTATGTACAATTGTTTTTCTAGACATAATGCTATTGCACACTTAATAAACTACAGTATAGTGTAGACATGACTTGTATATGCACTGGGAAACCAGAAAATTCGCGTGACTCAGTTTATTGTGGTGTCGTCTTTTGTGGTGGTTGGAACGGAACCTGCAACATCTACGAGGTTTGCCTGTACTGTATTTGGCAGAATAATGCCCTCCTAAGATGTCCGTGTCCTAATCCCCAAGACCTGGGAGTATATGGTAACTTACATGGCGAAAGAGACTTTGCAGGTGTGATTAAGTATCTAGAGATGGGGAGAATGTCCTAGGTTATCCAGGTGGGCCTAAGGTAATTACCAGGCAGGAAGGTCAGAGTCAGAGAAGGACATGTGATGATGGAAGCAGAGTCAGAGAAAGAGAAAGAGAGAGAGAGAGGGAACAAGATGGAGAGATTTGAAGACGGTGCGCTGTCGGCTTTGAAGATGCAGGAAGGGGCCTTGAGCCAAGGAGTGCAGGCAGCCTCTAAAAAGTAGAAAAGGAAAGGAAATGGATTCTCCCTTAGAGCCTTCAGAAGGAACACAGCCCTGTTGACCCAGTTTAGACTTCTGACCTCTAGAACTGTAAGCGAATAAATGTGTTGCGTTAAGCCACTACATTTATGGTAACTTCTTAGAGCAGCCATAGAAAACTAATACAAGCACCTACTGCTGTGGGTACCACGGTGCCATAGAAGGGTGCCTCTCCACTGCCCATTGTGTATGGGGTTCTGCACATCAGGAAACCGGTGCTGACTGTCAAGACTTGCCTCGTTTCCCCAGGGCCCTTAACCATTTCCGAAGAGAGTTCACGATTCAGCTGTCTTCACAGTACTTCTACCTGTGTTTCAGAGAAACACACCACTCACCCACCAGAAAGCATTTGTAGACACGAAGGCAGAAGAACGGCTATGACACCATGAGTCCATGGCTGAGATCACACAACTGTGTGCCTCCTTAGCATAGGCGCTCCCTCTCAGAGCCGCAGACCTAGACCCTTGCAACCCAAGCATTTGCCCCGCACAACACCCAGCTCCTTTTCACATTCTCCGGAAAGAAGCTACACACATCAAAAGCATCAGTGAACAATCTTGATAATGACTTTGGCCTTTACGTTAAAAAAAATCTTAACAGGAAAAAAAAAGCATCGGTGAACAAGGTTGGCTTTACCAAAGCTCTCACAAGGGAGATGACAGAGGGCTTCATATCACACGTCCTAGAGCGTTCTCTCTTTTATTAACGTTCAGTTTTCTCTCCCAGCCTTTCCACGCAATGGCTACTCCAGGTGCTGTAGCCACTCTTCTCAGAGGGCAAGGAGAACTTCTACATAACCAATGAAACTACACTTCAGTAAAAAATAACCAGTGAACAGTTTTGTCTTGCTACATAAAAGACCCCCGAGGTATGGCAGGGGCTCATCAAGCCCTCCACCAGTATATCAGGGTCAGTGTTCTTTATGCAAAAACACGTGGAACTCCCCTTGCCAGGACTCCTGGGAAAGGGGCCTGATCGGAGACATCAGCCTACAGTCTCCTCTCTCCCACTGACCCTGTGTGTCCTGGAAATGCTCCTCAGGCTGGCAGTCTTGATGAAACAGGATGGTGGGGGCCTTCATGTTCCCCTCAGTCAGTTAGCATATAGCACCAGTCATGACACTGAGGGCTGCCTTGAACAGACCACTTACTATGTGCCAGGCGCCGGGCACAGGGGTGAACACAGATTGACACAGATTAGCGTATGCTACTTCATTTCATCTTGACAACAACCCCATGAGGTACATACTGCAATCACCGCTGCTTTAAAGAATGAGGCATTGCTGGGTTGTATGGTAGTTCTATTTTTAGTTTTGTAAGGAACCTCCATACTGTTCTCCATAGGGGCTGTATCAACTTACATTCCCACCAACAGTGCAGGAGCGTTCCCTTTGCTCTACACCCTCTATAGAACTACCATGTGACCCAGACATCCCACTACTGGGCATATATATACCCAGAGAAAACCATAACTCAAGAAGACACATGCACCCCAATGTTCACTGCAGAACTATTTACAACAGCCAGGACACGAAAACAACCTAAGTGTCCAATGACAGATGAATCGATAAAGAAGATGTGGCACATATATACAATGGAATATTACTCAACCATAAAAAGAAATGAAATTGAGTTATTTGTAGTGAGGTGGATGGACTTAGAGACTGTCATACAGAGTGAAGTAAGTCAGAAAGAGAAAAACAAACACTGTATGCTAACACATATATACGGAATCTAAAAAAAAAAAAATGGTTCTGAAGAACCTAGGGACAGGACAGGAATAAAGACGCAGACACAGAGAATGGACTTGAGGACACAGGGAGAGGGAAGGGTAAGCTGGAATGAAGTGAGAGAGTGGCATGGACATATACACACTACCAAATGTAAAACAGATAGCTAGTGGGAAGCAGCTGCATAGCACAGGGAGATCAGCTCAGTGCTTTGTGTCCACCTAGAGGGGTGGGATAGGGAGGGTGGGAGGGAGAAGCAAGAGAGAGGAGATATGGGGATGTATGTATAGGTATAGCTGATTCACTTTGTTATACAGCAGAAACTAACACACCATTGTAAAGCAATTATACTCCAATAAAGATGTTAAAAAAAACCCCAAAAAGACACATGCACCCCAATGTTCATTGCACAGCTATTTACAATAGCCAGGACATGGAAACAACCAAAATGTCCAAGGACAGATGAATGGATAAAGAAGATGTGGTACACATATGCAATGGAATATTAGCCATAAAAAGGAACGAAATTGGGTCATTTGTAGAGATGTGGATGGACCTGGAGACTATCATATAGAGTGAAGTAAGTCAGAAAGAGAAAAACAAATATCGTATATTAACACATATGTGAAATCTGAAAAAATTGGAATAAACGATCTTATTTACAAAGCAGAAATAGAGACACAGACATAGAGAACAAACCTGTGGATACTAAGGGGAAAAGCACGGTTGTGGTGGGATGAATTGGGAGATTGGGATTGACATATATACACTATTGATATTATGTATAAAATAGATGACTAATGAGAACTGTATAGCACAGGGAACTCTACTCAGTGCTCTGTGGTGACCTAAATGGGAAGGAAATCCAAAAAAGAGGGGATATATGTATACGCATAGCTGATTCACTTTGCTGTAAATTAGAAACTAACACAACATTGTAAAGCACCTATACTCCAATAAAAATTTAAAAAAAAAAAAGAATGAGGGAACTGATGCACAGAAAGGCTGGACCGCACAGATAGTAAGTGGCAGAGTTGGAATTTCAACCCAGGCAGTGGAGCTCCAGAGCCCTCACTCTCAGCCATCACATTCTACTCCCTCCCTAGCTGTGCCAATTATCACTGTATTGCCTCTCAGACCCAAATCCAACCCTCTTCGCTTGCGTGTGATCCTGGAATATTTCCCCCTCGTCAGCCTGCACAATCTTAAGCTTTCCCAGTACAGGGCATTGGAGGGTCCGTGGAGGACGAAAGGGCTTCTTCTCTTGGTTCTGGTGCACTTTGCTTCTTCCTGCTCCCAGGGCACTCAGCTGGTGAGTTTCAGCAGCAACGCTTCCTCCCCTCATTCCCTCTACCTTCCCAGAGGCAAGTCCTGCAGCACCTGCCCTCTCCCCTGTGTGGATTCCCTGTGAGTTTTGTGGGAGCCTCACCCAGTTTCCAGGAGAATTCAGCAGCGCCGGCCAAAGGGCAGTTTCCTGGCAGGTTCTGAAGGTGCCCTAGCTGGCTTTCCGGCATGGTCACCACCTCCTCCTGGGCGGCTTCCCAGAGAATTCATTGGAAATCCAGGAGATGGTTTCCTGCATGTCAGCCTCAGACTGCTGGCATCCCAGCAGGAAGCTTCAAGCCCAGTGAACTTCACCATTTAGTGGGCTGAAACCACACCCTCTTCAACGAGGTCTGACTCCCAGCCTTAGGAAAGTCCCTGCCCCCTTCCAAGTTTGTTCCTTCCTTGGGTACTCTCCCTTAGTCCTAGGATATTTTTTTTTAAGTAAGAGATGTAAGTTAGCCTTATTTATTTATTTAAAATTTTATCGTAGTTGATTTACAATGTGTTAGTTTCAAGTGTACAGCAAAGTGATTCAGTTATGCATATATATTCTTTTTCGATTCTTTTCCATTATATGTTATTATAATATATTGAGTAGAGTTCCCTGTGCTATACAGTAGGTCCTTGTTGGTTATCTATTTTATATATAGTAGTGTGTATCTGTTAATCCCAAACTTCTAACTTATCCCTCCCCACCTTTCCCCTTTGGTAACCATAAGTTTGTTTTCTATGTCTGTGAGTCTGTTTCTGTTTCATAAATAAGTTCATTTGTATCATTTTTTAGGTTCCCCATATAAGTGATATCATATGACCTTTGTCTTTCTCTGACTCAGTATGATAATCTCTAGGTCCATCCATGTTGCTGCAAAAGGCATTATTTCATTCTTTTTTATGGCTGAGCAATGTTCATCCTAGGATATTCTTTAAAGCCCTCTTTTATTCCCTCTTAGTAGTGAATTCTCTAGAGATAGTTAACAAATTTTTATAGTAAATCTTTCTTATTTCAATTAATGTATGCTTTCTGTTTCTCTCCTGGTTGGACTCCAACTGATATATTGGCTGAGCCCAGGGCTGGACATACTTATTGACTGTATTTGTCTGTATGGTGAAAGAGACACTATTATGCAATAACTCTGTTAAAATTTCATAGCTAATGTAATAAGAGTGACAATAACAGCTACCATTCATTGATCATCTGCTCTCTGCCAGGCACTTTACATACCGTACATTAGCTTATTTAATCCTGACAGTAGCACTATGGGTTAGGTTCTATTATTTTTTAAATTTAATTTTTATTTTATATTGGAGTATAGCTGATTGACTATATTGTGCTAGTTTCAGGTATACAGCAAATGATTCAGTTATACATATATCCATTCTTTTTCAGATTCTTTTCACATATAGTTCATTACAGAGTACTGAGCAGAGTTCCCTGTGCTATACAGTAGGTCCTTATTAGTTATCTGTTTTATATATAGTAGTGTGAATATGTCAATCCCAATCTCCCAATTGATCCCCCCCACCTTTCCCTTTTGTTAGCCATAAGTTTGTTTTCGAAGTGTGTGAGTCTGTTTCTGTTTTGTAAATAAGTTCATTTGTGTCCCCGTTGTTTTAGTCCATTTGAGCTGCTGTAACAGAATACCACTGACTGAGTGACTTAAACAACAGAAATTTATATCTCACAGTTCTGGAGGCCGAGTATGCCGTTGCCCAGTCAAGTTAATACACAAAATCAACCATCGCACTCATTTTGCAGAAGTGACACAGAAGTTGTTGGTTTCAGGCAATACCCGAGTTGTCTCCCAGGATTAGAATACATACCGTCCCTTTCAATTTCTTGATCTGTTTTACATCTGAATGGCATCCTGATTTGTTCTTTAGCCTGGCTTTTGGACCCCTGGTTTCTGAACTTCTGAATTGCCTTTAGCAGTTCCACTTGCTGCAAAGCCAGAAAATTCATGTTTGAAAGCTTGGAGGTGGAAGGCCTGGGTGGCCTCTGTCCAGCCCAGGCAACCTCACAGGATAGCTGTCTCAGACTGGGAGGTCTCAGGTGAACCAACAATGTCTATCTAATTTTCAGTCCTCATTTCCACGCTCTGTTGGTTCTAATCACTAACTTGCCCTAAGGGAGCTGAGCTACTCTTCCTGAGTGGTTGACATCACCACTCCCTGGCAGGGGGAAAGAAGCTGCCCTCAGGCACAGAGCTAATGCCCTAACCTGCCTCAGGTACTTATCGCTGGAGTCCTTGAAAGATCCTCAGATGTAACCACAGGGCCCCAGGGACCGGTGAGCTGGCCGCACATATGACATGATACCCTCAATTCCATGTAGCACTAATTCTGACTCTTGTTCAAAGGTGCAAGGGTCAAGAACCAGCCTGCGTGACTTGGGTCAATACTCCTCGAATTTCTAATTCCTATATACCCAAGGGATTATGCCTCTCAGGGTTTCATCCTAGAACAGTGAACCCCCTCCCTAATCCCCACCACTCTGTTGTTCGGAAATGGTCCATTTTGTCCCTCTACCGGTACCCTAGATCTTCCACTTTGCCCAGCCGTGAGCTCTCTACCTCCACACACTGCCATGCCTGGATTACTGACCTGATTCCTATTTTGTGTCCTGTTCCGGGGAGGTTACTATTCAGGTCCCCTTTCATTCACCTGATCACCTTCTGTAGACTAATGTTAGTCAATTTCAGTCCTCTATGCTTTTCAATCACTCCACCAACAAATATTCATTAACTGCCTACTATGTGCCAGATGGTGGCTGAAGTTACAATTGCCAAGTGTATATTTTTTCATCTTCGAGTATTACCTAGCATCTGAACCTCCTGTTATGCCTGGAGAATTCCTTGCCTCGTGACTCTTGGTGTAAGAGGCAGAGCCCACGTCCCGTTAGAGAAGACGAAAATGCCACATATCCCAGTATGGCAGCTGTGCTGTGGCACGTGACCTAGGCTCAGCCAATCAGAGGCCCCCTTTTGAGTCTTTGAACCTGGCATTAGGGACCTAAAGAATTGCAGCAGCAGAGAATTCTCTTCTGATGGTGGTCGTTGCATCAGGATCAGTATCCACTGCCAGCAGTCTGTGACCCTAGTGCTTAGTGGTGACAGCAGTAGGGTCACCCCCAGAAGCTCTGTGGTATGATTGGATTCATTGTTTCTGGCCTCATAGCTTGAGTCTAGTTCTTCAATGCCCCCAGTGACTTAATGATTTACCAAACACCCTTTTGCTAAACGACTTTTTTTGCTGTATTTAAGAAGAGCCGGCTTCCAGTGCTTTCCCATGAGAATTCTGATTAATGCAGAATGTAGCACCGGAAGTGGGGTGTCCAAGGAACAGAGCTAAGATGTACAGTTGGCTGAGCAGAGGGTGTAAGATCGAGGGCATTGAGGACCACACGACTGCAGGCAGGGAAGATGGTGAGCATCGCGACGCAATTGTAAAACATTTGGTTAAATGGTTCCCTGTAGTGTCTTTGGACACACACCATTTATACACAAGGCTCTATAATTAAAGGAAATGGTAAGAAAAATTCTCGAAGAATTTAAGAATAAAACCTTTACGCTGGGGATATCTCAGATCTATTACAAGGTGTCATCTCTCTGAAATCTCCACCCAGTGGTCTATATGATCACTGGGGATCCTCCACTCTTTTTGGCCAGAACTTGAACACCTGCCAGTCCTGTGTGAGCTGTGGAAATAGTTCTGCTGAAAACTTCCAAGTTGTTCTTTGCGCAGTCTGGTACTCGGTAAAGACTCAAGGAAAACCGTTCTCAGGTTGCTGGACCTCTTCCTCCCAGCAGTTCCCTCACCTCTGGTGCTCTGCACACGTGTTCCAGCTGCCTCAGCCCCCTCAACTCTGACCTCCAGCTCGTCAACTCACGGAACCTCCTTTGCTCTACTTGGGTCCCTCCTCCCTACTCCATGTATTTCCTTGCCTGTAATATCAGAGCCACGTGCTGCCTCTGGTCTGAGGTCTAAAATTTGTTGCTTCTGGTTGTTTATGGTGGATGACTAATTCCAGATTCTGTTACTCCTTCATGGCCAGAAGCTTTACTTTTCTCTATTTTCCAAACTTTCAGAAATAAGTATAAATCAATTTCCCAAAAGACATATATAATAAAAATTTAATAGATTATGAAGGGAAATGGAATGCACGTGTGTGTATGTGGGTGTGTGCACCCACCCATGCGTGCACACCTATATACCCTGAGAAATGGTAATATTTCTAGGGCATAGGTCTGGCTGATGCTTGATGTCTGTGTTGTTGGTCCCACTTCTTCAGGCTTCAGACTCAGACCTCTGCCCAGAACTCCTGGAAATCCACACACCCGCCTCACGATCAGCTGTACTGCGTTACTTGCAAGTATCCATGCTTTGGAGGGAGAATTTGGCTAGAATCGAGGAAAGCTAGCAAGCAGAACCTTGCGGGATTCCTGAGGTTGTTTGCTTCCCACTCGCTCCACATTCTTCAATGTTGTCAATGCCCCTTCTGGATACTAGGTGGCGTTCCTGCACCAAGAATGGCCAGCTCTTCCTTACGGCTTGTGTCATTTCTCATCAGCTCTCTGCGGTCGAGCCTTGCTTGATCCCAGTTCTTTGGGGCAGCTAGGGATTGTGCTGCTACATGGCCCTCGGTAGCCTGTTCCCCATCTGAACGGTACCAGGTATATCGCTTTCAAAGACTAACTCTCTCTCCTCTCCTATCCCTACTCTCAGAATGACTCAGCTGGGCCTCCCAGGATACCTCCTAGTGCCAGAGATACCCTACTTTTTCCCTTAATAGCTAGTGGTCACTGGGGAAGGAGGTCTGGGTCCCTGGGTGTTCCCCTTCATGCTGAGACTTTCTTGAAGGCCTATTTGTACAGATTTTAAAACAGAGAAATGGATTCTCCATCAATTCCATGTGCTACAAATCTTCTCCGGGGAACAACCGTGAATTTTGAGAAGTTTCTCTGTGCAAGAGGTTAGCCCTAAATTGGGCCTCTCCTGTCTGGAAAGGAGATGTCTAGAAGAGGGTAAGGAGGGACTCTGTAAATTCAGCACGAGCATGGAGATAGTAAACAGGATCTTGGGCAGCTAACTCCTGGCATATAGCAGGGACTCAATAAATATTTGTTAAATCAAAGAAAAAATGAGGGAGTGGATGGATCCCAGAATAAGAAAACTAGGGGGCATCCATTGAGGCTGCCCCGCCCCGATCTCCTCTCCTTTTTTAAAAACTAAAAAACAGCTTTATTGAGGTATAATTGATATACAAAGAACTGCTTATATCTAATATGTACAGTTTGATGAGTTTGGACTACGCAACTCCCTGTGATACCATCACCACAGTCAAGGTACTAGACGTACCTAATGCCTCCAAAGCGTCCTTGTGTCCTTTCTTTTTTGCTTTTTGTGGTAAGAACACAACATGAGATTTACCCTAGAAACCATTCATCTTGCAGACCTGAAACTTTCCTGTTGCAACAAATAAAGTCCCTAAGGGGGTAAGCGATTTGCTCAGGGTCACAGAGCTAGTTAGTAGCAGAGGCAGGACTTGAGTCCCAGAGTTCTGATTCTTGTCTAGTGTTCCTCCGACTCTAATATGCAGCAGCAAGGCCTCAGATATTCGTGTCCCTGGGAGGTTGGTAGCAGGCAGGCATAACTGGTTTCCTTGTGATGAATCACTGCCAGTGCCAGCTGGGTACCAGTACTTTTCCTGGGTGCCAGCATCCTGAGCCATCCATCCTCACTGCTTGCTGAAGAATTGCTCTTTGCCACCCATGCTGTACACTGGGGGTGCTGTCGTTTAACCAGTGGGCTTATTTGCTCGGTTATTTTCCACTTGTGTCTTTGAGATGCCTAGATGTAGATTGGGGCTGTTCAAGTGTGACTAAGCTTGATGTCTAATGCCTGCTCCCTGCACCCCTCCCCCCAGCTTAAGGACCTCTGCTTTTCTCTAAAAGCAGATATTTTTCTCTTAAAAAATGTGAACATTTTAACCATTTGAGGAACCCTTGATACACAGGAATGACTGTATTTTGGGGGACCAACACAATTTTGCCCGAGGAGTGGCATAGGCTCGGGGGTGGGGAGTAGAGAATTTTTAAACACGTCAAAGTCTTTACCCAGCGGTCCCCTCCGTCCTTTGGGGAGAGTGCTGGCGGCAGCGCACAGCTCAGCCAGTCGTGACTGTGTCATTATATTCTCTTCAGCACAGATGAGTCACTCCATGTAGAAGTAACCACAATTGCATTTGATGTGACTTTCAAATCAGCTCATTTCCAAGTCAGAAAGATCTCTCAGGATGTCTGCTTACCACCCCTACAGCGCAGTGACTGGTTGCAGGACCTTCACCTGTTAAGATGATTCAGCTTGTCTGAGGGACCATCTCTCCCCTCCCCCCACTCTGTAATTAAAGGGGAGGGGGGAGCATGGAGTTCTCCTTCTTAGTGAGCATCTGTAATCCCAACAGCCCTGGGGAACACCTCAGATGTCATATCCTCGCCACGAATGAAGGAAACATTTTCTTTTAGAACCTCTCATCGCTTTGCTGTAAGGCTCCATCTGATAAGAGCCTAGAAAAACAAAACTCACCCGTTTTCTTTTTTAATTCCTCCAAGTTGTGTGTGTCGGTGTATAATTAAGCAAACTTGGCTTGATCTATAAATGTGTTTGTGTGCTTTAATCTTAAAGGGCGCAGAGGTTGGAGTGTTCATGCCCTTAGCACAGCTTCATGGATTTTACCTTAGCACAGACTCAAGTATTTTGCTACCTTGTACTTTTGAGAAATGCAATGTCTTCATCGCTTTTTTTTTTTTAAAGCTACATCATACTTCGAATCCCCACAATACCTGGGGAAGGGAGGTGAGCTACTGGGCCTTTAGTTAAGTGCCAATTTCATTCTGCAAAATTTGGGTGGGAGCATTCCAGCTTCCAGATAGTTTCCACTTTCCCTGGTCCATTAAATGGAGCCAGCCTGCCTGCATATCTCGCTGCCCCAGATTCTGTGTCAATACATGTGTCCCAAGCCTCTGTGGGGCTCCAGACCCTGTGCTGGGCGCTAGAAACCCAGGGCAGAATCAAGCAAGGCCCCCGGCCCAGAGGGCTTTTCTTGAGGTAGGGCAGATGGAGGCACGCAGAGAACAGAGATGTTAGGCGAACACCAAAAATGAAGTTTTTTTTTAGAAGAGAGTTTATTAATTCTATGAATATTTTGTATTTTTCTACATTTATTTACTTACTAGTTTCTTCCTTCTAGTACACAGGAAGGGGAACAACAACAAACAGCCCCAAACAGATCCAACCACTACTCTCCCTCTACCTTCCTAACAAGCATCTTATCTCCATTTTACAAAAGTTGTCTTTCCTACCTTATTAAGGGTCATCTGTTCAGGAGTTTTTTGTTTTGTTTCGTTTTTGCGGTACGCGGGCCTCTCACTGTTGCGGCATCTTCTGCTGCAGAGCACAGGCTCCGGACGTGCAGGCTCAGCGGCCATGGCTCACGGGCCCAGCCGCTCTGTGGCACGTGGGATCCTCCCGGACCGGGGCACGAACCCGTGTCCCCCGCATCGGCAGGCAGACTCTCAACCACTGCGCCACCAGGGAAGCCCTGCTCAGGGGTTTTAAAGATGACAAGTGGCTAATTTGGTTGTTCATGCTCTATGCTGCTGGAACTGAGCACTTGAATGATAATAATACAGGAAGGCAGGAAGTTACTCCCTACAGCATGAACCTTGTTCTTTTCCTGACGTGTTGACTGACCCCCAGCAAGCCACCCCGTGTACATGTGACCCGCACTGCAAATTAAACAAGAGTTCAGACAGTGGGGTGCATCTGAAAATAGAATGAGCTCCATTAGCTTAATCCCAAGCAGGACAGGCTGTGAATCACCTCTTGTCTGAAGAGAGTACAGGGATTTTCCATCCCAACAGGTATTGAGCCAGGGCAGGCTGCCAGCAGAGCCCTCTGGACTCATACATCCCTGGCACCAGCTGTGGCCAGATGCTCTCATTATGGCCTTTGAACCACCACTACACGGCTTGTGAAAAGCAATCATGAAAGAGGGAACTCTGAGACAGTTGCCACCTTCCTATTTACAAACAACCACGAAATATATTTCTAAATCAATAATGGCAGATATTCAGCAAAAGAAAGGAAGAACGCTGCCTACCAGGCCACAATATACACAACAATATTTAAAGTATTACTTATAAAAATCTTTTTTAAGTGTTTTTAAAAAATTTTATTTTTATATTGGAGTATAGTTGATTTACAATGTTGTGTTAGTTTCAGGTGTACAGCAAAGTGATTCAGTTATATGTATACATATATCTATTCTTTTTCAGATTCTTTTCCCATTTAGGTTATTATAGAATATTGAGCAGAGTTCCCTGTGCTATACAGTAGGTCCTTGTTGGTTTTCTATTTTATATATAGCAGTGTGTATCTGTTAATCCCAAACTCCCAATCTATCCCTTCCCCCTTTAGTAACCATAAGTTCATTTTCTAAGTCTGTGAGTCTGTTTCTGTTTTGTAAATAACATCAAAATCTTAAAATATAGGAACCTGGTGTTAGAGTGGATGTGGGGAGACAGTGTCAAACACGCACTGTCGTATTGGTGGCAGGGAAAACTGGCACAGCTAACTCGACCCCCATGAATTTATCTTCTAGAAACACAAGGGGGTATTCACAAAGATGTCCATTGAAGTGATGCGTGTACTAGTGAAAAGCTGGAAGCAGTGTAAATGTCCATCTAGATATAAATGGTGGTGCACTCGTATTTGAGCACACCATAAATATGGTAACAAAAGTGTGGTATCTAACATTGGCCCTGTCCCAGGCACTGTTCCAAGTGCTTTGTGTGTATCAACTGGTATAATCCTCAGAGCAATTTATGAGGTCGGTGCACTTTACAGAGGAGCAAACTGGGAGGTGAGAGGTTCAGTCACTTTCCTGGAATCACTCAGCTAGCAAGTGGTAGGGCTAGGATTTGAACCCACACAGTATGGCTCCAGAGTCTGTCCTTGAAGGAGCTCCCTAAGGAGCACTGTCTTGGGGCAGCCTTCTCCTGGACGGCCAAAGCTAAATTATTAGGCAACAAGAAACAAGTTACTGACTAGTGTGTATAGCAGGATTTCAGTGGGTAAGAAAAGAGATAGTGTCCATGCCTGTGCTTGGTCAGTGTCGGGAAGGATGCCCACAGAATGCTAACAGGGATCCCTTCTGGGAAAGGGCAACGTGACTGCAGGATTGGTGAGAAGGCAGGTTTTAAAATTTCACCTTACACGCCTCTGGACTGTTCAAATTGTTCCCATGAGATTTTTCAAAAATTAGATTTAACGTTAAAGAATCTTAATTTTTTGGAAGAAAAAATCTTAATATAGCCTCTGAATTCAGAAATGGAGATCAGCTTTAGTTGGGGGGAAGCAGTGTGGGGTAGTAGAAAGAAGGAGCGTGGAGCGCTGCCACTGGATTAGACTTACACCAACAGGAATTTATTCTCCCACAGGTCTGGAAGGCAGAATTCTGAGATTAAGGTGTAAGCAGGGCCATGCTCCCTCTACTGCTGTGGGGAAGATACCTTCTTTGCTTCTTCCTAGCTTGCGGTCATTGCCAGTGATCTCTGGCATTCCTTGGGTGGCAGCTGCATCACTGTCTTCCTATGGTGTTGTCCCTGTGTCTCCCTGTGTCTGCACTTGGCCTTTTTATAAGGACATTAGGCATTGGATATAGGGCCCAACCGAATGCAATATGACCTCATTTTCACATAACTAATTACAACTGCAAAGAACTTATTTCCAAATAAGATTACATTTTGAGATTTCAGGTGGACGTGAATTTGGAGGGTTACACTATTTGTATTAGTCAGCTTGGGCTGTCACAATAAAATACCAGACTGGGTGGCTTAAACAACAGAACTTTATTTTCTCCCAGTTCTGGAGGCTGGAAGTCCAAGTTCAAGGTGCCAGCAGGGTTGGTTTCTGGGAGAGCACTCTTCCTGGTTTGTAGATGTCCAGTTTCTGGCTGTGTCTTTCCTCTGTGCACAAGCATGCGTGTGCACACACACACAGAGAATGAGAGAGAGGGAGAGAGAGAGAGAGGGGTGTGGCACGTGGGATCTTCCCGGACCGGGGCACAAACCAGCGTCCCCCGCATCGGCAGGCGGACTCCCAACCACTGCACCACACGGTCTCCCTTCCTCTTCTTACAAGGACACAAATCTTATCAGATCAGCACCCTACCCTTAAGACCTCATTTAACTGTAATTATCCCCCGAAGGGCTCTCTCTCCAAATAGAGTCACATTGGGGGTAAGGGCTTCAACATGTGGATTTCGGTGTATTTGGAAGGGGAGGGACAGAGTTCAGTCCACAGCACTGTTCAACTCAGTACTAGCTGTGTGGTCCCGGGTAGATTATTTGACCTACCTATCCAGCTGGGGCCCCAAGCTCAGACTCTTCAATTAGCACAGGAAATCTACTTGCAAGACCCTAACTCCTGTTTTTAATTTAACTTCTTGTTAGTTTAATAAAACACTCTTAAATGCATAGGCGTATAGTGCACTGCCCTCCTTGTGTTCTCTGTCCTGGGCTCTGAAAAGATTAGGGGTGGAGCTGCACTCAGGAGTCCCCTCTGGTTTCACCACACAGCCTGTCCTGCCATCCTGACTCCCTCATTGCCTCCCGATTATTTGGAGGATGTTTTCCTGGACCCCTTTTTTTTGAGCGGGTGGTAGTGGGGGCAGAAGGAGGGGCACAGTCTTTAGAATCAAGAGGGCTCTTGGAGATGATCTGCTTCACTCTCATGTACACCTTGACCCCAAGATTTCCCCACAGATGGAAAAACTAATGCCTGTGCTCTGGAGCCAGCAGCCATATGTGGTGATTTAGGTCTAAATCTAAATTAATTAAGAATTAAATAAAATGAATGTACAACTTCCTCAGTCATGCTGGCCACATTTCAAGTGTTCAATAGTCACATAGGGCTGGTGGCTACCAGATTAGAGATAGAGAAAATTCCCATCATCACGGAAAGTTCTACTGGATGAGGCTGAGTTATAAATCAGGTCTAAACCATCCAAGGGTGCTAAAGATATGACATCTCTCAGTTGTTTCTAAACACGTATTAACAGAGATGAGTTAGACGTCCTTTTCTCCCATTGCAGCATTAGCTTAATGTTGTTTTTCCCAAACAATCACATCACATAAGAAAATTCAGCTAGTGAAAAATGCCAGCATATTGGAGAACTTCAGATACTTTACCACAAAAATTAAAAACTAGAAAAACAAAAGAAACTTTTCCCTCACCATCAAAGTTTCATGGTGATTTGCTTTGGGAGCACATGTAAGACTAAATTATAAAAGCAAAGAGCCCATCATTCTTATAGAATACTGAAGACATACCATTCATTTACTGGGGAGTGATTTTTTCCAAGATGACCTTCTAAATGTATCTTTGTGTCAAACAGGGTATCCCACTGTGATTCAAGGAGGGGACCAGATGCTCTGATTCTTTTGCTCTTTTTGACACAGCGCCCGGTAAGGTTATTAAATATTTCTGTTTAAACCCAGAGTCCCACACAGGATGTTCTAGTTAAAAAAGAAACATTTGGTAACATATCATACACAGCTAAATGAAAGCTACTGAGCTCTAAAAGGCATTTGTTCCTCTAAGTGAGTTTCGTTTTTTAGAATGTACCATTAAATATTGTTGGCTAGAACTGGTGTGGTCCTATTCAGCTTTCGTAGACATTATTTACTATCATTTCCATTCCTGAAAAGGTCTTCAAATATATGGAATTATAAAACCTTAGAACTGTAAGTGCTGCTAGAAATCATAAATCGAAGTCCAGAGAGTGGAAGTCATTTGTTCAAACTGAATAGAGTCAGAAAAGAAGTCAGGTCCTTTGAGCCTGGGTTCAGTGCCCATTTACGTCATTTACAGGAGAAAAAGCTGGCAAACAAAGCCCAGAGAGGTAAGTAGAGGGTCAAGAGAGTATGCTGTCATGTAACGAAAGAGAACAGAGTGTTTCAGGAAGGAGGGAGTTGTCATCTGTATCAAATACAACTGTATCAAATCAAGGAAGAGAGATGTAACATATCCATTGAATTTAGCAGCATGGGGGCTGTTGTTGGGTGACCTTGCCAAAGGAAGTTTCAGCAGATTGGCAGAGGCACGTTCAGGTTACAGTGGGCTGAAGAGTGAAGCGGATTCCCATTTAGAGATGATAGATTGAGCTCTTCTGTTTATCTTCAAGCCCTAGTGAAACTCCACTATAAAAAATAAAAGGCAGAAAAGGATAAACCAGCAATAACAAAGTCTCATAGTCTCATAGCAGAGAGATTCCAACGACTATCTGCAGGGCATCATGCAGATGAGAGTGGTAACTGACCAAACCAAGTGCACGAAACTGCCTCCTGGGGATATTGTTAAAGAGGGGAAGTCCAAGAGACCCTCAGGATTTGGGGATGCCAGAGGACAAGATATGGACAAAATGGAGAAGGGAATTATCTGAAAACCTGTACATAGAGTAGTTGGACCACTGCACTCCAGAATACAGGCATGTATTTCTGGGGAGGAAAACTCTCCTTACAGAAAATGAGAGAGTTTGAGGCTTTCCAGTTCCAGGGATATGGCAGGCTAGGTTAATTGGGCCAATTCATCTGTTGAAAACAACCAGAGAACTTAGGTAAAATACACATTTTTTTTTTTTTTTTTTTTGCGGTATGCTGGCCTCTCACTGTTGTGGCCTCTCCCGTTGCGGAGCACAGGCTCCAGACGCGCAGGCTCAGCGGCCATGGCTCACGGACCCAGCCGCTCCGCAGCACGTGGGATCCTCCCGGACCGGGGCACGAACCCGCGTCCCCTGCATCGGCAGGCAGACCCCCAACCACTGCGCCACGAGGGAAGCCCCACATCTTTTATATACATTACCAAATGTAAAATAGCTAGCTAGTGGGAAGCAGCCACATAGCACAGGGAGATCAGCTTGGTGCTTTGTGACCACCTAGAGGGGTGGGATTGGGAGGGTGGGAGGGAGATGCAAGAGGAAGGAGATATGGGGATATATGTATACGTATAGCTGATTCACTCTGTTATAAAGCAAAAACTAACACACCATTGTAAAACAATTATACTCCAATAAAGCTGTTAAAAAATAAAATCTTAAAAGCATGAAAGAGATGACAACAGAGAAAAGAATTACCAGCCTGAAATCTAATGAAACATGATAACGCAGAAAGTTTAACGGAATACAACCTTTGTTCTGAGGGTATTTGCTGATCCCGGCATACTTGAACTTGGGGTTGGACAGCCTCATGGGGAAAGGGAGACAGAAGTCAAAGACCAAGAGTGGACCAGGGTGAGAAGTCTTACAGGAAACGTTCTGCACGATAAACTGAGACCCCAGAGAACTATAACTTCAAGGTAAGGATAAAACAGAATTAAACCTGTCCCTTTCCTAGGTGACTGCAAGGAAAGTTACCTTGGCATTTAGCAGAGCAGGGGGAAAACCCTGAGGAGTTGTAATCACAGCCCTGCTGTAGATTTGCAAACCAAATTTGCAACAGCTAAGCAGTCCATAAAACTCCAAACCTGAATTTAGTTTAAAGTACTCCCAGACTGATAATGACTTTAGTCTCTGGCAGAAATTAAGTCAAATCCTCCCTGGAAGAAGGCATTTTTATTCTGGGCTTCAAGGAATCCCCTCAAATAATTTTTCATGGACACAGTGAAAAAAAAAAAAGTCACATAGGAATCAAAATACCATGAGTGAAAAGTAGCAGAAACAAGAGATGAGAGAGACCCAGATCCAGAAAGACTTCAAATAATCAAATTATTAGACAGGTATGAGAAAATAAATATATTCCTTATATTTAAAGAAATGAAATAGAAGCTTAAACATTTCTTCTTGGTACACGTATTCAAAAGAAATAACCTAGGAGATTTAAGAAACATAACAAATATAACTTCTAGAAATTAAAAATACATTAACAGATTAGACAGAGCTAAAGAAAGAATTAAGAAGTATCCGGAATGCAGAACGGGAAAACAAAAGGGGTAGAAAATATGTAAATGAGGCCAAGTGGTATTCATAATAGAGGGAGAAGGTCTACCATATGTTTACTTGGAATTCCAGAAGGAGAGGAGAGTGAGAGGGAATTGGGCAACTGGCAATATTTGAAGAGGAATTTTCCAGAAATATTAAAAGATAACAAGCTAAAGATTCAAGAAGGCTGGTGAAGTCCAAGAAAAATGAATTAAAAGAAATCTAACTTTTACACATTATGGTGGAACTGTAGTACTAAAAGATAGAATAGGAAAAAATTTAAAGCAACAAAAGAAGAAAAAAAGAAGTTATTTCAGAGTGTCAGTTATTGATATATTGATAGCTGATTTCCTAACAGCAAATTAAAAACACACAAGGCAGTGAACTGTAATCCTTAATGTGTGTTCAGAGTAAACAACTGTCCATCCAACAAAAATGATATCTTAGGAATCAGGGGAAAAAGGCAAAAACTAAGAGAGTTTATCATAGGTGATACACAAGAAAGGAAATTCTATAGAATGTACTTCAGACAGAAGGATAGAAATCTGAGAATGAAAATCTGACTTGTTAGAAAGAATGAAGAACAAGAAAGTATTAAATTTGTGGGTAAAACGAAATGAACATTTACTAACTGAAATGATAATAATGTCTTCTGAGGTTTGAGATAAAAGTTCAAATTAAAACAGCTGAAAATAGTAATATATAAGTTGGGAGGGACTAAATGGAGCTAAAGTGTTCGCAGATCTTTACATCATCTGGGAAGAGGGTGAAGGTATTGATCAATTCCAAACTTCATAAATAAGTCATGCATGTTGTGAATCTAGGTTAGAATTGGAGATGATAACTTTCTGACTGGCAGAAGGAATAAAATGGAATGATTCGAAAAGGTACTCAATGAAGCCAGTGATGTTAACTGCTGTACTATTTGGGACATTCACTGATGTAAGTAACTAAACACTTCAGTTAAAAGACCATGAATATCAGTCTGGACAAAAATGATCCAACTAAATGCTATTTATGAGAAACTCATATAGAAAAGAAAGATACAGAAAGGTTGACATTTTAAGAGGCTAGAAAAAGAAATACCATGAAGTTGCTAACTAAAAGGAAGCTGGTCTGGCTATATTAACATCAGACAAAATAGATTTTAAGGCAAAAAGCATGATTAGGTATAGAGTTATTTTGTAACGATAGAAACTTCAATAACAATTAGAAATGTGTATGGAATTAATAACACAAGGTCAAAATATATAAAGTAATAATTTCTAGAACTATTCAATGGAAATAGATAAATTCACAATCACAGTAAGAGATTGTAATACTCCTCTTAGAAACTGATAAAGCAAAAAAGACAAAAAGTCAATAGTGACGCAGAAGATTAAAATTACATGGTTTAATAACTTGGCCTAACACACATATGTAGAACACTGCATTCAGAAGTTGCAGAATACACACTATTTTTAAGCACACAGTTACAAACGTTGACCATATTTAGGGCCACGAAGCAAGTCTTGACAAATTTAAAAGCCTTAAATCATATACAGTATGTTTTTGATCACAGTGGAATTAACATCAACAGCAAAAGAATTTCTAGTATGCCTCTATATGTTTGGAAATTAAGAAACATAATTTTAAATAACCCATGAGTCACAAAAGGTATTTTAAGGAAAAAAAGATATCTAGATCTTAATAATAATGAAAATGTTGTATATTAAAAATTGTGGAATGCAACTAAAGAACTGCTTAGAGTGAAATTCATAGCCTTAAATGGTTATACTAGAAAAAGAAAAAGGACTGGGCTTCCCTGGTGGCGCAGTGGTTGAGAGTCTGCCTGCCGACGCAGGGGACACGGGTTCGTGCCCTGGTCCAGGAAGATCCCACATGCCGCGGGGCAGCTGGGCCTGTGAGCCATGGCCGCTGAGCCTGCACGTCCGGAACCTGTGCTCCGCAATGGGAGAGGCCACAACAGTGGGAGGCCCGCGTACCGCAAAAAAAAAAAAAAAAAAAAAGGACTAAAATTAATAATCTAGGCATCCATCTAAAAAATTAGTAAAGAACAGCAAATTAATCCCAAATAAAGTAGAAGGGATAAAATAATGAAGATATAAACCGAAGTTAATGAACTAGAAATCAAGCATGCAATGGAGAGGTCAAACAGGCCAAAAGTTGGTTCTTTGAAAGAAATCAGAAAATAAAACTTTTGGAGAAGTTGATGAAGAATAAAAGAAAGAATGAATTGATAACAAATATTAGGAAAGAAAAAAAAGGATATCACTACAGTTGTGCAGACATTAAAAAGATAAAAAGGATATATAAATAACTTTGTGCCAATATATTTGATAATGTAGATGAAATGGATAAATTCCCAGAAAACAATAACTCTCAAAATTGAATCTAGGAACACGGCCGACTGGGAAGGTCTAGGTTCTCATATTCCCATGGAAATACAAATACCTAGAAAGTTATTAAAATAACTTTATAGGAGCTCTGGAAATCAGTCAAAGGTCTATAGCAACCATGCAAATGCCCAATCAAGAAAAAAATGACATTTAAAATGGTAGGAGATATCACGGCATTTTTACTTGCCCTTTCCCTGAAGTTTAGGGGAGCAGCAATCCAGTTCCAGTGCCGTTACATGAAATGGAGAGAGCAGAGTGAACTGAATTTGCAAGCTCCTTGAGGGATTCATTTCTATCTGTCATATCAATGAATTCAACCATTTAGAGAAGAATTAATACCAATCTTCCTGAAACTCTCCCCAAAACTGAAGATGATAGAACACTTAACAAACTCATTCTACAAGGCCAACATTAACCTGATATCCAAACCAAAGACAATATTAAAAAAGAAAACTACAGGCCAATAACCCTTATGAATATTGATGCAGAAAACGTTTAAAAAATACTAGCAAACCAAATCTGACGGCATATTAAAATGATTTTACACCATGACCAAGAGGGATTTATTCCTAGGATGCAAGAAACAGAAACCTGAACAATACTACAGTCCTTAAAGAAGTTTAATCAGTAATTAATATCTCCCCTTCCAGCCTTGGTAACAAGAAAGAGCCCAACATGCTCCCAGTTACATATGACTAACCAGGCGGCTTTCCAGGGCCTGCATGAGGCCTGGGATCTCGGGGCTTTATCACCAGCCAGGGAGAGGGAAACCATTTAACTAGCCAGTTCCCATCCAGAGCAAACCCTCCTTTTCACACTGACAAACCCAGCCAGTCCCCATTCCCCACCACAAGATCCTGGGTCTATCCTGACTGGGGGTATCGAAGAGAGGGTGGAAGTTAAGGGAAGGAGAGGATGTACGTGATGGGAGAGAGGGTCTCCCCTCTTATAGCCTCCGTTTCCTCCTAATAATTCCATCCCTCTGGTTTGCAGTGAGGAAGACATGAGATGAGGCCCTGTGCCTGACACTTAGAGGACATTGATAAAGAAGAACTGTTGCCATTATTACTGCGTGTGGAAGGAGGGCTGCTGCGTTCCAGTCCCTCTGTTGAAGGGCTGGGTAGATGCAGAAGTCTTCCTACTCCAAGACCACAGAACATGGTAGCTGGGGCTGCAGGCTGAAGGAAAAGGCTCGGTGATCACCTCAAAACTCTCTCCAAGCAAATTACTTGAGTCTTCCATTAAAGCCAGAAGGGGTGCCAAGAGGAGGGGAAGTCACAGAAAAGCTTTTTTTTTTTTTTTTTTTTGATATTTTGTGAAAACTGATGTGGCTCAGGGAGAACAGGAAACATAACGGGAAGAGGAGGCTGGCAAGTAAGACAATTTTGATTAGAAAGTGGAACTTAAATATGGAATATCTGTTTAAGAGGGGCCAGAAGCATCAGAACTTCTAGCTTATTGTCAGGAGGTGTTCTGAAGATGAAGGACGGGAGGGGTACCCCTCAGATCAGAGTCTTGCAGGCCAGACAGAGAGGGGAGCCTCCCCAAATGCCTATGGTTTCTGTTCCAAATGAGAACTCAGTGGGACCAAGTGTCGCTGGAACACAGTAATCTGCTCGATCTAATTACCTGGGGTGTTAGGTCCTGCCAACTGATGCCAGCCTCAGCAAAGAGAAAACAGAAGCACCTGTGAGGTCTTAAGAATCTTTTTGACTTGGGCTAGCGACTCTACAAACAAATGGTCTTGTTAGGTTGTTTCGTTGCTGTTCGTCCTTCTGCTTGTTTAACATTCCAGACAGCCACGTCCCCTTATCTGGCCCTCTACACGCTCTCCTCTCCAGGAACGCCTAGCTTGAGGAGGTGGCGTCTGCCCAGAACTCACAATTCCCCACCTTTCACTTGTGAACCTCCCTCTGCCTGGGATGGATACAGAAGTAACATTAGACGGTCCTGCCCTGACTCCATGGTTAAGGTGACAAACGTATGCAAGTGAAAGTAACATTTTTCCTGACTGCTTGTTGGTTATAACATCATGTAAAAATAGCTAGATGGAAGTTCACCAAATTTGGAGGTAGCTTGGAGATGACCTGACTTGGAATAGGTTACATGGGGTGTACAAAGTTCTTTGGGAGGACTCCTGAGAAGAACACCCCAAACCTATGTCTTCTGGGGCATCTAAAACTGAGGTTCTCAAAGATAACTTACTACACCTTTAAGACATCATCTATAGAAAACATGCAATGGTTTCAAATACAGTATTAGCTGAAATCAAAACATAGAAATGTCAATACCTCAAAGGACAGGGGTCAACTTGCAGTTAAGCTGCTACTCGCAGGGGCAGCTCGACAGAACTGTGTATCTCAGGTGAACAGGAGGCAAGGATTTCTTTTCGGGCGGCTCAGGAACCTCCTGTGTAGACAGAGGATGCTGACTGAAGCAAGTGGGAAACATGCACAGGCCAGTATCTACTGGAGGCAAGGTGATAGCCACAGGGCAAACCGGGATCCTCTGGTCTTGAATCAAGAGGCTCTGCTCCCAGAGTTGACCAGGCCCCTTTTGGGGGGAAAGTGTGAGAGGAAGGAAGGCAGGCTCTTTGCCAATCCATGCCAAGTCCTCATGTTTGACCAGTACTCCTCTGACGTTACCAGATCGTCTGCTGAAGCCACATTAGACCATTGATTGACACTTTAATATAGGAAGACTGGCAAAATGAGAATTTGGTGCAAATTTGGTGCAGGGGCCGTGGCCCTCAGTCATAGGGTTGCCAGATAAAATACAGGACACCCAGTTAAATTTGAATTTCCGATAAACAATGAATAATTTGTAGTATAAGTATGTCCAAATATTGCATGGAACATACTTATACTAAGATTTTATTAGTATTTATTTGAAATTCAATTTCCACTGGACATCCCATATTTTCAGCTGCTAACACAGGAAACTCTACTTGGGCAGGCCACCAGGCTGAGTCTCGCGGCAGGAAGGGGGCATGGTCAGGCCTCTGGTCTCTGGGAGAGCAAGGTAGCCCTGTTACCAGGGAGCTGAACAGGTCATTGTCAGGCACTGGGCCAGGATTCTAATCACCAGGATTGAGGTACAGGGTGGGATTCAGTCTGAGGACCAAAGCAAGAGTTTATGAACTAGAACAAGTAGATCAAGTCCCAGCAGGATCTCAGTCTCAGGAGCAGCTCAGGCACTGAGTCACTGACGGCCAGGTCTAGACTTCCTTCAATTGCCAGGGGCTAGGTGTAAGACTGGATTGTAAGAGCAGGGTTTCTGTAAGAGGGGTCCCTGGGAACCTTGAATCGAGAATCACCTGGGGCACTTGGGAAACATGCAGATTCCAGGGTTCCACCCAGACCTGCCGAATCAGAATCTCTAGGGGCAGCCCTTGAAAGCTGCATTTTCCCTACGTGCTCCTGGTGGCTCTAACTCGCACTCAGTTTGAGAACCAGTACCGTAGAGCCGGGAACAATGCGTGCAGTGAGGCATTTTGGTGAAGCCACAGACTCTGGAGTCAGACCACCCAAGCTAGACTTCTAGCTCTATCATATTATCTGTGCAACCTGGGACAAGTGACATAACCTTTCTGGGCCTTAGCTTCTTTATCTGTGAAAGAGGGATAGTCATTGTACCTGTCTCATATATATATATATATATATATATATATATATGAACAAAGCACTCAGAACAGTGGCTGGCTTCTAGGAAGGACACATACATGTTAGCCATCATTAGGGGCTGAGTGGACCCACTGGGGAGGAAGAGGACGGGGTTGGGCCCTGATCAGTACCCATGTCCTATGCCTTGTAATAGAGGGGGCTAAAGCGGAGCTTCTGGGACAAGCTGTTTATTGCACCGGAAGTCAGAAGGTTGATTAATAAGAGGGACAGTCTTTAAACGCATGGGTGATCATGCTTGGCTTGAGTGAGAAACTAGGACAATGGATATTGTTCATTAAGCTCTAATTATCAGGTACATTGAATAAGGGGTAGGGAGTCCATGTGTCACTACAAGTAATTAATGTGCTGCTTCTTTCCCTGGTAACCCTTTGATTTGCACCACCTAACCTGGAGTCTTTATCAGGCACTGGGATTTTGGAAATACTGGCTGCTAATTGTTTGGGTGAGTTCCCTGATCGCACTAAAGAAAATGGATGTGTCCTGCTCCTTCTAACGACTCAACCACAGGGGAAGATAAAGTGGTCCTAGCCGTGATGAATTAAGCCCAGAGGGTTTGGAGAGGACAATCATTCTCTTGTTCACTTAACAGATCTGGAGACAGTGTCTCCAAGTTGGTAACGTAAATGCGACCAGACATAGTCTGTTTAGGAAAAAAAAAAAATCACCTGTCCCAAGCTGCTCTTGAGTTGGTTGATGTCATGACCTGGCTGGCTCCCCATTCCAGTGGCTTGATTCCTGCCCAAATCCCTGCGCAGTTCCTTTGAGGCCACAGCCTTGCCCCTGGAGTCCTGGCCCCCATCCTCGACCTGGGACTAGAACTTCTTCAGCCTGGGCTGGTCCCACGCTCTGCTGAAACCCAGCTCCCCCAGCCCCCTGTGGACTTCAGGTCTGACCCGTCTCTAGACCAACCATCTTCCATGCTTTTATTCTGACTGATGTCAAGAAATCTGATTGTTCCTTCTCATGGAAAACATACAAATTGTATCAGTGAAGCATCTCAGGGGGGCACTGGAAATGCGAGTCACTCTGTATGTCCCTTTCCATCTAACACACTGTCACGTGTCATGGTGGCCTGGGATGCTGGTGAGTGCCCATTGGGTGGCTTCTGCCAGGAATTAGAGCCTAGAGGCGAGAGCCAGCAGGAGACAGAGTCTCTGATGTCTCAGAGAGCCTCTGTCTTCTATGGAATTGTAACCAAATAGAGTTTAAAGTATTAGAAATGTTCAGAATAATGACAAGAAGAATAGCTAGTGATTGCTGAATGCCCACTCCATTCTTGAGAGTGTTCTAAGTGCTTGCATGTATTATCTCATCCAACTCCCCCATTCACCCTATGACGAGTTTTGAGGCACCATTATTATCTGCATTTTATAGCTGAGGAGACTGAGACAAAGAGGTTAGGTCACATGCCCAGGGTCATACAGCTGACCAGTGGCAGAGCTGGGTCCAATCTTGTTTTCATTTTCAAGAATTGAGCCAAATGCAGTCTCCTTGCATCAGGCATCTGCTCAGTGCTGGGGTAGGAGCAGTTTGCGAGGGAGCAGGGACTGGGTGTGCAAAGCACCTTCCAGACTCCTGTGTACTGTCCCAAGAAGAGATAAGACATCCCCCAAAGTTCAAGAACAAATGAAGAATGTTCTGCTTGTACTCAAACTGAAAGACTTTTTCACTCTTACGGGGTTTGCACCAAATTCTCGTTTTGCCAGTTTTCATATATTAAAGTGTCAGTCAATGGTCTAATGTGGCTTCAGCAGACGATCTGGTAACGTCAGAGGAGTACTGGTCAAAGAAGGTCGGAGTGACTGGGGCAGCCCTTAGCCGTCCTGCCCTCCCTGGGTGGGAGAGGAGGTGTGAACTGACACTTAGAGGCCCTCTGTCTCTCTTGGGCCAGTGGTTGCTTGGGGGCTGAAAGAGAACTCAAAATGTTCATAGCAGCATTACTCATAAGAGCCAAAAATTGGAAACAACCCAAAGGTCCATTGATGGACGACTGGATAAACAAAATGCAGTCTCTTCATACAATGGAATACTATATGGCCATAAACAAGAATGAAGGACTAATACACGCTACAGTATGGATGACCTTGAAGATATTATGCTAAGGGAAAGCAGCCAGGCACAAAAGACCACATATTGTACAATCCTATTCATATGAGACACACATCAGGTTAGTGGTTCCTAGGAGCTGAGGGGCTGGAGGGAATGGGGAGAGACTGCTAGTGGATACAGGGTTTCTCTCTGGGTTGATGGGAATGTTCTGAAATTTGATAGTAATGATGGCTGTACAACTTAGGGGATGTACAAAAAAACCCGCACTGAATTGTGCACTTGAAAAGGGTGAATATAGTATGTGAATGTATCTCAGTAAAAATAATCAAACGAAAAGTAGAACAACAACAAAAAGGAGAGCACAGAATCCACCCAATCAAGTCTCAGAGCGCAACACTATCTTCCGAAGCTGGGCCGTGGGAGAGAGGCTCCTCCACTAACCTTGGCATGGCCTTGGGGAAGCCCTTTGCCCTCTCTGCACCTCAGTTTCCCCACCTGTTAAATGGCATTGTTGTGAGAATATATCCCTGATGGGACTTTTGGAAACTCTAAAAAGCTTATTTAAACTTACAATGCACTAATTACAAGCGAGGTATCATTATAGTACTTGAGGGTGAACATCATTATAGTACTGATGGGATTTTTTGAAATTATAAAATTATTATTTAAACTTACAATGCACTAATTACAAGTGAGGTATCATTATAGTACTTGAGGGTGAACAAGAAGGATGATGAAAAGTAACCTGCCATTGCCTCTATAATAAGAGGTCTGAAGATGTAGCACTATCCTTGTGTGTGCAGAAAAAAATCACTCGCTTGCTCTCACTCACTTTGAAAGAGTGGCCAGCTGCCACCCTGACTGCCAGGCCCACCCTGATCTTCAGTTTTTCAAAAGATGAGTAATGCGGGGGGAGGCGAGATAAATTAGGAGTTTGGGATTAACATATACACACCGCTATATAAAAAATAGGCAAACAACAAGGACCTTCTGTATAGCACAGGGAACTCTACTCAATATCTTGTAATAACCTATAATGGAAAAGAATCTGAAAAAGAACACACACATACAAATATATATATCTGAGTCACTCTGCTGTACACCTGAAACTAAAACAATCTTGTAAATTAACTATACTTCAAAAAAAAAAAACCTTAAAGAAAAAGATGAGAAATGTGGAGGCTAAGATGAATGGTTTCTGCATCAACAAGAAGAGGGGAAAAATCTTCTAATGTCTACCTTCCGTACAGAGCACCAGTCGGCACCACCTCTGCCTGGGATGTCCCGAGCTTTCAGTCCTGGGGGTCCTTTGGGGCTCCCTGGTCTCCCTAATCTCATAATAAGTGACCTAGGGGAAAGGACCACGCTGACTGGGTTCCAGGACTGCAAACTCTCTATACATTCTCTGTCCGCTATCCATCGCTTTTTCTCCCTCCCAACTTCCATATGGGTTTCCACGGTTTTCCTGGGATCCCCAGGGAACATCCTAGCTCTCCTCTATTTTGAATCTATACCTTAATAGCTTTCATATCCCCAATAAAGTGTTTCTCTCCATCGCCGGTTATTAGCACTTCGTAGCAGCCCTTTTAGAAAGACACTTAATTAAAAATCTTTTGGAAGCTTAAATAAACCATATGCACTGCACTCTATCCAATAAAAAGCTACTCCCTTAACTTCCAAAATAATTGAACTTATTGCCTGTGGATCCTGTCCTACTGGGGCAGAGCCTGACCGCTTTTCTTCCTCATATGCATCCACATAATGGATTCGATATCCATCTGTTTTTCTTAGGATAGGGACTACGTTCAGAATTTTTATTAAGATAATTCATAAAAATAAAAAAATTAATTTAACCAGATGCAGAATTCTCTGCCCCTCCATTATTAAAATAGTTGCTTCTCCCACTTGTCTAGTATTTGAAAAATACAAGCCCCATGAGGTCATGATGGAGCAGTGTTCAAACAGGGGCGGGGGCCAGGGGATTCAGGTCACCCTCTCTCCTGCTCGGCCCTCAGTCCCAAGGAAGTCCAGGCCGTAGTCCATCCAGAATTTCCAGTGTCCTGGGCCTCCGCCTGCTCTGGGGTCACGTCATCTAGGAGTACAGTGCACTGGATAACAGTTTGCCAGCTCTGTTTACAAGACTTTGGGTGGGGGGAGGTGGCTTGGGTAGGGGACACTCCAGTGTCTTAAGTCATTAGAATGCTGATTTCCTTTTCTCATTCCAATTTTTGTTTATTTGAATTAAAAACCGCTCTTTGCCACGAGTAAAAGGATCCAAACCCTCGGGGACCCAGCATCAGCAGCCAGATGTGAAGAACTACTTCACGGTGTGGGCGGCCTTTCGGCTTTGGTCTCTTTTCGGGGCTCATAGCTGTGCTGCGTTTACGGTAAATCCTGGCTAAGTCCGGCCCAGACAGCGCGCGGCCGGGGATCCAGGCGACGGGGGGGCGATGAGATAATGAATGAGAAAAGGCTCCAGGCGGGAGATCGTTATTCAAGCCGATTCTCTTCTCAGTAGCGTGCGCAGTATCGGGGTGAGGGGTTCATCTTCAAACAAGGAGACACATTACTAGTTTGGACTTTTCAGCGAGAGATGATTTTTCAGTCGTATCTGTCTTTCCGTTAAAGGTCCCTAAATGTTGAAGTCCCTCGCGGAACGCGCCCCAGCCCCCAACCCCTGTGTCCGTCTCCTTCCCCGCGGGTCAGGAGGGCGGCAGTGTCCAGACGGTGGCGCTCCGGGACAGTGCAACCCCCTATCCCCCCACTGCAGCAAGAAGGCTAGTCTGGGACAAGTTTCAAGGTGCTTGCTGAAATTTTCTGGGAGGTTTCTCAACAAGAGCCATAACTTTTAGTAGCCGGCACAAAATCCACCCCCGTAACCAAGGTCGTTGAGGGAACGAGTATCCGAATCTCGCCCCTGTAGCCCGAATATTTCGGATTTCCCGTAGCCCGTGCGCTCCGAGAGCCTGGGCGCACCGCAGGGAACTGTGACGCCTGCGGAGGGAGATCCGCGGGGCAGGGGGCGGCCCGACCCAGTTGAGGTTGAAATGAGACCCCCCGCAAGGGAAAAGGACTGAGCTGAGTTATTCCTGGGGCGGGGGCCTCTGGTCTGCCGGTGGCTTCCAGGCTGCGCAGCCCAGTACCTCCGCGCCTGTCCCGCCGCTCCGGCACAGCTCCCCGAGCTTACCCGAGTGCCCCGCGCCACTCCGTAAGGCGTGCGGAGCACCTAGAGAGGGGACGGGAGTCGGAGCCGCTCGTCCCGGGTTTCTTTGAGGAGTGGCAGTCCAAGAGAAGGGCTTTATCCCCCGTTTTACTTTTTCCCAGAGCAGCCTCGAAGCTCCCGCAGCCAGGGCGCCAGGCAGCAGGGAAGGGGACGCGCTCTCACTCTCGCTTGCCCCAGAGTTGGGGGCAAGCGGCCACCATCTACCTCTTCTCACTCCCAGAGTACAGACACGATCCCTGCTCCCAGAGCCTGACGTAGGGGCCATCTCCTCAAGGAAAACACAAGTCGGGGACCGGATTGAGTGCCACCCGCTGCTGCTGCTAAGGGAGCCAACCAGCTCCTGCCAAGCACCAGAGTGGGAATAAATTCCCTAGAGGCTGCTGTCCAGATTGGGGATGGAAGCCCCCAGCAGCTGTCCCCTGCTTTCCGCGGAGTATAGAAGGCTTTGAAAAGGCAAAACACTGGGATGGGATGAACCTCTCAAGGAGACTGCAGAGGCGAATACCTAGGGTCCAAGGGGCCACTGGCCACTCCTCATGCTCTGCTGGGGGCTTCAGACAAGCTTGGGTTGGCACTGGACCCCCAAGAGGGACCCTATAGCCCCGCTCTGCAATCTACAGCGCTTTGCCAGGTGTTTGCGTAAGAGAGGGAGGGAGAACTTGCTAGAAACGGATGCGCAGTGGCTGGTGGGGAGGAGGTGGATTCTGAGCTGGTCACGACGCAGGGTACCTGGGGGATGTGGTGGGAGGCGGAGCGGCTAGAGGGGAAGCACATACAAGGCAGCCGGAAGCAAGACGACACCTCGATGTGGATTTGTCCAAAAAGAGTTGGAGATCAAAGCGGGGGTGATCAGGGAGCTCTGATTGGTCGGGGGGAGGGATTTGGGGTGGGGCTAGCCACCTCTTGAGGCTTTAAAAGCTCATCGGAGAGGGGCGGGAGTGCTGTCATTTGCTCTCCGACTCTCGGAGGGGTGACAGCTTTCCTGAAGCTCCTGGCGACAGAGCAGGTGTTCGCTGTCCAGACCCGGCTGGGAGGACCTAACGGTCTCCAGCAGCAACATGAGGCCTACTCTGGCAGTTCCCAGCCCATACGGCTGTGTTGGCTGTAAACTGCCGCAGCCAGACTACCCACCGGCTCTAATCATCTTTATGTTCTGCGCAATGGTCATCACCATAGTCGTAGACCTGATCGGCAACTCCATGGTCATTTTGGCTGTGTCAAAGAACAAGAAGCTCCGAAATTCTGGTAAGACCCCTTTCCTTCTCCCTACCCACCGTGCAGCCACTTGCAACCCCTACCTAGGGTGTTAGTTTGGGCTCCTGCAATAGGGAACCCGTGGATGGATCCTGCTCCCCATTTCCCTGCGAGCCTGAGTGATGATGTTCCGCCGTGGGGGGGGGGGGCCCATAAACTCAGAGCTTCTCCAGGCTGCGGAGGTTCGGAGAAGCTCTGGGCAACCAAGTGCAAATCCCCGTCCCTGCGGTGCGCGGCACACCGCCGAGCCCGGCCCCGTCGGGAACCTGATGCAGAGGGAGCCGGCACCCGAGCGGAGAGTCCGGCGGCCGCCCGGGGACAGCACGCCGAGCCGGACGCCGCAGAGGTGGCCGCGCCGAGGCAGCGCGGGAGGAATTAACGCGGAGGGAGCAGCGGGGTTGCTACCCGCTCCGGTAAAGTTAAGTTCTCGGCGGCTGAGGCGGCGCTTGCCGGAGCGCAGCGCGGCGGCCGAGCCCAAGCCCGGCCGAGTCCCCGCTCGCCGCAGCCCCGTGACTCCAGGGTGGCTCCCGGGCAGCTCCCGGGCGGCGGAGCGCAGACCCCCGCGCCTGAGTGTGAAGCAGGGCGGTCTGAGCCCGCCAGAGCCGAGCTCCGTCCGCCCGTCCCAGGGCGCACGGCGGAGAGAGGCGAGCGGCCGGCTGGGCGCAGCAGGCGGTGGCAGCGACGGCGGCGGCGGCGGCGGCGGCGGCGGCGGAGACCCCGAAGTCCGTAAGCGGGGTACCGGGGGTCGCAGGGCGGGGCGGCGGAAAGGTTCGGGAGCTCGGCGTCCCGGGGCCACAGAAGACGGCAGAACCGGTGAGGATCGCGGGAGGGCTGCAGGAGAGCTCAGAGGGGATGGTGGGGGGCGCAAGGGAGACTGCAGAGCGCGCGGACGTGGGACGAGGTGGGGCGGCGAGCGAGACTCCCCTCGCGGCCTGCCAGTGCAAAGGGGAGGGGGCCGGCTGCGAGCGGGCCTGGGGGACGGTGCTGGAGGCTGCAGGGCGCTGCGCCCCTTGCCGGGGGCGGGGGCGGCAGACGCTGCGGAGCCTTGAGCCGCCTTTGCAGGTTGGGCGGGAGAGGGCTCGAGAGGGGAGGTGGGGGAGGGGCCAAGGGGCCCAAACGCCCAGCTCGGGCCCCGGATGGGAAGGGGCGGCGCCCAGGGCCTCCGCTGCCTGGATCCCGGCCGGCTGGGGCCGGAGGGCAGAGGGGAGCGAGGGGGCGGGGTCTGAGGGGGTCGGGCACCCACAGGACCCGGGCGGGCGGGGTGCCGGGGAGCGGAGGCCGCCACTCTCTGGGGGATTACTTTGCTTGGACGAGGAATCACAAACACCACAGAAGTTTCCAAATGCAGTGACGGGCACACAGTCATTAAAAGTTTTCTTTTAAACTTTTGATGGGTGTGTCTGATTTCTCCTCGGTCCCCCGGAGACGTGGGGCCGCACACTTGGATCTCACGTGCGCTCCAGCAGAGCGGTCCCAAGGGGCCCAACCCCGGAGCCCCCGGGGGGTGGGGCACCTGCAAAGTCCATTTTCTCTTTTTTCCTTTTCTCCTTCACCTTCCTTTCCTTCCATAATTCAAATAAAGGTTTTTAGCGTTGTTGTGGTTTTGTTTTTAAGTCTTTGCCCTCTCTCTTCTCCTCTTTTCTTCTCCGAATTCATTACTTTGAGGGAAAACCCTAGAAAGAACCTCTTGGGTAGAAAGCGCCGAGGCCTGGCCTTGGCAGTGCTGGCGGAAGGAAGCAGAACGAGCCGTTCCTTTGCCCTTTTAAAAGTGCTCATTTTCTCCCAGTCCGAGATGAAGTGCAATATTTTGCCAAACCAATGCTAATTAGCAATGAGGTGTTTCCAGAGAAAGGGCTCCGCATCTGCACTTGGCCTTGCAGGTTTTACAAACAGCGTTCCTCCCGCCGCCCTACAAAACAGGAGTGCCCCCCCCCACCGGCACTTTCCTGTTTAGCCCGCAGGCTCCAGTAAAGCCCGGGACCGGGGGCCTGGAACCAGTGTGCAGGGTGGCGAACGTGCTGGTGCCCGGCTCTGCTCGGGGACCCGCGTGAAGCAAGCAATTCTGCTAATCCTTGCAGGGTTTTTCCTGATTTTTTCCCCTCTTTGCTCACTTTCTCAGACTAAATTTTACAGGGCCTCTCCCCACCCTCAGTTTTTACTCTTAGGTTACCTCTGAAATGGTAAGTATTTACTGGGCTAAGTCTTAGATTATTGTCTGATCCCGCTGGGAAAGACCGCTTAAGAAAACGACATGCCCTTTCTCGGACAGTTCCCTTTAGACATGTTTGCGTTGTAAATGCGATGGTACGTTAGAGAAGGCAGAGGGCTAATTTTTTTTTCGGGGTTGGGGGAGGTTGAAGCTTCCTGACAGTCCTCCAATCTCTCCACCCACCCCAGTCCCTACCCTCCAGCCTATTTCCGACAGACAGCTCCATCCAGCTCCCCTCTACTCCCTCCCTCCCCCCACCCGTACTCCGCCAAAACTTCGCGTTTTGTTTTTGTTCAAAATGATGGCCACAGGTCTGTGTGTGTGGGAGTGTGAAGGGCTCCCCAACGGGCTTTCGTGTTTACTGCTTTCTGACTTCACTTTTTTCCCAAAGCAGAGATGATGTTGTTTGAAAGGAAAAAAAGGTTGTCAAAGGACAGGTCCCCCAAACCTGCTTGTGCATCGGAATTATCTGGGACATGCTTGTAACTAAAAATAAAAACACAACTGTATTTCTTGAAAAGAATTCTAGAAGTCGAAATTGTCACGACTCCAGCTGGCCTTTTCTTCCAGCTTATATTTGTAGATTTCCAAATGTAACCATTTGTTCTTCTCTGTCTTCCTCCCTCGCCCCCACCCCCACCCCCGCCCCACCCCGCCCCGCCCCAATATGCTTTTCAGGCAACATCTTCGTGGTTAGCCTCTCTGTGGCTGATATGCTGGTGGCCGTCTACCCCTATCCTCTGATGCTGCATGCCATGGCCGTTGGTGGCTGGGATATGAGCCAGTTACAGTGCCAGATGGTTGGATTCATCACAGGGCTGAGTGTGGTCGGTTCTATCTTCAATATTGTGGCAATTGCTATCAACCGTTACTGCTACATCTGTCACAGCCTCCAGTATGAGCGCATCTTCAGTGTGCGCAATACCTGCATTTACCTGGTTGTCACCTGGATCATGACCGTCCTGGCTGTCCTGCCCAACATGTACATTGGCACCATCGAGTATGATCCTCGCACCTACACCTGCATCTTCAACTATCTGAACAACTCTGCCTTTGCTGTGACCATCGTCTGCATCCACTTTGTCCTCCCTCTGCTCATAGTGGGTTTCTGCTACGTGAGGATCTGGACCAAAGTGCTGGCAGTCCGCGACCAGGCTGGGCAGAATCCTGACAACCAGCTTGCCGAGGTTCGCAATTTTCTAACCATGTTTGTGATCTTCCTCCTCTTTGCAGGGTGCTGGTGTCCTATCAACGTGCTCACTGTCTTGGTGGCTGTCAGTCCAAAGGAGATGGCAGGCAAGGTCCCCAACTGGCTTTATCTTGCATCCTACTTTGTAGCCTACTTCAACAGCTGCCTCAATGCTGTGATCTACGGTCTCCTCAATGAGAATTTCCGAAGGGAATACTTTACCATCTTCCATGCTATGCGGCACCCTATCCAGTTCTTCTCTGGCCTCATCACTGATGTTCGGGAAATGCGGGAGGCCCGAGCCTTCGCCCGCGCCCGCGCCCGCACCCGTGACCGAGCCCGCGAACAAGCCTGTACTGCTGTGGAGGAAATACCGATGAGCGTCCGAAATGTTCCACTACCTGGTGATGCTGCAGCTGGCCAACCTGAGTGTGCCTCCGGCCACTCCAGGCCAGCCTCCGGCCACTCCAGGTCTGCCTCTGCCCACCGCACATCTGCCTCTGTTCACCATAAATCTGTCCTTAGTCACTCCAGGCCTGCCTCTGGCCACCGTAAATCTGCCTCTGGCCACTCCAGGTCTACCTCTGGTCACCCCAAGTCTGCCACTGTCTACCCTAAGCCTGCCTCTGTCCACTTCAAGGCTGACTCTGTCTATTTCAAGCCTGCCTCTAGCCACCCCAAGCCTGTCACTGGCCACCACATCCCTGCTGGCAGCCACTCCAAGGCTACCTTCAGCCCTGCCACCAGCTGCCCTAAACCCACCACTGGCCACACCAAGCCTGCTACCACCCACCCCGAGCCTGCCGACTATCCTGAGCCCGTTGCCACCAGCCACCTGGAGCCTGCCATCGCCGGCCAGCCTGAGCCCACTGCTGCTGGCCACCTGGAGTGTGACATCACTGACCTCCCTGAGCCCGCCTCCAGCCCTGCCGCTGAGTCCCCCAAGCCTGTTGCCAGCCCGCTGGAGCCTGCTGCTGCCGCTGCCCCTGTTGACCCCTTTGTGGTCACCATTGCCACCGATGATTACCAGGAGGTTGTGGTTATTGATGTTGAAGCTGATTCTGATGAAGTGGCTGTGTGATCTTAGGGGCGGCCAAGCAGTGGTCCCCTTTCGAGGTTGGCTAGCATATGTAATACAAAGTGAGATATCTCAGTGCACCTGCACACAGACACATGCAGACACTGACAGAGAGTGTAAGCTACACCTACCTTTCAGGCATACTCCTCCTTTCCATTATGTCTGCAAAAGTGTGAGTGTGTGTGTGTGTGTGTGTGTGCGCGCACGCTTGCTCCTTTAGAGACCAATTTCCCCTCAAGTTTGGCTTCTGTTGTTCTGAGCCTCCCTTTCCTCCTGTGGTTGACTGTGAGCCCACAGTGATCCTTGAACTTGTAGACTTCGGTTTTTCCCCACTCCTGTGTAACCGTTTCTCCCCACTCCTCATTTCCTTCTCCTTGTTCCTGCTCTCTCCTCCCATTCCTCGAGGGGGGTGGGTGGGTGGGGGAGGAGCGCATGCGCAATGGTAAAGGTGCGCTGTGGTAAAGCCTTCTGTAAAGTGAATGTGACCGCAGAGCTTTATGTGTTTAAGTATTTATTGTACATTTAACGGCAGTAAGAAAGGCAATTGCGATAAAGTACAAGTATTTGAAACAGTTTCCTTTCTAAATTCCAGCAACAAAATATGACCCCTATCTGAAGAACAAAATTTACTGAGCTCTTATTAAAATAAATATTTATGCCTATGAGATCAAATGGCAAAAGGAAAGATATTGCCGCACCAAATACATTGGTGCTGATTTTCGTAGTCAAACACGAATGCAAATGATATGTGTTTACTTTATTCGTAGTTACTTTACCTTTTATAGTATTTGCCAGGATTTTCTTCCATTTAGTTCCTTAAAAACAAATCTATCCATAAACTGGTTTCTCCCCACATCCAAACTTATGGTTGCTAGGATCAGTTACAGTCATGCTTTTAATATTATACACAGCCTGATGTTTTTACGCAATCAGTTTTTACATTTTTCTTTTTCATTCAGAAGGGAATTTGAGGGAATAACTGGTAGCCAGAAGTGAATGGAGTACTGCCTGGACTTGTAAACAAGTGCTGCTTCAAAAGCCGTTCCCTCCTGCCCCATCCCTCTGAGCCTCCCAGCTGTGGTGGGGATGGTGGGGGGAGGCTGAGGTCCTGTGATCCACCGTGTTAAGGTGTAGATGTCTTGTATCGTCGCACTTGACAGCCCAGGAAGTGATTTTTCTCTAGAATTCAAGAAAACGTTGTTTAATAAAAATCTCGATTATTGATTCAAATTGACACTTAAAGTTTACTGTACAAAAGATTGTAAGGATAAGTGGAAATGTGTTATACTGCCTTAAGTTAGTTCTCTGCTTGTGGTAGCAATTAAATAAGTGTTTTTGTGTCTTTGGTGTGTGATCTGTGAATAAAATTTGCTTCCTCCACCAGATTCACTTGTGGGGAGGCTTGGGGATGGGTGGAAAAGCATACCCCTTGGGGGATCAAGAGACTCAGATGCAAGTACCCTCCCTGCTGTACCCCAGGGCGAGTCACATGACCCCTCTCTCCACAGTTGCCTGGCTTAGCAAACTGTGGCCAGGTTGGGGCGGGCTGGAGGCAGAGGAGGGCTCCCTGGGTGTGGTGGGTTCTTCTTACTAGTACTGCCAAGGCTTCTGAAACCGGGTCCTCTTTTACCCCCATGGAAGGAGTGGAGCTGGGCCCCAATTATGTCACAACTCCGGAGGCTACTGGGACCAAGTAACGGAGCCCACAGTCCAGTTGGGGGGAGGCACAGGAGTGAGGGGCGGGCAGACAGGTGGGTTCCTCTCTAGCTGGAAGTTAGGTGGCAAGACCCCAGCAACTGGGCAAACGTCCTAGCCTCAGGAACATAGCCTCAAAAGAATCTCCAAAGACGACGTAATGCCCCAAACAGACTACTCCATAAAAATAAAAGATTCAAAAGAATACATGGTAGGATATCAATTTGGTTAAGAAAGTATACACATTAAAACACGCACATATACATAGGCCCACGGAGTTAGGCATGTATATGGTTGTTCTATCCAGGTTTAACTAGACTGTAAGTATAAGCTGAGGTCATCTTCACTTCTGATGCCCAAATTACAGTGGTCCCAACAGAGTGGCTGCTGTACCTCAGGCTGATTCCTTGTCAACATTTCTGCCTAGTTTCCCTGGACATGCAAAAAGGATGCTTGCTCGTGTGCTCAAATCGCTTTACAGTTGCCACCCTTTCCCCATGTTTTCCACGTTCTCCCTGTCTGCCCTCACTCAAGGAGCTTTGCTTTGGGTAAGATTGCAAGTGTTCAAATCAAGGATGCTGCGTCTCAATGCTCCGAACTGGGTGCAGGGTTCTGAGAGGTGATGGGAGAGGTGAAGAAACTCTTGGCACTTTTTACAGCTTTGTTTCACACTCTGCTCTGAGGTGCCCGAAGCAACACTGCTTATGCCCAGAGTCTTACAAAGTCTTATGAAAGCAGCCACTTCATCCACTCTGCTCACCTGCAAGGTGCGTTCATCATTCCTGCCTCCCCACCTCTGCCCCCATAACCCACTCCAATGGGAACAAGCAACGGTTGAAGCGCAGTGCCTCCTGTTTGTACATGGCCAAGAAATATTTTTCTCTGCCCCTCTTTCCCTTATCCCGTCCCTTTCCACCCCCAAAGTCAAGAAGCCTCATAAGCACATCTCTGACTAGCCACGCCCACTATGAGTAACCAAGGCAAGACACTGAATCTCTGCGGTCAGTTTTAAGGTGCTTTGTAGTTGTCTCCATGACAACGCACAGCTTCTGGTTTTATACAAGTAGAATCAGAAGGGCCAATCTTACCGACTTCCCCAAAGAGCGAATCTGCCTCCAGGTGAGCCGAAGTCTCCATGATCAAGGGATAAAGAAACGGAAGCAAATTTTAAATGGCGGTTCCCCCAGTTTCTATTCCTCTTTATTTTCTTTTTAAATGCAAATATAATGTATATACTGTAAAGTGAAAGTTTGACCATATTTTTACACAGGTATGCATCCATGTAATGACCCCTCTGACCCTCCAGAAGGCTCCCTTTTGTATCCTTCCAGTCAATACTCCAACCAAAGGCAAACGCTGTCCTGACCTCTATCACCATACATTAGTTTTGCCTGTTCTAGAACTTCATATAGATGGAAGCGTGCAGTATGCATTTGTCCCGTTTCTTTTTAAAAATAGTGATAAAATATACATAACATAAAACTTACCATTTCAACCATTTGTAAGTGTGCAATTCTGTGGCATTAAGTACATTCACAATGTTGTGCAATCATCACCACTGTTCACTTCCAGAACTTCTTCATCATCCCAGACATAAATTCTGTAGCCTTTAAATGCGAACTCCCTATTCCCCCTCCCCCAGCCCCTGGTAACCTCTATTCTACCTTCTGTCTCTATGGATTTGCCTATTCTAGGTACCTGATATAAATGGAATCATATATTATTTGTCATTTGGGGTCCGGCTTCTTTTACTGAACTTAATGTTTTCAGGGTTCATTCGTGTTGTAGCAGGTGTCAGTACTGCATTGTTTTTACGGCTGAATAATATTCAGTTGTATGGATACACCGCATCGTGTTCGTCCATTCATCCACTGATGGAATTTGGGCTATTTCCACTTTTTGGCTGCTGTGAACATTGATTTACAAGTATTTGAGTCCCTGATTTCAATTCTTTTGGAAATATATCTAGGAGTGGAATTGTTAAATCATATGTTAGTCTGGCTTCTTTTGCTCAATTAGTTATGTTTTTGAGATTCAGTCATGTTTTTGTATCAGTAGTTTGGGGTGTGTTTTCATTTTTATGTAGTACTCTACAATATGAATATACCATGGTTTACAGATTGATTCTATTATTGACGGACCTTTAGGTTGTTTATGATTTGGGACTGCTATGAAAAATGCTTCTATAAAGATTTTTGTACATGCTTTTTAATTTAATTTTATATAAAGTTATAATTTTACATACAGTGAGGTGCATAAATCTTCGGTGTAAAGTTGAACGAATTTTTACTTATGTATACACCTATGTAACCACCACACAAATCAAGATACAAAACATCTCCAGCACTTAGAAGGTTCCATTATGCCAGCTTAATTTTGTTGGTTCTCGTGCTTTATTTCAGTGGAAGCATACGGAATATACCCTCTTGTATCTGGCTTCTTTCACTCATCGTTTTGTCTGTGAGATTTATCCATATTACTTTGGGTAGAAGCAGTCCATCCTTCTTATTGCTGTGTAGAATTCCATTGTATTGAGTATAAGAACTTCTTATCAATTCTACCATAGGTGGACATTCGGTGTGTATTCTAGTTTGGAGCTATTATGAAGAAAGCTGTTAATGAACATTCTTGTACATGCCTTTTGGTACATATATGAACTCATTGCTCTTGGAAATACACCTAGGATTGGAATTCCTGAGTCGTGAGTATATGTGTATTTAGTTTTAGTAAGCACTGCCAAATATTTTTCCAAAGTGGTTGAAACAATTTATATTCTTACTAGCAATGCATTAGAATTCAAGATGCTCTGCATTCTTGCCAACATTCAGCATTTTCAGCCCTTTTAATTTTAGATATTCTTCTGGATGTCTACTGCTATTTCATTGTATTTTCAGTTTTCAATTCTTTTTTTTTTTTTTTTTTTTTTGCGGTATGAGGGCCTCTCACTGTTGTGGCCTCTCCCGTTGCGGAGCACAGGCTCCACACACGCAGGCTCAGCGGCCATGGCTCACGGGCCCAGCCGCTCCACGGCATGTGGGATCTTCCCGAACCCAGGCACGAACCCGTGTCCCCTGCATCAGCAGGCGGACTCTCAACCACTGTGCCACCAGGGAAGCCCCAGTTCTTTAATGAATAATGATGTTGACCATCTTCTCACATGGTCATCGTCCATTTGGATATTCTAAAAAGTGAAAAGTTTGAACAAATATTTTGACTGTTTTAAATCTGAGGTTCCTGTCTTCTTATTGGAAGTAGAAGTTCTTTATATATTCTGGATACAAATATATGTATTTCACGAATATCTTCTCGGTCTGTGGTTTGCCTTCTCTCTCTTATTGTATCTTTTGATGAGCAAAAATCCTTAATATTATGAAGGGCAATTTATTAGTTTTTTTATGACTAATAATTTCTGTTTAAGAAATTTCTGACTAATATAACGAATATATTCTCCTAGTTTTTCTTTTAGAAACTTTATTATTTTGCCTTTAACATTTAAGTCTATGTTTAGTCTGAAGTTAATTTTCTGTGTTTGGTGTGAGGTAGGGGGACAATTTTCTGTTTTTGGTGTGAGGTAGGGGGTCAAGATTCATTTTTTAATATAGTCAAGGTTCGTATTTTCATTTAATCACCATTTATTGAAAAGACCATCCTTTGCCCAACTGAACTGTAGTGGAGACTTTGTTGTAAATTGGTTAGTCATATAAAAATAAAAATTATCTATCATCTATCTATCTATCATCTATCATCAAGCTGTTTCTGAGCAGTTTAGTCTATTCCATTGGTCTGTTTGTCTAGCCTTGCACCAATGCCACATTGTTTTTTATTTATTTATTTTTTGTTTTTTATTTTTAATTGCACTATAGTTTATATACAATGATATGCAAACATGTTAAGCATACAGATAAATGGATTTTTACTTATAGGCATATTTTTGTATCACCATCTTCCACATGAAGATACAGAACACTTCTAGTACCCCAGAAGGCCCTTAAATGCCCCAACTCAGTCAATAACTCCCCAAAAGTTGACCACTAGTCTAACCTCTAATATCACAGATCAGTTTTGCCCATTTCTGAATTTCATTAAGGGGAATAGAATAACATGTATGCTTTTGAATCTGGCTAATTTTGGTAAACATGCTTTTGAGAAGCATGAGTGTTGTTGGATGTATTAGCAGTTCTTTTTAAAAACTGTCATAGGAAGATTTAATGATGTGGAATATCTTCAAGTCCTATTAAGTTGAAAAAGCAGAGAATGGTATGTGATTTTGTTAACAAAACCAAAATGCATATGTGAAAAGACACACGTTTTAACACTTTCTATAGTAAATACATAAACATTTTTATCGAGATATAATTCATTTACCATAAATTTCATCATTTTAAAGTATTCGATGTTGGGTTTTCTTAAAATTGAGGTATAGTTGATGTACAATATTATATGTTTCAAGGGTACAACATAATGAATCACAATTTTAAAGGTGATACTCCATTTCTAGTTATTATAAAATATCGCTATATTCCTTGTGGTGTACAATATATCCTTGTAGCTTATTTATTTTATACATAATAATTTGTACCTCTTAATCCACTATCTCTATCTTTCCCCACTCCCCTTCCCTCTCTCCATTGGTAACCACTAGTTTGTACTCTCTATGTGTGAGTCTGTTTCTTTTTTGTTATATTCGGTAGTTTTTTGTTTTTTGTCTTTTTAGATTACACATATAAGTGATATCGTACAGTATTTGTCTTTCTCTTCTGACTTATTTCACTAAGCATAATATGCTCCAAGTCCATCATGTTGCTGCAAATGGCAAATTTTCATTCTTTTTTATGGCTGAGTAGTATTCCATCATATATATATATATATATATATATATATATATATATATGCCATATCTTCTTTACCCATTCATCTGTTGATGGACACATAGGTTGCTTCCTTATCTCTGCTATTGTAAATAATGCTGCTACGAACATTGGGGTGCATATGTATTTTTATTTAATGTTTTCATTTTCTTTGGCTATATACTCAGGAGTGGAATTGCTGGATAATATGGTGGTTCCATTTTTAGTTTTCTGAGGAACCTGCATACTGTTTTCCACAGGGCTGCACCATTTTACATTCCTACCAACAGTTTACAAGGGTTCTTTATCTCCACATCCTTGCCAACATTTATTATTAGCAGTCTTTTTGATGGTAGACATTCTGACAGGGGTGAGGTGATATCGCATTGTGGTTTTGATTTGCATTTCTTTGATGATTAGTGATGTTGAGCATGTTTTCATGTGCCTCCTGGCCATCTGCATTTCCTCTTTGGAAAATGGCTACTCAGGTCATCTGCCCATTTTTCAGTTAGGCTGTTTGTTTTTTGATGTTGATTGTTTTTTGATGTTGAGTTGTATGAGCTGTTTATATATTTTTGATATTAACCCCTAATGGATAATATCATTTGCAAAATTTTTTCCTATTTAGTAGGTTCTCTTTTCATTTTTTTCGATGGTATCCTTTGCTATGCAAAAGCTTTTAAGTTAAATTAGGTCCCATTGTTTATTTTTGTTTTTGTTTCCTTTGCCTTAGGAAACAGATCCCAAAAAATATTGCTACTATTTAAGTCAAAGACTGTTTTGCCTATGTATTCTTCCAGAAGTATTACGGTTTCCAGGCTTACATATAGGTCTTTAATCCATTTTGAGTTTATTTTTGTATATGGTGTTAGAAAATGTTCTAATTTTGTTCTTTTACGTGTAGCTGTCCAGTTTTCCCAGCGCCACTTATTGAGGGGACTGTCTTCTCCATTGTGTATTCTTGCCTCTTTTGTCGTAGATTAATTGACTATATGTGCGTGGGTATATTTCTGGGATCTCTGTTCTGCTCCATTGATCTATATGTCTGTTTTTGTGCCAGTACCATAGTGTTTTGATGACTATAGCTTTGTAGTATAGTCTAAAGTCAGGGAGCATAATTCCTCCAGCTTTGTTCTTTTTCAAAATTGTTTTGGCTATTCAGAGTCCTTTGTGTTTCCATACAAATTTTAAAATTATTTGTTCTATTTCTTTGGAAAATGCCATTGGTATTTTGATAAGGATTGCATTGACTCTGTAGATTGCCTTGGGTAGTATGGTCATTGTAACAATATTAATTCTTCCAATCCATGAACATGGAATATCTTTCTACCTGTTTGTGTCATCTTCAATTTCTTTCATCAGTGTCTTACAGTTTTATGAATATAGGTCTTTAATATCCTTAGGTAGATTAATTCCTAGGTATTTTATTCTTTTGATGTGATTGTAAATGGGATTGTTTCCTTAATTTCTCTTTCTGATAGTTCATTGTTAGTGTATAGAAATGCAACAGATTTCTGTACATTAATTTTGTATCCTGCAACTTTACCAAATTCATTGATGAGCTTTAGTATTTTTCTGGTGGCATCTTTAGGCTTTTCTATGTATAGCATCATCTTATCAGCAGACAGTGACAATTTTACTTCTTCCTTTTCAATTTGGATTCCTTTCATTTTTCTTCTCTGATTGCTGTGACTAGGACCTCCAATACTATGTTGAAAAAAAGTGGTGAGCATGAGTGGGCATCCTTGTCTTGTTCCTGATCTTAGAGGAAATGTTTTCAGCTTTTCACGGTTAACTATGATGTTAGCACAGTTATGTTATTGCATATCGCCTTTATTTTGTTGAGGTATGTTCCCTCTATACCCACTTTCTGGAGAGTTTTTGTCATAAATGAATGTTGAATTTTGTCAGAAGATTTTTCTACATCTATTGAGATGATCATATAGTTTTTATTCTCAGATTTGTTAATGTGGTATATAACGTTGATTGATTTGTGAATATTGAAAAATCCTTGTATCCCTGAAATAAATTCCACTTGATCATGGTATATGATCCTTTTAATGTATTGTTGGATTTGGATGGCTAATATTTTGCTGAGGATTTTTGCATCTATGTTTATTAGTGATATTGGCCTATACTTTTCTTTTTTTATGATATCTTTGTCTGGTTTTAGTATCAGGGTGATGCTGGCCTCGTGGAATGAGTTCAGAAGTGTTCCTTTCTTGGCAATTTTTGGAAGAGTTTGAGAAGGATAGGTGTTAACTCTTCTCTAAATGTTGTGTCTAGTTCACTTGTGAAGCCATCTGGTCCTGGACTTTTATTTGTTGGGAGTTTTTTGATTACTGATTCCACTTCATTGATGGTAATTGGTCTGTTCATATTTTCCCTGTCTTCCTGGTTCAGTCTTGGGATATTGTATATTTCTAGGAATTTGTCTATTTCTTCTAGGTTGTCCATTTTATTGGCATATAGTTTTTTATAGGAGTCTCTTATTATCCTTTGTATTTCTGTGGTGTTGGTTTTACCTTCTTTTTCATTTCCGATTTTATTGATTTAAGCCCTCTCCCTTTTTTCCTTGGTGAGTTTGGCTAAAGGTTTATCAATTATGTTTATCTTTCCAAAGAACCAGCTTTTAGTTTCATTGATCTTTTTATTGTTCTTTTAGTCTCTATTTCATTTTTTTTCTGCTTTGATCTTTATGATTTCTTTCCTTCTACTAACTTTGGTTTTGTTTGTTCTTTCTTTCTCTACTTCCTTTAGGTGTAAGGTTAGGTTGTTTATTTGAGATTTTTCTTGTTTCTTGAGACAGCTTTTATTGGTATAAACTTCCCTCTTAGAACTGTTTTAGCTGTGTCCCATGGATTTTTGGGTCATTGTGCTTTGTTTTCATTTGTTTCCAGGTACTTTTTTCTTCTTAGATTTCTTTAGTGATCCACTGTGTGTTTAGTAGCATATTGCTTAGCCTCCATGTGTTTTTGCCGTTGATCTGTAGTCTCATAGCACTGTAGTCAGAAAAGATGCTTGATATGATTTCAATTTTCTTAAATTTACAGAGGCTTGTTTTATGGACTGGTGTGTGATCTATCCTGGAGAACATTCCATGTGCACTTGAAATGAATATGTATTCTTCTGTTTTTGGTTGGAATATTCCCTCTCTCTCTCTGTCTCTCTGTCTCTCTCTCTCTCTGTCTCTCTGTCTCTCTGTCTGTCTTTCTCTGTCTCTCTCTCTCTCTATATATATATATAATCTATTATATATATATATAATCTATTAAATCTATCTGGTCTAAAGTGTCATTTAATGCCACTGTTTCCTTATTGATTTTCTGTCTGGATGATCTGTCCATTGATGTAAGTGGGGTGTTAAAGTCCCCCACTATTATTGTGTTACTGTCAATTTCTTCTTATATGTCTGTTAACATTTGCCTTATATATTGAGGTGCTTCTATGTTGGGTGCATATCTACTTAACAATTATTACATCTTCTTCTTGGATTGATCCCTTGATCATTATGTAATGTCCTTCCTTGTCTCTTGTAAGAGTCTTTATTAAAGTCTATTTTGTCTGATATAAGTACTGCTACCCTGGCTTTCTTTTGATTTCTGTTTGCATGGAATATCTTTTTCCATCTCTTCAGTTTCTGTGTGTGTCTTTAGATCAGAAGTGAGTATCTTGTAGGCAGCATATATACAGGTTTTTTTTTTTTTTTTTGGTATCCATTCAGCCACTCTTAGTTTTTTGATTGGAGCATTTAGTCTATTTGCATTTAAAGTAATTGTTCTTTCTCTTCTTCTCCTGGGACCCCTATAATGGGAATACTAATGTGCTTAATGTTGTCCCAGAGGTCTCTTAAATAGTCCCCATTTCTTTTCATTCTTTGTTCTTTTTTTTGTTCAGTATCAGTGATTTCTACTACTCTGTCTTCCAGCTCACTCATCTGTTCTTCTGAATCATTTATTCTATTGCTGATTCCTTCCAGTGTATTTTTCATTTCAGTTATTGTATTTTCATCTCTCTTTGGTTGTTCTTTATATTTTCTAACTCTTTGTTTAAGACTTCTAACTTCCTGCTTTGTCCATCTATTCTTTTCTTGAGATCTTTGATCATTTTTCACTATCATTACCCTGAACTCTTCCTCAGGTAGATTGCCTATCTCCATTTCACTTAGTTCTTCTTCTGGGATTTTATCTTGTTCCTTCATTTGGAACATATTACTCTGTTGCCTCAGTTTGTCTAACTTGCTGGTTTTATTTGTATGTATCTGGTAGTTCGGTTACATTCCTCAACTTTGGAGATGTGGCCTTTTGTAGGAGACATCCTATATGCATCTCAGCAACACAGTTCCCTCTGGTCACAAGAACTATATGCTCTAGGGATGCCCCCAATGTAGGCTGCATGGTTTCTTTTGTTGTGATGGGCTGACTTCTGTGGGTGGTCTGGTAGGCTTGCTTGGTCTCCCATCCAGTTGGCTGCCTGGTATGGAGCCTGCTGGCAACTGTTTGGTGGGGCCAGGTCACAAGGCAGCTGACTGCAGAATCCTAGGGAGCCCTGGGGCTAGTGCTGGCTCACTGGTGGATGGAGTTAGGGCCCAGGCAGAGCTGGGTCCTGGGTCATGGTTCCTGGGTCTTGGGTCCTGGCTGCAGGATCCCGGGGTCTCAGAGCTGGTTTTGGGCCACTGGTGGGTGGGGCAGGTTCCTGAAACAGCTGGTTGCAGGGTCTGGGATGTTTCAAAGCTTGTGTTGGCCTGCTAGTGGGCAGGGAAATGGCCCAGATGGTCCCAGGGCTGGTACTGGCTTGTTGGTGGATGGGCTGGGTCCATAGGCTGAGGGGCTATGGTAGTCCTATGGCTAGTGTCTGCCTGCTAATGGGTAAGACTGTTCCTGAGGCTACAGCAGGCTCACTGGTGGGTCGGCCCAGGGATTCTGGGGCTGGTGCCTGCCCACTGGTGGGTGGAGCTGGGATCCCAGGGTCCCTGGCTGGAGGGCCCTGGGGGTATCAGGTCTAGTGCTGGTGCACTGTTGTGTGGGACCAGGTTCTGGGCCCTCTGGTGGGCAGGTCCATGTCTAGGGGTGGCTGTGGGCTCTGAGGTTCTGAAGGCAGCCTGCTTGTTGGTGGGTGAGGCTGTGTCCCTGCCTGGCTAGTTGCTTGACCTGAGGCATTCCGGTATGGGTGTCTACAGTCTGGTGGGCAGGGGCAGATGTGGGTCCTGAGGCTAATAAACTAGAAGGAGAATTCCAAAATGACACTTGCCAGCACCAGTGTCTATATTCCCAGGGTGAGCTGCAGTTGCCTCCTGTCTCTCTGGGAGATTCTCCAAGATCAGCAGGTAGGTCTGACCCAAGCTTCTTTCAAATTATTGCTTCTGCCCTGGGTCCCAGAGCATATGAGATTTTGTGTGCCCCTTTAAGCATGGAATTTTTATTCCCCCCCAGCTCTCTGGGACTCCCAAAAGTAAACCCCACTGGCCTTCAAAGCCAAATGCTCTGGGGGGCTCATCTTCCCAGCAAAGGGCCCCCAGGCTGGGGAGCCTGAGGTGGGGCTCAGACCCCATGTTCCTTAGGGAGAACCTCTGCAGTTGTAATTATCCTCCCATTTGTGGGTTGCCCGCCTGGGTTTATGGGTCTTGACTATATCATGAGTTCGCCCCACCTACCCAGCTAGTTGTTGTTTTTTAGCATAGTTTTCAAAGTGCATCCATGTTGTAGCATAGATCAAAATTTCATTCATTTTTAAGGCTGAATAATATTCTTTTGTACTTATGTACCACATGTTGTTTATCCATTCATCTACCAGTGAAAGTTTGGATTGTTTCCACCTTTTGACTATTGCGAATAATACTGCTATGAAGATTGGTGTATATATATATGTTTGTGGATATGGGATACTAGAGAGAGAAGTGTAATATGAGTCTAAAACAAACAGAAGGAAAGAAACAATAAAGATCAGATCAGAAATCAATAACATTGAAAACAGGAAATTGATAGATTAAAATTAATGAAATGGAAAGCTAATTCTTTGAAGAGATCAATAAAATTGGTAAATCTCTAGCCAGGCTAGCTACAAAATAAAGAGAGAGAATACAAATTGCTAATATCAGAAATGAAAGACCGGTCATCTCTAGTGATCCCAAAGATATTAAGAGGATAATAAAAGAATACTATGAACACTTCTATGCTCATAAATTTGATAACTAGATGAAATGGACCAATTCCTTGAAAGACACAACCTACTAAAACCCACGCAAAGAATTTTGTGCAACCCCAAACCTGTTAAGTCTCCTTCAGTGGCCACTAGGTTTCTGGTTTTCAGAACTGCTTTAGTTGTGAAGCTATTGCCTTTTCAAAGCTACTGAGGAGCTAAGGGAGGGGAATGAAATGAGTGCTAGTTAAAGCACCACCAAACTCACTGTTCTTACCAAAATGCAGTCATTTTTCTTAAATAAATCCTCCTTGGGTTGTTGCAAGACTTAGGTTAATTTCCAGACTTCTGAAAAAGTTGATTTTGACAGTTTTTGAGGTGTTCTCCTTGCTTTTATGGAGAAGCACATTTTTGGAACCTTTTTTTTTGCCCTGCTGCACCTTAATTTTCTTCTCTTGGGCAGTATGTCATAGAAATCATTCCGTATCAGTTCTTCATTCCTTTTTACAGTTGTATAGGACTCCATTGTGCCAATGTTGCACAATTTATTCAAACACTCTCCTATCTATGGGCGTTTCAGTTGTTTCCAATATTTTGCAATTACAAACTATGTTGCAATGAACATCCTTGTGCATATGTATTTTTGGATTGTTGGAAGTTCATCTTCAAATATAGATTCTTAGAATCGGGATTTCTGGGCTGAAAGGTTATGTTAGGTATGGCCAGTTTCTCTGTGGAAGTGTTGCACTGATTTGTATTCTCAGCAGCAATGTATGTGAGTGACTGCTTCGCCACAGACTCTTCAACAGATTCTGTCATCACACTTTTTAATTTTTTGCTTGTCTGATAGGTATCTCAGTGTGGTTTTAATCAGCAGTTCTCTAATTATGTACTGAGTTTGAACATTTTTCATGTACTTAATGGGCATTTTTATATCCTATTTTTTTTGTTGAATTGTCTGTTTTTATATTTTCCTCACTTTTCGATTGAGTTTTTGGTCCCTTGCAGTCAATTTTTTAAAAATTTCAAATTGTTCTTTATTTTTATAGAGGTGTTAATCACAAGTCATGTCTGAGATTTGACATATTTTCTTGTGCAAATATTTCAGATCAAATTAAATGCCTTTTTTCTGGTGGCTATGGCTCACTTTGATTAAATTCAAGCTGTTTGACCATGTCATTAATTGACTGTTCTTAATTCTGGTGGAAGTTCTGGAGATCAGCGAGAGTTTCAGAAAAATTCAGCAGCCTGAGTAATTTCCATCACAGCCAAGCCAGACGGACTGAGATTCCACTGTTGAATGAAACTCCTGTGTGGGGTTGGGAGTGGAGATGGGAGTAGTTGTCAAGAAGTTTTATAAGAAAGTGTCAGAAATTAGGAAGCATGGGTCATCATTTGCCTGTAAGAGAGAGAGAGGGGGATATTAAGCAAAATAAATTTTGAGCAAGGAGAAGGGGTTATAACTATGAAAAGAATACTTTTAAAACGAAGGTTAACAGCCTTGGGCAGATAAGCAGGAAAAAAGAAAGGTCAAGCAACAAACAATTATCATAGATTTGATACTTATTTATTGAGTATCTATTACGTATAAGACCCTCTTCTAGGGCGGGTAGGGTCTATGGGAAATACAAAGATAAACAAGGGCAAATCTCTTGTCCTAATTTAGAGGCATGAAACCAACACTGTTGCCTTTTGTTTAAACTATAGTTTACTAAGTTCTTACTATGTGATAGGTATCACTCAAAGCACTTTACCTCTCTTATCTCTAATTCTCATAAAAACGCTGCCAGGTTGATATTATTACTCTTTTTTTTTTCCTGAGGAAGAGTCTAGAGTCACAAAGCTAGAAAGTTGTGCAATTTGAATTCAGATCTGCTTAAAGAATGTCAATATGTATTGTGAATAGTACTTTATAGTCGATTCTGTTAGGACAAATCAAACCAGTTTAGCCTGAAGTAGCAACGACTAACCTTATTTCATAATTTCCGTGTGCGGAGGACAGCAGTGAAAAATTTACATGGATCATCATATGTAATCCTGAGACAGAATTTAAATGTTTGCATTCTCTACATTCTCTGTGACACTAACATCTACCTCATTGCTTTTGCTGAAATCTCAGGTTTCATCCAGGACTCCCAACTCACCCACATCTGTTTGGTTTATAAATCCAGTAAATTCTAACTCTTCAATAGCTCTTTAATTCATCTTTCCTTCTTAATCCTCATAGTCACTTTCTTAGTCTGAGCCACCATTATCTCTTAGATTGATTACTTTAAAAGCTTCTGAACCCCTCTCCTTGCCTTTCTAATTCACTTGCACCAAGCCAATTTACTATTCTTCCTAAATTGCAGAGCTAAGTATGTCTCTCCTCCAGTGCTCCTCCTAACCCTAACTTGATAGTAATCCTCCCTTGACCCACTCTACGTCAGTTATACTGAATTGTCTGCTCTTTCTTCCCTGGTACTGCCTCTACGTCCTTCAATTTTCAAGAGTCCTTCCTATAATAAATTTATTAGTCCTTCGCCTGTGGTATATGTTGCAAAAGTTTACCCATTTGTTAGTTGTCTTTTGACTTTGTTTATGGTGCATTTGCCATGCAAATTTTGAATAGGTAATCAAATTTATGAAATTAGTTAATTAATTGCCTCTGGAATTTGAGTCATAGAAAGTCTTTTCCTACACCAAGATTAAAGAGGAATGCCCCCATGTTTTCTTCTAATACTTGTATGGTTTCATTTCATACATTTAACTCTCTAATCTATTTGGAGTCTATTTTTTTGACTATGGAGTGAGATATGGATGTAGTTTTACCTTTTTCCTCTTGAAATCGTCTGGGTCCAGGTTTGTTTGTTTGTTTCTTTGGTGGAGTTGTCCCCTAATAACTTTGTGTTGTATATTCCTTCTATAGAAACTGATCTGTTTCAGCATTCTAACTCTAACAGGGTCAATTTTGGTAACTTGGATTTCCTTAGGACATTATTCATTTCCTGTAGGTTTTCAAATTTGGTTTCAAATTTGTTTACCTAGAATCTCATATGAGTTTTAAAATTTCTTTTGTTTCAATGCTGATTTCACTCTTGTCATTTCTTATTTTGCATATTTGTTCTTCCTTTATCCATTTTTCTCTTGATAAAGTTAGGTCATAGTTTTTCTATATTGTTCATCTATACAAAACTATATTTTAATTTTTAGACCATTTTTCTATCTTTCTCTTCATTAATTTCTGCTTTTACTTTTATTATGTCCTTTTTAATGCTTTCTTTTGGTTTACTTTTAAAATTTTTTTCCAGTTTTATGAGCTAGGATCTTAATTCAGTTTTCTGTTGTTTCAGTTTCCTGAATAAATATGTTTAATGCAAAAAAATTTTTTCCCTGATCACTTCATTAAATATATTCCATAGATTCTGATATATAGTGCTTTTATTGTCATTATTATTTTTTAATTCTGTAATTTCAGTTTGTAGTTCCCATTTCACACAGAAATTAATAGGAGATCCCTACATTTTCAGGTAGAAAGACCTTTCTATTTTTGTTTTTATTAGCATATTCTCATTGTGATTGCATTTTAATCAGAGAATGTTGCTTGTAATATTCACATTTTATGGAAACTACTGATATTTTCTTTGTGAGCTAATAAATGATCAGTGTCTGTGACTGTACCATAGACACTATTGTCATGGTGTAGACTTCACATATATTCAAAATACCTGTCCTATGGATTATTGTTTCCTAATCAATATGTACATTCTGTCTCCATCCATACTGTTTTCCACTTGATTTGTATCGTACTGAAAATGGTGCATTAAAGTCTCCTATTATTAGCGAACGTTTATCTATGACTTCTTGCATTCTTTGTAGTTCTTGCTTCAAAAAGGTGGTTGCTGTGTCATTTGGTGCATAAATATTAATGCGTTATCTGTTCATTGAGGACTGTGACTTTTGCAGTACAATTGTCCTTCTATGTCATGTTTAATACTTTGGGGCTTGAATTATACTTTGTGTGATATTGGGATCACTATGCTTTCTTTTGCTTTCCACTTGCTTGGTGAACTTTTGTCTATCCCTTTATTTTTAGTCTTTCTGAATGATTTTGTTGTAGGTGTGTATCTTGCATACAGCATATAGTTGTCATTTAATTAGTTTACTGAGGTATAATCTACCAAACAGAATTTGCCTGTTTTAAGTGTACTGGCCAATGATTTTTAGTAAATTCATAGAGTTTTGCAAACATCAACCACAATCCAATTTTAGAACATTTACATCACCCCCAAAAGATCCCATTTTGGGGGAAACTTCACATATCAATAAATGGAATTATACAATATGTGTTTCTTTTGCGTCTGGCTTCTTTCACTTAGCATAAAATTTTTGACGTTCATCTTTGAAGCATGTATCAGTGTTTCATTCCTTTTACTATTAAATAATATTTTCTTGTATGGATAGACCACATTTTGTTTATTCATTCAGGGGTTGATGGATATTTGGAGTTTCTATTTCTTGGTTACTATGAACAAGGCTCTTATAAACTTTTCTGTACAAGTTTTCATGTGGACATAGGTTTTTAATTCTCTTGAGGATATATCCTTAGGAGTGGAATTGCTAGGTGATATGCTAACTCTATGTTTAAATTTTTGAAAATATAAAGGTCCCAGTTTCTCCCTATTCTCACTAACAGTTGTAATCTTTCTTTCTTATTATAATCATCTTAACAGTTATATAATGATATTGTGTTTTTAATTTGGGTTTTCCTAAAGACCAATGAGGTTAAACATCTTTTCATGTATTTATTTGCCTTTCCTATATCTTTGGTGAAGTGTCTATTCACATCTTTTGCCCATTCTGAAACTGGGTTGTTGCTCTTTTTCTTTCTGACTTGGAAGAGTTCTTTAAATATTCTGTTAAAGTCCCTTGTAAGATACATAATTTGCACTTAGTTCTCCCATTCTGTGGGTTGTCTTTTCCCTTTGTTGATGTGTATTATCATGCATTTTAATTTTATGTATTTTTGATGCTTTGGCATCTTGGGACCTTGCTGACTCTAGAGGGACTGCTCCTCCTGGGGCTAGCCAATTCCTGAAGATAGCAAATTATTTCCTGTGAGCACGCCTTTTATAGACAAGCCAATTACTCCAGAGCCCACACCCCCAACCAACTCTTTTACGTGACTCCTATACTCTAAGATACAATATTCTTCTGTTCTAATCACCCCAGGGCCAGGTACCAGATAACTAGGGACAGCTCCTATGCCCCAGAGCCTGCTGAAATTATTTAAGATAGCCAATACTAAGCCTGCTTACCACATGCTTTGCCCATTCCTTCCTGTGGAAATGACAACAAAGGCTCTTGGCCATATGTTCTCCTGCTTGCCATGCCTCCTGACCAACCTCTCGCTTCCCCATGTGGTCCCTCCGCATGTCATGCCATGCCTCTTATTTCTAGAGACCTGTGAGTGTAAACTTCTTCCTTCATGACAGTCATCTCTGTGTCCGCATGTCTTACCACATCTGATTGAGAGAAATCCTGGATTCCCTTAAAACATGACAGTGTCCTTTAAAGCACAAAAATTTTCAATTTGGATGAAGTCTAATTTATCTATTTTTTTCTTTTGTCACTTTTGTTCTTGGTGTCATATCTAAGAAGGCTTTGCCTAAACCCTTTCACATTTGGTATCAATATTGAGTTTGCATGATATATTTTTTCTACCCTTTTACTTTTAATCTATGTATATCATTATATTTGAAGTGAGTTTACTTTTCAGAGTGAATATAATTGGGTGATATTTTTTCATCCATTCTGAAAAATTTTGTCTTTTAATTGATGTGTTTAGATCATTTAAATTCAATGCAATTATTGATAGAATTGGATTTAAGTTTACCATTTAATTATTTGTTCTGTTTGTTCCCTTCGTTTTTTATTGCAGTGTTTTGCCTTTGCTAATTTATTTGGTTTTGGGAACATTTTTAGTATTCATTTTATTTTATCTATTCTGGTTTTGACTATATATCTTTGTATACTTTTCTTAGTGGTTTATCTAAGATATATATATATATGTATATATATATATATATCCCTAGTATATAGAAATATACTATATTTCTATATATAGTGTATATAGTGTATATATATAAATATATATATACTTCAACCATATAGTTTTCTTTCCCTTTTTCTTTTACTATTGTAATTGTCTCATGTATTATATTTATATACATTAAAAACCCCATCAGTAAATGTTATAATATTTTCTTTCAACCACTAGACATATTTTAAAGAACTCAAATGACAAAAAAATCTATTATATTTAACATTTCTGTTACTTTCCCTTCATTTCTGATACTCTATATTTCCTTCTGGTTTTATTTCTTTTCTGTCTAAGGAAATTCATTTAGCAATTCTTTTACAGCAGATCTGCTGGCATCAAATTCTCTTAGTTTTTCTTCATCTGAGACTGTCTTTATTTAACCTTTACTCCTGAATAATATTTTCAATGGATATATAATTCTGGATTAAGAGTTCTTTTCTTTTAGCATGTGAAAAAGTTGAGCCATGTTTCTCTGGCTTCTATGATTTCTGATGAGAAAATAATACCACATGATTCAAATTATTATTCCTCTCTAAGTAATGAGAAGTTTTTTTCTGGCTACTATTAATATTTTTTTCATGTGTAGTTTTCAGCAGTTTGATGATGATTTGTCAGAGCATGATTTTCTTTGGGTTTATCGTGTTTAGGGTTCCTAAAGTTTTTGAATATGTAGGTTTATATCTTGGCCGAAATTTGGGACGTTTTCAGTCTGTATGTCTTCAAGTATTTGTTATGCACCACACTTTCCTCTCCTTATGGGACTTCAGTGACATGAAAGTCATAACTTTTGGTCTTGTCCCATAGGTCCTTGAGCCTCTGTTCGTTTTTTTAAAAATCCTTTTATTCTGTCATTCATACTGAATAATTTCTATTGCTCTATCTTCATTGAGCCCATCCTATGAGGGGTTTTTGTTTGTTTGTTTTGGTTATTTTATTTTTAAGTTTTATACTTTCCATTTGGTTGTGCTTTATAGCTTCTATTTCTTTTCTGAGCCTTTTTGTATTTCCTTTTATTTCCAGAATGTTTGCCCTTACTTCTTGGGAGTTAATAATAGCTACTTTAAATGCTTTGTCAGATAACTCTCACATCTATTTCATGTTGATGTTGGCATCTGTTGTCTTTTCCTAGGAGAGTTGATATTTTCTGGTTCTTCATATTCTTTCTTTTCCATATTCTTCATTTCCAGTGATCATCATCTTTGTGTAAATCCAATTTTCTTCCACCATTCTCCTTTAATATTGTAAACAGCTTTATTGAAGTTTAATGGGGGCATATAATAAACTGCATGTATTTAAAGTGTACAAGTTGGTAAATTTTGATACATGTAGACAGCTTTGAAACCATCACTACAATCAAGATAATGAGCCTATCGGTCACCCACAAGTTTCCTCATGCCCTTTGTAAACTCTTCCTCCTACCCTCTAGCAAACACTGGGCTGCTTTCTGTCACTATAGTTTGCATTTTCTCATGTTTTAAGTAGAATCATAGAGTATATATTCTTTCTTTTTAAGATTCATCCATGTTGTTGCTGGCATCAATAATTCATTCCATTTTAATGCTGAGTAACATTTCATTGTTTGAATGTACCATTTTCCCATTCACATGCTGATGGCCATTTGGGTAGTTTCCAGTTTTTGTCTATTACAAATAAACCTCCTCTGAGCACAAGTCTTTATAAGAATGTATGCTTTCTTTTTTTTTTTTTAACATCTTTATTGGAGTATAATTGCTTTACAATGGTGTGTTAGTTTCTGCTGTCTAACAAAGTGAATCAGCTATACATATACATATATCCCCATATCCCATCCCTCTTGCATCCCCTCCCACCCTCCTGTGTCCCCTCCCACCCTCCCTATCCCACCCCTCTAGGCGGTCACAAAGCACCAAGCTGATCTCCCTGTGCAATGCAGCTGCTTCCCACTAGCTATGTATTTTACATTTGGTAGTGTATATATGTCAATGCTACTCTCTCACTTCGTCCCAGCTTACCCTTCCCCCTCCCTGTGTCCTCAAGTCCATTCTCTACGTCTGCATCTTTATTCCTGTCCTGCCCCTAGGTTTGTCAGAACCATTTTTTTCCCCTTTAGATTCCATATATATGCATTAGTATATGGTATTTGCTTTTCTCTTTCTGGCTTACTTCACTCTGTATGGCAGACTCTAGGTCCATCCACCTCATTACAGATAACTCAATTTTGTTTCTTTTTATGGCTGAGTAATATTCCATTGTATATATGTGCCACATCTTCTTTATCCATTCATCTGTCGATGGACACTTAGGTTGCTTTCATGTCCTGGCTATTGTAAATAGTGCTGCAATGAACATTGTGGTACATGACTCTTTTTGAATTATGGTTTTCTCAGGGTATATGCCCAGTAGTGGGATTGCTGGGTCATATGATAGTTCTATTTTTAGTTGTTTAAGGAACCTCCATACTGTTCTCCATAGTGGCTGTATCAGTTTACATTCCCACCAATAGTGCAAGAGGGTTCCCTTTTCTCCACACCCTCTACAGCATTTGTTGTTTGTAGATTTTCTGACGATGCCCATTCTAACTGGTGTGAGGTGATACCTCATTGTAGTTTGATTTGCATTTCTCTAATAATTAGTGACGTTGAGCAGCTTTTCATGTGCATCTTGGCCATCTGTATGTCTTCTTTGGAGAAATGTCTATGTATGTCTTCAGCCCATTTTTTGATTGGGTTGTTTGGTTTTTTAATACTGAGCTGCATGAGCTGTTTATATATTTTGGAGATAAATCCTTTGTCCATCGATTAGTTTGTAAATATTTTCTCCAGTTCTGAGGGTTGTCTTTTCATCTTGTTTATAGTTTCCTTTGCTGTGCAAAAGCTTTGAAGTTTCATTGGTCCCATTTGTTTATTCTTGTTTTTATTTCCATTACTCTGGGAGGTGGGTCAAAAAAGATCTTGCTGTGGTTTATGTCATAGTGTTCTTCCTATGTTTTCCTCTAAGAGTTTTATAGTGTCCGGTCTTACATTCAGGTCTTTAATCCATTTTGAGTTTATTTTCATGTATGGTGTTAGGGAGTGTTCTAATTTCATTCTTTTACACATAGCTGTCCAGTTTTCCCAGCACAACTTATTGAAGAGACTGTCTTTTCTCCATTGTATATCCTTGCCTCCTTTGTCATAGATTAGTTGACCATAGGTACATGGGTTTATCTCTGGGCTTTCTATCCTGTTCCATTGATCTATATTTCTGTTTTTGTGCCAGTACCATATTGTCTTGATTATTGTAGCTTTGTAGTATAGTCTGAAGTCAGGGAGTCTGATTCCTCTAGCTCTGTTTTTTTCCCTCAAGACTGCTTTGACTATTCGGGGTCTTTTGTGACTCCATGCTAATTTTAAGATTTTTTGTTCTAGTTCTGTAAAAAAATGCCATTTCTAATTTGATAGGGATTACATTGAATCTGTAGATTGCTTTGGGTAGTATAGTCATTTTCACAATGTTGATTCTTCTAATCCAAGAACATGTTATATCTCTCCATCTGTTTGTGTCATCATTGATTTCTTTCATCAGTGTCTTATAGTTTTCTGAGTACAGGTCTTTTACCTCCTTAGGTAGGTTTATTCCTAGGTATTTTATTCTTTTTGTTGCAATGGTGAATGGGATTGTTTCTTTAATTTCTCTTTCTGAACTTTGTTTGTTAGTGTATAGGAATGCAAGAGATTTCTGTACATTAATTTTGTATCTTGCAACTTTACCAAATTCATTGATTAGCTCTAGCGGTTTTCTGCTGGCATCTTTAGGATTATGTATGTATAGTATCATGTCACCTGCAAACAGTGACAGCTTTACTTCTTCTTTTCCAATTTGTATTCCTTTTTTTTCTTTTTTTTCTCTGATTTCTAGGACTTTCAAAACTATGTTGAATAATAGTGGCGAGAGTGGACATCCTTCTTTTGTTCCTGATCTTAGAGGAAATGCTTTTAGTTTTTCACCATTGAGAATGATGTTTGCCGTGGACTCTCATATATGACCTTTATTATGTTGAGGTAGGTTCCTCTATGCCCACTTTCTGGAGAGTTTTTATCATAAATGGGTGTTGAATTTTGTTAAAAGCTTTCTCTGAATCTATTGAGATGATCATATGGTCTTTATTCTTCAATTTGTTAATATGGTGTATCACATTGATTGTTTTGCGTATATTGAAGAATCCTTGCATCCCTGGGATAAATCCCACTTGATCATGGTGTATGATCCTTTTAATGTGTTGTTGGATTCTGTTGCCTAGTATTCTGTTGAGGATTTTTGCATCTATATTCATCAGTGATATTGGTCTGTAATTTTCTTTTTTTGTAGTATCTTTGTTTGGTTTTGGTATCAGGGTGATGGTGGCCTCATAGAATGAGTTTGGGAGTGTTCCTTCCTCTGCAATGTTTTGGAAGAGTTTGAGAAGGATAGGTGTTAGCTCTTCTCTAAATGTTTGAGAAAATTCACCGTGAAGCCATCTGGTCCTGGGCTTTTGTTTGTTGGAAGATTTTTAATCACAGTTTCAATTTCATTACTTGTGATTGGTCTGTTCATACTTTCTATTTCTTCCTGGTTCAGTCTTGGAAGGTTATACCTTTCTAAGAGTTTGTCCATTTCTTCTAGGTTGTCCATTTTATTAGCATAGAGTTGCTTGTAGTAGTCTCTTATGATGCTTTGCATTTTTGCACTGTCCGTTGTAACTTCTCCTTTGTCATTTCTAATTTTATTGATTTGAGTCCTCTCTCTCTTTTTCTTGATGAGTCTGGCTAAAGGTTTATCAATTCTGTTTTTCCTCTCAAAGAACCAGCTTTTAGTTTTATTGATCTTTGCTGTTGTTTTCTTTGTTTCTATTTCATTTATTTCTGCTCTGATCTTTATGATTTCTTTCCTTCTACTATCTTTGGGTTTTTTTTTTGTTGTTGTTGTTCTTCTTTCTCTAGTTCCTTTAGGTGTAAGTTTAGATTGTTTATTTGAGAGTTTTCTTGTTTCTTGATGTAGGATTGTATTTCTATAAACTTCCCTCTTAGAACTGCTTTTGTTGCATCCCATAGGTTTTGGATCGTCGTCTTTTCGCTGTCATTTGTCTCTAGGTATTTTTTTGATTTCCTCTTTGATTGCTTCAGTGATCTCTTGGTTATTTAGTAACGTATTGTTTAGCCTCCATGTGTATGTGTTTTTTATGTTTTTCCCCCTGTAATTGATTTCTAATCTCATAGCATTGTGGCCAGAAAAGATTCTTGATATGATTTCAATTTTCTTAAATTTACTGAGACTTGATTTGTGACCCAAGATGTGATCTCTCCTGGAGAATGTTCCATGTGCACTTGAGAAGAAAGTGTAATCTGCTGTTTTCAGATGGGATGTCCCATAAATACCAATTAAATCTATCTGGTCTACTGTGTCACTTAAAGCTTGTGTTTCCTTATTAATTTTCTGTCTGGATGATCTGTCCATTGGTGTAAATGAGGTGTTAACGTCACCCACTGTTATTGTGTTACTGCTGATTTCTTCTTTTATAGCTGTTAGCATTTGCCTTATGTATTGGGGTGCTCCTATGTTGGGTGCATATATATTTATAATTGTTACACCTTCTTCTTGGATTGATCCCTTGATCAAATTGTAGTGTCCTTCTTTGTTTCTTGTAACATTTTATTTATTTATTTATTTATTTATTTATTTATTAATTTATTGGCTGTTTTGGGTCTTCGTTGCTGCATGCGGGCTTTTCTAGTTGCAGTGAGAGGGAGTTACTCTTCGTTGTGGTGCACGGGCTTCTCATTGTCGTGGCTTCTCTTGTTGCAGAGCATGGGCTGTAGGCACGCAGGCTTCGGTAGTCGTGGCACGTGGGCTCAGTAGTTGTGGTTTGTGGGCTCTAGAGCTCAGGCTCAGTAGTTGTGGTGCATGGGCTTAGTTGCTCCGTGGCATATGGGATCTTCCTGGGCCAGTCCTCGAACCCGTGTCCCTTGCATTGGCAGGCAGATCCTTAACCACTGTGCCACCAGGAAAGCCCAACATTATTTATTTTAAAGTCTATTTTATCTGATATGAGGATTGCTATTCCTGCTTTCTTCTGATTTCCGTTTGCATGGAATATCTTTCTCCATCCCCTCACTTTCAGTCTGTATGTGTCCCTAGGTCTGAAGTGCATCTCTTGTAGACAGCATATATATGGGTCTTGTTTTGTATCCATTCAATGAGCCTGTGTCTTTTGGTTGGAGCATTTAATCCATTCACTTTTAAGGTAATTATCGATATGCATGTTCTTATTACCATTTTCTTAATTGTTTTGGTTTGTTTTTGTAGGTCCTTTTCTTCTCTTGTGTTTCCCACTTAGAGAAGTTCCTTTAGCATTTGTTGTACAGCTTGTTTTGTGGTGCTGAATTCTCTTAGCTTTTGCTTGTCTGTATTTGTTTTTTCTTTAATTCTTCTAAGTGTTTGTTCTTTAATCCTTCTAGGTCTTTGTTAAACATTTCTTGCATCTTCTCGATCTTTGCCTCCATTGTTTTTCTGAGGTCCTGGATCATCTTCACTATCATTATTCTGAATTGTTTTTCTGGAAGCTTGCCTATCTCCACTTCATTTAATTGTTTTTCTGGGGTTTTATCTTGTTCCTTCATCTGGTACATAGCCCTCTGCCTTTTCATCTTGTCTGTCTTTTGTGAATGTGGTTTTCCTTCCACAGGCTGCAGGATTGTAGTTCTTCTTGCTTCTGCTGTCTGCCCTCTGGTGGATGAGGCTATCTAGGAGGCTTGTGCAAATTTCCTGATGGGAGGGACTGGTGGTGGGTAGAGCTGAGTGTTACTCTGGTGGATGGAGCTCAGTAAAACTTTAATCTGCTTGTCTGCTGATGGGTGGGGCTGGGTTCCTTCCCTGTTGGTTGTTTGGCCTGAGGCAACCCAGCACTGGAGGCTACAGGCTCTTTGGTGGGGCTAATGGTGGACTCCAGGAGGGCTCATGCCAAGGAGTATTTCCCAGAACTTGTGCTGCTAGTGTCCTTGTCCCCACAGTGAGCCACAGTCACCCCCTACCTCTGTAGGAGACCCTCCAACACTAGCAGGTAGGTCTGGCTCAGTCTGCTGTGGGGTCACTGCTCCTCCCCTATGGGTCCTGATGTGCACACTACTTTGTGTGCGCCCTCCAAGAGTAGAGTCTCTGTTTCCCCCAATCCTGTCAAAGCTCTGCAATCCAATCCTGCTAGCCTTCAAAGTCTGATTCTCTAGGAATCCCTCCTCCCATTGCTGGACCCCCAGGTTGGGAAGCCTGACATGGGGCTTAGAACCTTCACTCCAGTGGATGAACTTCTGTGGTATAAGTGTTCTCCAGTTTGTGAGTCACCTACCCAGCTGTTATGGGATTTGATTTTATTGTGATGTGCCCCTCTACTGTCTCATTGAAGCTTCTCCTTTGTCTTTGGATGTGGGATATCTTTTTTGGTGAGTTCCAGTGTCTTCCTGTCAATGATTGTTTAGCAGTTAGCTGTGATTCCGGTGCTTTGAGTAGAGGGAGTGAGTGCATGTCCTTCTACTCTGCCATCTTGAACCAATCTCCCATGTAAATCCAAATTTTATCTGGAAATAGAGGAGGAAGCCTGTGCCTTTTATGCAATAGTGGGTCTGCTTGCATTATCTTTTTTAAATAGATTGTAAGTCATGATTTCTACTCTTCTCATTTCTAGTACGTAAAAGACCCATGTAATCATTCCTGCTTTCTCTCTTACACTGATAGGGTGAGGTGCTGACCTCAGTGATTGGGACTGGTTTGAAGTTTTAATAAAACTTAACTTAATTCTGGTTCATCCCTCTTGTTTCTCATGGCCCTCCTGCGCTTTTAATTGAGAGCCATGTAGGTCTCTATTTCCTCAGCCCTAAAAGACTTAGGGGTGGTAATGTCAAAAGGGTGAAGCAGTAATATAAACCTTCTCACAGATAACAATGGTAGAGATGAGGTGATTTAAAACAATTGCTTAAAGGCACTGAAAAACCTCGAAGAGCCTCCAGAATACAGATGACAATTTACTCTAAAACTTGCAGCTGTAAAATTTTGATTTTCTTGCTTTCTGGCCTGAGAATGGTCCTTAAGCCCTATAGCTATGACTACTAAAGTAATACCTGAAAATGACAACTTTATCAGCTGAAGGTGTCAGAGTTCAGAGTTCAATGATGTAAAAACAACTTGAAATGTAAAGGGGAAATTCTGGAAGCACGATTGAAAATTTAAGATGATAATCCTGTTATCAAGAAAACTGCAGAAGAAATGTGACCCAAAATTTGAATATAAATTCTACCTAAACCCCTAAATATTAGCAAAAATCAGCTTGACACCATAGAGAATTCTATTCTTAAGAGATAGAAGAAGATACGGATTGGGGTTACAACAATCTCCACAGAACCTTAGCGCTCTAGAGGAAACCAGTAGTTCTTTCAAGTGTCCCCAGAAACAAAGGATTCTTGTGGGGTGGGGTGGGGAAGTAGAAGGAATAGTGTTGGAGAGACTGCAGAATTGAGAATATAGGTTAAAGTGTGGGAGGATTCTCTCCATTTCTTGCCTCTTCCTTTTCAGACAGACCCAGGTTGATGTAGTGATATACCAAAGACAAATAAGTCCTTCTGTTGGAAAAATGAGTATCATTATAGCCATTGGCCTATCACTGGGTGGTGTTTGATGGCAATGGTGTTTTCCAAACATATTAAAATGGGGTAGCTCATATTTAGAAATTTTTAAAAGAATGGCGAAGATTTTATTAACCTGAGAAGGAAAATGACATTCGAAGGAGAGGGCACAGCATGGCCAAAAGCTAAGAGGTGGGAAGATGTATGACAGGTTGTAGAATTCTGAGTTGTGCAGTTGGATGAGGCATGAAGAGGATAGAACTGTAGAAAGAGAGGCCTGCATTCTAGAGCTGATTCAGTCCCCTCCTCCCAACCCACAGTCTATTCAGAGCTACTGACAAAGGGGCAGCCTAGACAGGTATTTTATCACTTATATAATTCAGCTGTAAAATCCAATTCATTCTTTGGCTCATCATATAAAAGCAATTGTAAAAATCCCAGCCAATAGTTTTGGAAAGCTTTTATGTTGGAATAGACTGAAATTGATCTACTTCATTTAATTATTATGTTTTTTAGGATTCGCCAACCTTCCCTCAGACTCAATTAGCTTAAAACTAAGAAGGCTTTCTCCCGCCTCTGAATTCTTACAGCATTTCTTTGACCAGACCTTTTATTTGGCATTTGGTATATAGACTCATAAAATTTTAGAGCTGGAAAAAAGTTTAAAAGTTATATAATTGAGCTTAATACTCAGTATAGGGGTTTCTTCTTTCAGATACTTCTCTAGCTTCTGATTGAACACTCCTAGTGATGGGGAACTCTCTACTGCTTAAGGCTGTTCTGCAGTTGGATATCTAGATATTTTCTTGGAGCATACAGAGGACAGGTCTGAGCGGGAGACTAGGAAGGAGCCACTAGACAAATAGAAGGGAAATGAGGAGGCAGTGGTGTCCTGGAAACAGGGCAAAAGAGAGAGTTTAAAGAATGAAGGGATCATTGCTGCCAGGATCAATAATATGAGAATTGATATGTGTCCATTGAATTTGGCCTTAAGAACAGTTTCAGGGAGAAGAGTGAGGGAGGTACTAAGAATTTCAATGGACTGAGCCATGAATAGAGAGGTAAGGCGAAGGAGGCAGTGAGTAGGAGCTATCTGTTTTTGAATAAATTTTATTAAGGAGGGAGGGAGATATGACAGTAGCTAGAACAAGGTACGGGGTTCAGAATAGGGTTCTTTGAAGTGGGGCATGTGGACTGGTGTGCCAGACAAGAAACCATAGCTCTGACAGGTGGAGGTCCTGAGGAAGTGACTAGAAGTGAATGGGCCAGATCCTTAGTGGGAGCATCTGTATGGGTAGGTGACTTCCTGGGAGCACTCCATTGTGCTGCTGTGGGAGTGAGAAAGGCACAAGTGGAATGAATCCACTTGTGGGAGCTTTGGGGATGGGACAAATCAAACTATGGACAGTGAGGCAAGGTAGTAAAGGATGCTGGCAAGAAATTACTAAGGAGATGGACCTTGCTCCACCGTTTCTCAGTTGTGTGACTTTGAACAAGTCACTTCCCCTCTTTGGGCCTCAGGTTGCTTATCTCTGAAATGGAGATAACACCTACTGACAAGATTGTTGCAATTCCAAATATAATGGTATATGCAAGTGTCATCATAAATTACAGAGCACAGCATGAGTATGTTGGTTATTGTTCAGATTTCCTTCTTTATTCTGAAAGCAAGTAAGACAAGGCTATGAGTAAGAACACTGGGTACTTTAGCTGGTGTTGGTTATAAACCAGACACAATCTCTAGTAGGGTCTCTCTTCTTATAACTCATACTTCCCCTATTTTCACAACAGAAGTGCACAGTGGGAACTGAGGTTAGACAAATAAAGACTAGCTAGGGAAGGCCTCAAAACCTGGCTAAGGACTCAGGAATTGATCCTGAGGACAACAGCAAGCACTGGACATTTTTGAGCCAAAAAGTGACATTAGGAATGTAATGTTTTAAGAAAGTTCATTTAACATGGGTATACAAGGAGATATGGGGATATATGTATACATATAGCTGATTCACTTTTTGTACAGCAGAAACTAACACAGCATAGTGAAGCAATTATACTCCAATAAAGATGTTAAAAATAAAATAAAGTAAAATAAAATGGGTATACAGGCTGGGTTGAAAAGAAAGGGAAACTGGAGGCAGGATGAGTAATTGGGAGGAAATTACAGTGATTAGTTTATAGGATGAAGACTTAGGGAATAGAAAGGAAGAAACAAATCAGAGAGAGATTTTGAAGGAAGCATCCTGTGAATGACTGGACATGTGGAGTGAAAGAAAGTAAAAAGGGGGAGATAACTACGTTTCTAATTCAGGAGCTTAGGGGAACTGGGATATCATTAAGAGAAACAGAACCAAGAAAGGGCTCAGCTTGGGATATGTGTGTGCTGTGCGTGTGTGTGTGTGTGGATGGGTAGAGAATGGGCAGATATGGGTCCACTAATAATGAGTCATATTGGGCATGCTAACCACCATTGGGCTCCACCTCTGCATAAGCTACATCTGCCATCATCTACCTTACCAGAGCCTTCCATTACAGGCAAGCCAATCTACATCACCCACCTCACTCCACCATCTCAGAGGTCTTTCGCTGATGAATATCATAATTTAGTCATTTCCCAGTTGATGGATAATTGAATAAATTTAAATTTTTCACCATTATAAATAATGTAACTGGGTTTTAGAAAATATGATATCAATCAACTCACATAACCTTCTTGAGGGCCATGCCTATTGCAAAATATGTCTCCCACAACCCATTTTATTGCATGGACACTAGGCAAATTTACCTGATTTTGCTGCCTGGACTCTCCAAGAAGCAGAGATGAAATGGCATGACGATGTAGGCATCTTCACCTCAAGATTCTGGCTTTTTGAACCCACCCCCGCAATAGCAACTTGGTCTGTTGTGGTTTCACTCAGTGCCCTCCTGGAGCTCTGATGTGTTCTGACAGTTGCAGTGCTAAGAGACCTTATCTTTTGATTTGTCAACATTCAACACTTTTCTTTTCTTTTAGGAATCAATTGGTTTTAGTTTAAATAATTTGGCTCCTTTGTTTTTAGTCTATTTATTCTCCCAAGAAAGAGAAAATAAAATAAAATGCTCCTCGTGCCCCTTCCTGCCCCTTAATTCTTCACCCTCTCCTTCCACCCTTCTGTTCCTAACTAGCTCTGTGACCCTGAGCAAGTCGCTTACCCCCTTAGGGACTTTATTTGTTGCAACAGGAAAGTTTCAGGTCTGCAAGATGAATGGTTTCTAGGGTAAATCTCATGTTGTGTTCTTACCACAAAAAGCAAAAAAGAAAGGACACAAGGAAGCTTTGGAGGCATTAGGTACGTCTAGTACTTTGACTGTGGTGATGGTATCAGGGAGTTGCATAGTCCAAACTCATCAAATTGTACATATTAGATATAAGCAGTTCTTTGTATATCAATTATACCTCAATAAAGCTGTTTTTTAGATTTTAAAAAAGGAGAGCAGATCGGGAGGGGGGCAGCCTCAATGGATGCCCCCTAGTTTTCTTATTCTGGGATCCATCCACTCCCTCATTTTTTCTTTGATTTAACAAATATTTATTGAGTCCCTGCTATATGCCAGGAGTTAGCTGCCCAAGATCCTGTTTACTATCTCCATGCTCGTGCTGAATTTAAGTGGGCAGTTAGCAGACTTGCTCATTTCTACTTGCTGAGACATAGAATCTCAGTGTTGTGAGGGTCTTGGAGAGACTTTAGTTCTACAACACCATTTTACAAATGAAGAAACAGAGGCTAAGAGACGTGTACTGATTTGCCTAGACTACACAGCTAATCCTTTATTTGAGGAACCAAGAAGAGATTTTATAGGCCCTTTCCTCATTCTCAGACACCCCGGTGTCTCCCAATTCTATGCTCCTTCACTCTGCTAGATTATACTTCTTGTATTTGAAACCTATTCTCCCATTTTACAGATGAGGAGACTGTATCCCAGAGAGTGAAGCAAGTCAGCCACCCAGCTAGGTAAGAGGCAGCCAGCAGCCAGAGCCAGATGCCCAGTTCATCAGGGGTATGGGAAGAACTCACAAGGAGTAAAGAGAGCAGAATAGCATGTCAGGGATTAAAGATGTATTAAAAAAGCACTGCTTCAGGAACAGCAAATGGCATCCACACCACTTATGGTCCATTCTTGCCAGCATTTTAACTTTGACCCGGAAAGAAAACAAAGCAACATGCGAGTTGAAGGCACACAAAGTCAACGTGAGAATTCCCTACTTACTCCTCTGTGCTGGCACCTTCACTAGGTTTTCTATGACATTCCACTGAAGTGAAAGAGAATATACTCCTTTGTAAAAATTAGAGACTGACTGTTCAACTGAATTTCTCTTAGGGGAAGATCTAGGTGGAATGTTTCCCAGAAGATATTATATTTTCAGGGAAAACCTTTATTCAGCTACCAAACATTTGATGGCAGCCTTGGCCTAAGAAATGAAGACAGCAATGGTAGAGGGAAAGGAACATTTGACTCCTGAGTCAAGAGAACTCAAGAATGTGTTCCTGGCTTAGTTACTCACTAACGAGCATCAGTTTCCTCATCTATAAAATGAGGCTTATGAAATCTTCCGTATCCACCTCATAAGGTTATTGAGAGCATCAAAGAGAGATGGTAGACGTGAGAGTGCTTTGGAAACTCTAAAGCACTGGATGCTATGATGGGTTAGCTGGGGTCCCTTGCAGGAAAGTGCTTGATTCTGTTCCCATCCCAGAGCAGGTTAGTACACCTTGAGCTCCTTGACAGTGGGTTAGCATCTCATATTTACCCTTTATCCTGAGAACACCTAGAACAGTGTTTGGCACGTAGTTTGTGCTTACTATATCTCCATTGAATGAATGAATTATCTGGAAATTAATAGTCATTTGTCCAAGGATTTGCCTCCGTGAAGATGAAATCAGATGCATTAGAGTATATCTGTCTCTATTAAACAAATTGTGGACACAACATCATAAGCTAATATATTTTTGGTAAAGGGTTAGAAGTAATTTATTTGTCTAATTTTGCCATTAAGATCTATCTGCACTCACCACACAAGCATGCTTGGATGCATGCTCACATGCTTATTCCTGTTGCCATGAGCTAATTGACAAATTTCCCTGTTTTCCATTTCACCTTGGAGAAAGAACTTTTCACTGCAAATTAACCAATTTGCCAAATTGGAAAGAGGGATTCTGTCAGAATGACTTCTGGGCAACTCGCTGAAAAAATACAAATGCCAGAGATTTTTCTTTTAATTCAATTTAAGTAAAGTCAGAGAAAGTCAGAGGTAAAAGGAACCTTTGAGATTAGTCCAAACCCACCAATTTCCACGTGTGAAAACTGAGGCCCAGAGAGAGTAAGGGACTTGCTCAGGGTCACATCTGTAGGTCCTAATGGTTTGAGAGCAGAGAGAATGATTGGGCAGAGAATGTCTTATTCCAGAGTCACAGAATTAGTCGTATGTTCTGATTTTGCAACTGTGTGAATTTGGCAAAGGACTTATTTCACTAAGCCTATTTTTTTCACCTGAAAATTGGGTACAGGTCATACAAACAGTAACTCCCACTTCATAGGGTATTGTGAGGACCAAATGGAATATATAATCCCTATCCCAGTATCTGGGACAGAGTAGGTGCTCAGAGTAGGTGCTCAGAAGGAATGTGAATTCCTTCTCCTTCTCTTCCCTTTGTTTTCCCTTTTGATCAGCCTGGTGGCTAGTACATAATAGGGACTTTCATAATATTTGGTAATTTAATTGACTGTCACCCTGATGCCATGCAATGCTTTAGGGACAGCACAACTGTCTGAACACTGGCATATCTGCTCCTTGGCACATCTGCTCCTTGGCACTCATCTGCCATCAGACCATTGCAGAGTGGAGGAAGCTGGAAGGAGTCGGGGTGAGATCAAAACTGCCAGAAAACATATATCCAGACAAAACTATAATTTGAAAAGATACATGCACTCTTATGTTCATAGCAGCACTATTTACAATAACCAAGACATGGAAGCAACCTGAATGTCCATCCACAGATGAATGGATAAAGATGTTACACACACACACACACACACACACAAACACACACACACAATGGAATACTACTCAGCCATAAAAAAGAATGAAAAAATGTCATTTGCAGCGGCATGGATGGACCAAGAGATTATCATACTGAGTGAAGTAAGTCAGACAGAGAAAGACAAATATCATATGATATCACTTATATGTGGAATCTAAAAACATGATACAAATGAACTTATTTACAAAACAGAAACAGACTCACAGACATAGAAAGCAAACTTATGGTTACCAAAGGGGATAAGTGGGGAGGGGAGGGATAAATTAGGAGATTGGGATTAACAGATACGTACTACTATGTATAAAATAGATAACCAATAAGGACTTGCTGTATAGCACAGGGAACTATATTCAGTGTCTTGTAATAACCTATAATGCAATATATATAAAAAACTGAATCACTTTGCTATACACCAGAAGCTAACACAACATTGTAAATCAACTGTACTTCAATTAGAAAAAAACTGCCAGAAGAACTACTTCCCACAAGGATAATTTCTCTTATCTTGGCAATTTCCCACCTTATCTCATAATGGCAAAAACCAGTGTATCTGAAGGCCAGCTCAAGTCCCATCTCCTATGAGACTCCACAGCACTTCATACCGCTCCGTTTTACAAATACAGAAATGAAAGCTCAGAAAGGTTAAGTAACTTACCCAAAGTCATGGGCCTAGTAAGCTGCACAGCTGAGGGGTGAGAGAATGCCGAGCACTTATTGAGGACTTACTCTGTAACATAGCTGCTGCTACCATCTCTCCCATTTTACAGATGCTGCAAATTGGCTTACAGATCTGCAGGTACACTGCTAGTAAGTGACAAGCTGAGATTCACAGTAAGGTTTGCTGAGTGAACAATCATCCCACCAGGACAGGATTTCTTGACTTCAGCACTATTGATACTTTGGGCTGGAAACTTTTGTGTGTGTGATGGAGGGTTGCCCTGTGAATTGTGGGATGTTTAGTAGCATCCCTGGCCTCTACCCACTAGATGCCAGTAGCACACCTCCCAAGTTGTAACCACCAAACATGTCTCCAAACATTACCAGACGTCCCCTGGAGGACAAAATTGCCCTCTCCACCTTCATCTGAGAACCACTGCTCTGGACCCCTGGTCATCAGCCCTTACATGGAACTTCTGCTGGGTTCCAAGCTTTGACTGATGCATTTGGAACAAAAGAGATAATCTTTCTTTCCAGGAAGTTCTCTCAGGGCTGTTCTCAAACTCAGGTGTGACTTAGAGTTTTTAGTTTTGTCTAAATCTTCTATGAACACCCAATGAGATAACCTAGAAGAAGTCTAACAAGTTAGTAGAAACATATAATTCAGAAAAAAGTGAAATGAATCGAAGATGGAATTATAGATATTTTTACCTTACTTTCCATTTCTGTTTGTTCTTGACTCAAACCCAAGATGAGCTGTACTCTTTGGGTTTGTTATTCAAACTCCATTTACCACGGGCTTCTGGACTTCTTATAATTGTGATCTGGCCAGGGTGTTCATTTAATCCTGAATCTAAGACAATGTATGTAGCTATTATAATGGCTGAAGATATCTTGGGATGGGATTGGTGGAGAAGGACATCACCTTGTTTTTTGAAAACCTTCGTCTCCCACCATCTGGAGTGTGCACCAAGCCTTCTTTGGCCTGAGCCCTCTTTTACTCCATTTAGGGCAAGACCATGATAAAGGGAAATTCTCCAGGGGAAGCAGATATGTATTTGGTCTTGAGGTCATAGAAAAATCTTTTCCTTCTCGGATCCTCAGTTTCCTTCCTGAACAACATGAGAGGTGTGCAACAACTGACTATGAATGTTACCAAGTCTCTTTGGCTAATAAACCTAGGACCCTTGTTAGCCCCTAATAATAGTCACTTGCATTGGTAATGCATTTTACAGATATAAAAGAGATATATGATTTCATAGATTCGAAGACACACTCTTTTTCATGTTTTAACATCTCCAAGATTGGGATGCATCCTAAATTGATGACATCTTAGGTTAGATGAAATATATTTTATTTTTCAAAAAATTGGGAAGGACTTCCCTGATGGTGCAGTGGTTAAGAATCTGCCTGCTAATGCAGTGGACATGGGTTCGAGCCCTGGTCCAGGAAGATCCCACATGCCGTGGAGCAACTAAGCCCGTGCGCCACAATTACTGAGCCTGCGCTCTAGAGCCCGAGCTCTGCAACAAGAGAAGCCACTACAATGAGAAGCCTGCACACGGCAAAGAAGAGTAGCCCCCGCTCGCCACAACTAGAGGAAGCCCGCACGTAGCAACGAAGACCCAACGCAGCCAAAAATAAGTAAGTAAATAAATAAACATGTAGAGCTTTTAAAAAAATTCGGAAAGTGATATAGAATTGTCAGTATTTTATTTTTCAAAATAGGGACATCTGAAACAACTCCCATCTTAGCATCATTTCATTTAGAAATAGAAAGGTCTTTTATCAGAATGTAGGATAATCCTCCCCAAGAAAGGAAACTTTCAACTTTACATTGATGTAGTATCTAAAATAAATTAGAATTAAAAAATTTTAAGTCTATTTGGCATGACTTACCACATTAACACAATCCAGCATCATTTGGGAACAACTGATCGTTCTTCAAATATTTTCATATCCATTATCTATCTGGATCCTCAAACACACTATGAGGTGAAGGAAGTAGTTAATATCACCATTTTACAAGTAAGTTAGCTGAGGTCCAGGGTAAATAAACTGCGTTTTTCAAGATCATATTGCTAGAAACTCAGAACATGTAGTGTAAAGGCTCTTGTCGGGGAATTTCAGGCTAGATGCATGGTGGTAGTGGGAAAAGACTTAAAAACTGTGGGGCTGTATCCTAGGGGCAAATATTTCAAGTACAGTTAAGATTATCTTTCTAAAGTCACAAGACCATTGTAGGACTAAATATTACCTTTTGAGTTCACTGAAAACAGAGCTGTTCTTGTCATATCACACACGATTTTACTGGCTTACATAATCTACACAGAATACTTTATTACATTTGATTTTGATTATTTTCCATTAATTTAGTAATTTAGCCTGGTTGACTTGAGGTTTAGGATAAAAGGAGTTTGATTAATGAAATGGTGATGAACTTTGGGAATGCTGGTGATTATATTTTTATATAATGCTCCTCCCAGGCACAGGAGAAGAAGGAAAGACAATAGCCTCTGTTGCCTGGGCCATGTTTCTGCTGGGGCAGGTCCTGGACCAAGCACTTCAAAAAAGCAATTGACCATTCATGTACAAGTTTTTGTGTGGATATGTGTTTTTATTTCTCTTATGTATATACCTTGGAGTAAAAATTGCTTGGTCATGTGATAACTCTATGTTTAAACTTTTGAGAAACTGTCTGATTGTTTTGACGGGTGGCTGCACGATTTTACATTTCCACATCCTCATCAAAACTTCTTTTTTTTTTTTTTTTTTTTTTTGCGGAGCACAGGCTCCACACGCGCAGGCTCAGCGGCCATGGCTCACGGGCCCAGCCGCTCCACGGCATGTGGGATCTTCCCGGACCGGGGCACAAACCCGTGTCCCCTGCATCGGCAGGCGGACTCTCAACCACTGCGCCACCAGGGAAGCCCAAAACTTCTTTTTGATCATAGCCATTCTAGTGGGTATAAAGTGGTATCTCATTGTGTTTGATTTGCATTTCCCTAATGACTTGATAATGTTGAACATTTTTTGTTTTGTTTTGTTTTTGTTTTTTTTGTTTTTTTTGTTTTTGCGGTACGCGGACCTCTCACTGTTGTGGCCTCTCCCGTTGCGGAGCACAGGCTCCGGACGCGCAGGCTCAGCGGCCATGGCTCACGGGCCCAGCCGCTCCGCGGTACGTGGGATCTTCCCGGACCAGGGCACGAACCCGTGTCCCCTGCATCGGCAGGCGGACGCTCAACCACTGCGCCACCAGGGAAGCCCATGTTGAACATTTTTTTCAAGTGCTTATTGAGCATCTGTGTATCTTATTTGGAGAAATAGCTATTCAAAAGTTTTGACCTTTTAAATATCCATTAAACAAATTTGGTACATCCATACAATGGAATATTATTCAGCCATAAAAAGGAATGAGATTCTAATACACACTGCAACATGGATGAGCTGAGAAAACATTATGCTGAGTGAAGGAGCCAGACACAAAAGTCACATATTGTATGATTCTATTTATATGAAATGTCCAGAATAGGCAAATCCACAAAGACAAAAAGTAGTTTGGTGGTAACAAGGGACTGAGAGTAGTAGGGAATGTGGAGTGACTACCAATGAGTACAGTTTCTTTTTGGAATGATAAAAAATGTTCTGGAATTAGATAGTGGTGATGGATGCATAACCTAATGAATATGCTATAACTACTGAATCGTGCAATTTAAAATAGTGAGTTTTAGGGACTTCCCTGGTGGTCCAGTGGCAAAGAATCCACCTTCCAATGCAGGGGACGCAGGTTCGATCCCTGGTTGGGGAACTAAGATCCCCTGTGCTGCGGGGCAACTAAGCCCACGCGCCACAACTACTGAGCTCACATGCCCTGGAGAGAAGCCTGTGTGCCACAACGAAGAGCTGGCATGCTGCAACGAAAGACCCCATATGCCTCAAAAAGCAAGTGATCACAAATGTTTTCATCTATTTCTGAGCTCTCCATTCTGTTCTATAGATCTATATTTCTATCTGTCCTTAAATACCATGCTGTCTTTTTTACTTATTTTTAATTTTTATTTTATATTGTAGCATAGTTGATTAACAATGTTGTGTTAATTTCAGGTATGCCATGCTGTCTTGATAATACTAGTTCTATATTGCCTCGAAATTAAGTAATGTGAATCGTTCAACTTTGTTCTTGTTAAAGATTGATTTGTAATTTTAGTATCATATTGCAATTTCTGCAGGAAAGCCTGTTGGAATTTTAACTGGGAATTTGTTAAATTTATCCAACAATTCATCTGAACTCACCTTGCTCTGAGAAGTACTCTTACTAGTGGTATGATGATCCTTCTCAAAGGATGCTAAATAAAGATTAATATGGACAAATGGATAAACTTAAGTTTAGAGAGATTAATTAACTTGCACAAGGTTACAATTGATGTTGCAGGTGTGACTCAAACCTGGATCTGATTCACAAGCCTGTGTGCTTTCTCTGACGCCATACTGCTAATTTCAATTTCATTGAAAATTCAATGTGATTCAGCAGTGTACTGTGACTGCTAAAAGATGATCCTGATGATAAGCTACACTAATTGCTTTGTCGTTTAGAAAGAGGGAGGTGGGAATTTTGCCTTGCTCTGACCTATCAGAACAGTTCTCAGGTATTGTGTCCAGTTCTGGGAAATATGCTCTTAGAGGGCTTGGGGACAAACTTCACCATCATGTTCAGCAGAGAGCCAATACCAGCGTAGAAGCCTCCCAGAGCTCTGCCGAATGTGGGAGAGCTTCAGCTTAGCTTGGGAAGGGAGAAACCCGAGGAGAAATAATAAATAGCCTCAGAGATCCGAAAGGCTGTCCTGAGAAGCTTCTAGTGGCAGAACTTGTGAAATATCTAGGGTTTGGCTCAGTAAGCTTAGGGACCTTTCCAGCTCTCATAGTCCATGAATTCGTGATCATTAGAAGTTGCTGTTTTTGCCTTATCAAAGTGCTTCCTATCATTCTAGTACTTGCGCAGGACCTTAGCATAGTAGTGACTCATTAAATGTTGGTTGAGTTGAATGGAATTCTTGCTATACAATGGAATCATTAGAAAATTGAACCTCAGTTATACTTAAGTTTAACTGGACAATAGAATTACCCAATTTTTCAACCCCTGAAACAAATATCCTTTGTTAAGTGATACAATATTTATGTGAATTAGTACCAGTCTTTGGGAGGGCATTAAACATTCCCCATTAATAATTGCTTCTAAGTGATAGTGCATACTTGGCAGGGAATGGGAGCATTTATGGGTTTTCTCTCCCACTATTCACAGCCTCTTAATGAAAGCAGTGGCTCACTTGAGGTGAGGGAATAAAGGACAAGGGAGCACTTGGATTCCTCCCTCTGCTCTTCACATTGTGACTGGTGAACAAGGCTGACTTCATTCCACAGCTGGATTGATATGCAAATTTAGCCCGACTAATTGGCTTCCCCAGCTGTCTCCAGAGGGCGGATGTATTCTTTTATAAAGTGCTGTCTAGGGCGGCATTGAGAACATTAGAACTACTTAATTGAATATCAATGAATCTTTATAAACTAATAATGATGGGGAGCCTGGGAAGCTTGATGTAGGTTTGGTGTATTGAGGAGAGCCCTGACTTGAATTTGTGGGAAGTGAAAATTTCTCTGGGTTTTGTAAAACTCAGTTTAGGCTTCTTTGAGCTGACGTCCTTGAAAGCCCCACTGGTGCCTTCTTGAACATATGATGTGGTGAGTGTCGGACATGAGCAAGTGTGTGAGTCTATGTCCACCCCACCCCATATATAGACAGAGGCACACCCTCCCTTAATACAGGAAAACTTAATGATTGTTGTGCTTAATTCTTGCTCCTGCAAGAAGAGTCACTACTTTCCCCAAGTCAACTTTAGGCCCTGGGGCAGTGCAACCAAACTGAGTATACCTGGTCTCTCTCTGCACAGGTCAGTGGGGCATGTCTCCTCTGTCCCTGTAGAGCTGACATTTGGAGACTGATTTATGCCTTTAAATCTTACCAGGAAGTCCGCTGAACTAAAACAAACCAAAAGACCAAACCAAGTAAAAACAACAAAAAATTATGTAAAAAATTGCTAAGATTACATAATATTTTAGGGAAACATGTTCTTTGGTTTATGGAATTTTATTTAGATTATTTTTATAAAGACTGTTGCTTGTGTTTTCTCCCATGGTTTACATGAGCTTCCTGCCATGTGTTTGTGATAAGATTATCTGTCCACACACCCCAATTTTGTTATTTTCTTGAGTTGGTCTATCGTCTCCATTGTACACAAACAAACTGTGTACATGTTTTTGTGTACATGAGACAGTCTTTTTCTCCATGTAATGCTCATTTAGGATCCCTCCTTTCTTGTTTTCTCCTATTCATTTATCTGACCTGTACTGTATTATTTGGCTAATACCTTTTAGATTTAAATAAACCTGAACATTGGAAAAAAAAAACCAAAGAGAGAAAAATGTAAATATTGCCTTCATTCTGCATTCTTTTGAGGGAGTAATATAAAGTAAAAAATGAGAGTGCCCACTTTAGTCCCTCCAGTCACATCAAAGGGGTAAGGCTCAGCCCTAAAACATTTTGGTGCATAAATATCTTGACCTTGTCTATGCTTGTAAGTACATGGTTAAATGTAAATAGATATAAATATGTTCTTTTTTATTGAAGTACAGTTGATGTACAAAATTGTGTTAGTTTCAGGTGTATAGCAAAGTGATTCAGTTATATATATATATATATATATATATGTATGTGTATGTATTATTTTTAAAATTGCAATCATATTAGACATATGAGACTGCAATTTATTCTTTTACCTAACAAGATATCATGGGTGTCTTTACAGGACATATCAATCTACCCTTGCTTTTTTATGGCTACCTAGTGCTCCATTGTGTGGACATATTGTAATAAATTGAAGCATTCCCTATTGATACACAATTAGGTTGTCCACCTCCCTTTTTAACTACTAAAAACAAGGCTGAAATAAACATTTTCATACTTATACCTTTATACATATATATATACGTGTGGTAATATTTTTGTAGAACAGCTTATAGGTTCTTGGAAATGGAATTTTAGTGTTGTGAAGCATATAGACACAAAATTTTATTAGATATTACCTAGTTTCATATATATATATGAATGTATATACATATATATACATGTACACACACATATATACACATATGTATGTGTGCACATTCTGTTTAACAGTCCATGAATACCCAGTTCCTTTCACACCCACTAATACGTGATGTTACCAATCTTTTTAATGCTTATGGATCTGACTGGAAAAATAGTGTATTATTTTAATTTTATGTTCTTATTTAGTAAAGCTGAACATATTTTAATACATTTATTGGTTATTTGTATTATTTTTTAAAAATCAGTGAATGACTTCTGGTGTTCGTCAATCATTTTTTTGATTGAATTGTTTGTAGAAATACTTTGTATAGAAGACCTATTAACCCTATGTCAGATGTGCTGCAAATATTTTTCCTAGTCTACTGCTTGTCCTTTAACTTTGTATATATTTTACCACATAGTTTTAAATCTTCTATGTAGTCATATTGTCAATATTTCACTTTATGGCTTTTGGATTTGAATATCTTACTTAAATATCATTTCCTATTTTCTTGTAAAACTGCATGGTTTTTACATGTTGCTTTTTAATTCACCTGAGTATTTTTTGTATAATGTGTGAAATAAGGTTCTATATTTTATCCCAAATAGATAATGGTCCCTACACTCTATTTGTTGAATAATGTTTACTTTCCCCAATGATTTGTAAATATCAACCTTATCTTACATTACATTCATAGACAGATATGTATGTCTGTTTCTAGAATGCTTATTCTGTTTATTTGATCTACTTGATTCTTTCTGTGCTGGTATTCTGCTGTTTTAATAGATTTTGATATTTATAATAGATTTGTTTTTTTAAAAATATTTTAAAATATTTTTTAATTTTTAAAATTATTTTTTTAAAATAGATTTTGATATTTAGTACATATATTCTCCTTCATTCTTCTTTTTCAAAAAAATTCTTATTTATAATTACATTAAATCTCCCAGAAGAAATTCAGAATCAATTTGTAAAGTTCAAAAAATATCACCATTGATTCTTTGATTGGAGTCACATTTTTATATCAATTTTCAAAAAATCTGCATCTTGATGATATTGTCTTTCTCTCTAGGAATCAGGTGTGTCAAATCTATTCATTCAGGTCTTGTTGTGTGTCCTTTGATACAATTTGGATTCTTCTCTCTAAATCCTTCTAGATTTGCTGTCCATCAAGCCTCTGTTCTGGCATTTGGGCCAGACTGGATAAATTAGATTTTTATTAATGAGGGATAGGATATGCAGATCAGGGACAGGGAGAGGGAATGATTGTCTCAGAGTCACACAGCAAATTAATGATGGGGCTAGGGCTGTGGTAGACAGAGAGATGTGGAAAGAGGGCAAGAGGGAGAAAACAGGGACATTTTGAGCTGAAGGTAAACGATCTTTGCAAAGGGGGGAATTGTGATAAACCCACAAAGTGGGTGGAAGGAATGGTAAGGGCAAAGAGTGGGGGGACCATCACGTCCCTCTTCTGCTCACGGAACTTACTGTCAAGAGGGTACAGAATGTGCATAGGGTGCTTAATACACAATTATTAGCAGTAGGTCTGTTATTAAAAGTTCAGAAACTCTGGGTGGGAGCTCAAGTCATTTAGAGACTGTTATCTGTAACCAGACCCCCAGTCTCTTGGTGGTAGGCATGGTCTGGGAAATGAGGGTCATTCATAGATGGCTGGACTAAGTCAGAAGTTATTTAGGTAATGCATTGTGGCAACATCTACTAGACAGACTACCCAGCTAAGAGCTGGGAAGCCTGAGTCATAGTCTTGCCCCAAACACCAACTCACCAAGGGAGTTTGGGCCAATCATGAAAGCTCTCTGGGCTTCACCTTTCCTTAATGCAACATTGAGATGCTACCTGATCGCTGCCCTATTTTCCTAAAAGGGCACTGGAAGGTTAGAGCAAGTGTCACTTGTAAGTAAACAATGAATGCAAGGAAGAAGACAACATGGCCACCACGAAAGGAGTGCCAAGTAGCTCTGAAGAAGTAGCAGTTCAGGCTGCCAGACCCAGAGGGAGAAGTAGAGGATAACAGACAGGGTAGGCGTAAATCATGGTAGGGAAGGAAACTTGACTACAACACCTGCTTTGGAGCCAGCCACAAGCAAGAACCCTTTACAAGAGGTGAGACAAGGAAAACCCCAAGAACTGGGGCAGGTTGGAAGGAGGGAGGTAAATGTGAAGAATTTCTTTTTTTTATTTTATAAATTTATTTATTTTATTTTTGGCTTCATTGGGTCTTCGTTGCTGCTCGTGGGCTTTCTCTAGTTGCTGCTCGTGGGGGCTACTATTCGTTGCAGAGCACGGGCTCTAGGGGCGCAGGCTCAGTAGTTGTGGTGCACGGGCTTAGTTGCTCCGTGGCATGTGGGATCTTCCTGGACCAGGACTTGGACCCGTGTCCCCTGCATTGGCAGGCGGATTCTTAACCACTGCGCCACCAGTGAAGCTCAAGAATTTCAAGGATAGCATTGCTGTGTTTGCAGTGTCCTGACTAAATGCATTGAGAGGAAGGAAGGGCGAGGGGAAGTGAGAAGCAAGCCTCCAGTTTGCGCAGGGTGGGTGAGAAAAGGTGGAGACCTCTGCAGGGGAAGATTTGTCCAGAGGGAGGACTAGAGCAGCTGTTCAGTCAGAGACAATCTGGTGGGGACCCTACTTATTAATATGATTGCAACTGACCCACGAGACGGATTAACAGTAATTCACATCCTGGGGAGTGAGAGGTTTGATGGCAGCTTCAGATGAGCAGAGAAATTTGATTTGTGGTGGAGACTATATCAGGAGAAAAGGGGCCAGAGTGGCGGTGGGATGATTCTACCTGGCAGGCCATAGCCAGGAAATCTGTTCATTCTCTGCAGGAAGGAAACACTGACCTGATTACCGAGCCATTGTAGACGTATTCACAGTCTCAAAGAGATGGAGGGGCAAGCGGGGGCTCTCCGGCCTGAGTCAGGCAAGAGTTGGGTCTGGGGAAGGAACCCTGCTTCTCTGGGGTTTATTTCCCAAAACATACGCATGGAACACATCCTAAGAACTCAGTGGAATTTGGTCTCTCTTGCTTTACAGGAGACTTCATAATTGCAAAGCCCAAATCAGAAAAAAAGCCATCACTGTTTCAGTTGTGGTTGGGAAATTGTTTTCAGTGCAGGTGTTGGGGACACCCGAAGACAGGACATGGATATTGCACAAGAAGTCACTGGTGGAACAAGGGGCTTCGGAGACTCAGCTGTGCCATTGGCAGAAGGGCATTGGGTGTAAGCTTTGTCTAGGGAGAGAGGCAGGACCACAAGGCCAGCCTTGAATGGCAGAGAGAAAGGAGAAAAAGAAGAACAGAGTGGCCTAGGCATCTCTGAGAAGGAGACGACAAACAAGAAGGAGGATGCTCTTCAAGTTTCAGTGGGAGAGAAACAGAAAAGGAGCTGTGGTGGACAGATGGGTCCCAGGAAACGATAGCTGCCCCAGAGACAACAGACAAGGAGCCAGAAGCCTCACCCCTGCCTCCTCAAAAGAGGCTGCTTTGCAGCAATCCACTGAGCAGGAAAGGCCAGGATGGAGGGGGTGGCAGAGGTAGGGAGGAGGGCTTCCAGGGTCCATTGAAGGGAAAGAGCAAAGAGAATGAGCTCAGCAGACCTAGCCTAGATGGAATGAGAATACGAGAGGTCGCCCCCAGCCTGAGATAGGGGAAAGCAAAAGAACTGAAAGGGGGGAGGGAGTGCAGGGAGTTCAAAGGCAGCCTCGAAGGACTCATTAAAATGACACAACACAAATCACAACTTAGCGTAGGAACATGTACCACAAGTGGGCTAAGAATGCAGAAGGCCAGAGAGGTAGTTGCTGGGGCCCTGGGAGAAGAGAAAAGGGATGTCACTTCAGTATAAGGACAAGGCTGAATACAAAGAGGACAGTGTATTGTGGGGGGAGGCCAAGGCGGCCGGGGGTTCTTCACAAGGGGCAGCGGGGAGGAGAGCCAGAAGGGGAGGCTGGGTTTCTCATGCAGTTTGCATTTTCTAGGACCTGCAAGATGAGGGTTTCAAGATGTATGATTGTGAAGGTGAATTCGGGAGGGAGAAAGCAGCATTGTGAAGATGAAAAGGCAACGGTGTATATAGCAAGCTACACTTTTCTCCCCCAAAAGGTGAAATATAGGAGTGCAAGGAGATTTCCACTGTACCTACGCTGCAAAGATGGGCTGAAAGCAATTGGAGAGTGGTCCGTCATACCCAGTAGTCAAAATTAGTCTGGACAATGGTACGCAGCTTCGGTTTGGGAAGATGAAAAAGTTCGGGAGACAGATGGTGATGGTTGCACAGCAATGTGAATGCGCTTAATGCCACTGAACTGTACACTTAAAATGGTAAATTTGGGGTTTCCCTGGTGGCGCAGTGGTTGAGAGTCCTCCTGCCGATGCAGGGGACACGGGTTCGTGCCCCGGTCCGGGAAGATCCCACATGCCGCGGAGCAGCTGGGCCTGTGAGCCATGGCCGCTGGGCCTGCGCGTCCGGAGCCTGTGCTCCGCAACGGGAGAGGCCACAGCAGTGAGAGGCCCACGTACCGCAAAACAAAAAAAAAAGGTAAATTTGATGTTACGTGTATGTTATCACAATAAAAAATTTAGTCTGCAAAAATACAGAGACGTGTGTATACAAGTCACTCTATGAAGAGATACTGTTACTGACCAAGCTAGCTCCAGGAGAAGACAAAAGGCTGTCAGAATCTAGGACATCTGACCACCAACCAACCATAGCTTGGCAGGGTAGCCTGGTGGTAAAGTGTGGTCTCTGGAGCCACTTACTCCCTGTGTGACCTCAGACAAGAGGTTTTCTCATATGTTAAACTGGCATCACCATCAATGTCACCACCATTGTCATCACCATCATCATCACTACCCCACAGCTGCTTTCCAATAATAAACTCTTAGTTTGGGACCAATTTATGTAAAGCACCATGCACAGTGCCTGGAACAAAATACATGCTCAGTAAAATTTTGTTTTCTTTCGGCTTTTTAGTTTACGAAGTATATCATATTCATTCTCTCGACAGTCACGACAAATCAAAGACAAGAATTTTTCCAGTCATGTTATGGAAAGAATAAAAATCAATTATATAATAAGAAGGGTGGTGACTGAAGGGAAGGAAGGCTCTCCCTTCTTTTGAAATTTAGAGCAAATTTTCTTAAAGTGAGGTCCTGGGACCACCTGCCCCAGAACGACCTGGGTCACTGGTTCAAAGTGAAGACTCCTGGCCCCTTCCAGGCTTATGGAAGCAGATTTCCTGAGGTGCAGTCCAAGAATATGAACTAAGAAGCACCTCAGGTGATTTTTCTGTACACTCAAGTCTGAGAATAGCTGCTTTAAGACATTTATTGGTTTTTGAAACTCTGCTTGCCTTGGGAGTGGTCAGCCGTATGTCAGGCTTAATCTTCTCAAAATGGGGACTAGGGCCCTCCAAGCACTGAAACCTATCTGCCCGATTTCCCAAGGTGCATCTCCCCCAAGATGTCTTAATTCTTCCTTCCCTACTGCTGAGAAATCCCAGTGCTTCATCTTGCACTTGGGACCAATTACTTGCCTAGACTTCCATCTCTTCTTGCTGTTCTCTTGGCAACTGGCCATGCATCCCCATCCATCTCAACAGCCATCACCTGCATCTGAGCTGTTAAATCCCCAAACAGCTGTCCTGCTGCCAATAGATGGATCAAATTCTCTTGCTACTCTGTGTTACTGTGTGACCCAGAAGATCATCTTTGCTTTAAAATATTTGCTTTAAATAAAGGAGAGAGGGGGATAGATGAAGTACGTTTGGTAAAATATTGGTGGTTGTCAAAGTTGAGTGGTGAGTGTATGGAAGTTCATTATACTATTCTATATATCTACTTTTTCATATATTTGTAAGTTTTCATCATGAAAAAGAAGCCATGGGAATCAGAAAACACTGTAATTCAGGGCTTGGTTTATTGTCAAGACTTAAGAAAGAATTGGTGAAAATATTAATAATGTAAATGAAACTTAAAAGTGTGTTGTGTTTGTAACCACTACATTTGTAAATAGCATAAAAAATAAGGGAATATTCTTCCAGTATTTGAAAACTATCATCTGATTCAGCAAAAAGTCACTCACATCGTTGATAAACAAGTGAATGTCTGCTATACATAATGCAGAAACTGAAAGATGTTTCAGTTTAATGAATACAGTTTGGACAATGGTGAAATATAGCTTATTTGTAATCATATATCAGAGTTAATGACAATAAATTTTTTGGGAAAGAGTTAGCAGATTGAGATGCAGTTATATTTGTCAAATCGTGGTTGACTCTGATTACAGCCATAGGTTGGTTACGGATGCAAGAGCTTGGCAAAAATCAGCAAAAGTATTCTGGGAAAATCAATTGGACATATGGAATTTACAAAAAAAACAGTATTGTATATTTTATTATTGTTTGTAAATAGTGTGGTACACAGCATTTGAATCATATATGTATGCACTAACACACCACTACTTTAAGGAAAAAGGTATTTCCTCTAGCAAACAAACTCAGAGTAAATGTTTAAAGACAGATTTATTTTTTAGGCACAGTTCTCTGCTTATCTCAGTCTAAAGACTCAATTTCTAGATAACAAAGTGAAACTCTTTATCCTCATTCTGCTTAATTGTTGTACATTCCATAGAAACAAGCAAGGAACAGGGCATCAATGCCTCAGAGTTAAGGCAACTTTCCCCCTTGAGACTCTCCAAATGTCTTTAGAGATGACCAATGAAATATTATGGTCCCTTGGTTGAAAAGCAACCAAAGTAGAACCACTATGAAAGAAACATCCAAAGGAGGCCAGGCATAGAAGAGTGTGGAGACTAGGGTCTCAGAGCCAAGACATAGGATGCCACTAGTCCCATACTTTCACGTCCTCAAGTTCCCTGTGGGCTTAGTGCCTTAACAATTTCAATTTAAGGAGCTGGTAAGTGTACTATTCCTTTTCTGAGGACACATTCACTTCTGACCTGTAACAAGAAAATGCTTTGCTTTTAATACCCAAAGTGGAAAATATTTTGTTTTTAATACCCAAATAGTTTTTGGTCCAAAAGCTATTCTGCTGCATTAGAGACTGTTAAGAAAATTTTGATTGCTCTGAAATACAGACATACATACAGATTAATTTTCATATGAAAATATTCAAACATGCATAAAATAGAATAATATAATGAATCCCCACATGTTCATTCTTCAGCTTCAACACTTAACAAGATTTTGCATTTGTATCTCAGGTTATATTATTAATATAATAAAGGAGCTACTTATTTAAAGGGAATTTCTTACTGAAGTTTTCTGTAAATGAAAGGATTCTTCCCCTTCTTCCCCATTCCCTCTCTACCTGTCCAAATTCTACTCATCTTCAAAGTGCAGCTCCATTGACATCTCCTTCAGAAAGTCCTCCGTGAGAGCCTTTCCCCATTCCTCAACACCTGTAAACATCCCCCAGTCCTCTGAATTCCTATAACCCTACTTATACCTCTCATATGGCTCTTTGCATTTTCCAATGATATATGTTCTTGTCTCAGCCCTTCTGTTAAACTCTCTTGTTTACTTCTGTATCTACCACTACCCAGCCTAAGACATTATTTCTTTCTAGGTATCCTATAGCCCATTGTGAGTGTATTAGTTTCCTCAGGCTGCCATAACAAAGTACCACAAACAGTACTAACTACAGAAATTTATTTTCTCAAAATTCTGGAGGCTAGAAGTCTGAAATCACGGTGTTGACAGGGTTGGTTCCTTCTGAGGGCTGTGACGGAGAATCTGTTCCAGGTCTTGTTTCTTACCTTCTGTAACCTTAGGCTTTCCTTGGCTTATAGATGACTCCTCTTCCTTTGTCTTCACACTGTCTTCCCTCTGTAGGTGTCTGTGTCTAAATTTCACCTTTTTAAAAGCACACCAGTCATATTGGTTAGGGCCCATCCTAACGACTTCATTTTAACTTGATTACCTTTGTAAAGACCATATTTCCAACTAAGGTTACTTTCTGAGGTATTGAGGGTTAGGACTTCAACATGTGTTCTTTCAGGACAAAACTCAACCTACAACGGTTGGCATCCATAATTCTTAGTCAGATGTCTTCATGGATGTAAGAACTTCTTTTTTGGAGTGAATTATCATTCCTAAAGTAGTTGCTAGTGAGAATCCAAATCACCCTCCTTAGAACAGCACACCACTGTGTGCTCCCTTTTCATCATTAGAAAAGTGGGCAAAGCATAGCAACATGACGACACATTTATTTTTTCTCTCTTACTTTCTAATTTTGCAATCTGTTAAACCAAGGCTTTCTAGAGAGACTGTATAAAGTGTAGCTCTGTTGTTTGTGTTACATGGCCTAGAAGAAAATAAGTTAATTTATCAGTGATCAAAGGATTTCACTTTATCCAACAGAAAAAAAATACCTTTTCCATTTCATCTTTGGGCAACCACTCAGTCATTCACTCACCTATTTAACCAATATTTATTGAGCACCCATTATGTGCCAGGTTCTAGGTTGGCACTGCGAGTACAGTGGTGAACAGCCACAATTGCTACCCTCACAGGTCTGAGTTACAATTGAGGGGTATGCAATTTCTCAAGCCCAGTCTACCCATCAGAAGTTGGCTCCTTCTCTAGGGCTTCCTATTCCTGGTCTGGCCAAATTTCACAGTACAGTCATCTGGCTATCAGCATTTGGTAGTTCCAACGACTTCCAGTTACTAATATTTCTTCTCTCCTCTCTAAAAATGGCTTTAGGAATACTCCTTTCTTTGTGGTACCAGCTATTTTCTCAGCCCCTCTTCCAAGGCATTGGAGAGTCATCATGTCTTTTGTTTCCTTTCAAACTAGACTTCAATTTTCCCTTGAGAGTTTTCTTTAGGCTGTTTCCAAACTGTCCACCTGCTCTCTAGACCGGTGGTTCGCCAACTTTAGTGGGCAATGAACAAGTTTAGTGGCTGGTCCACCAATCCAAGCAAGGAATTGGAATAGTATGGACTTAAATGTTGGTAGTAGAGAATTGGAGAAGTAGGTGGTTAAGAGGAGCGGTTCACCAACTTTAGTATGTGTAAGAATCACCCAGGATGTTGGTTTAAAGCACATATTTCAAGATTTTACCCTGAGCAATTCTGATTCAGTAGGAAGCCAGTAGCTCTGGGACTGCACTTTGTGAAACACTGAGCTAGAGCACAGGGTGCTTGTGGGAAGGCAATGTGTATTAGGGCTACAGAGGGCAGGGCCAAGTTGCTGAGAGCCTTCAATGCCAGGCTGAATAGTCTGGACCTTAGACTTTCTGCTCTAGGTGATTGATGGGAAGCTATGGGAGGCTGTGTGGCCCGGGAGAGAGCCACCATTAGAACTTGGGTCTGGTGGGAGCATCTACCTTGACAAAGAGGAGAGGAGAAACCAGCGTGGAGTCAGGGAGCCCAGCAAGGACACTGGTGCAAGAGTCCCAGGGAAGGAGTGGTGATGAATGAGGGCCTGGACTAGGGACAGTCTCCATCCAAATGCATTCCTTCTGGACGCACATGGAAAGGAGAGAGTCATTTCCAAAAACCTGGGCCAAGAAGGAAGAAAAGACGTTGCTCTTTCCCCAATGGCATGTGGGATTTTGCTGATGATTTATTGGAATTCTTCCCAAAGCCGGAATTACCCAAATAACTCACTGAAGCCACTCGGAAGGGATCTGACACTGTAGTATCCCAGTTTCTAGGGATTAAAAGTGAGGATCTTTGTGTGTGTGGGGGCATTATGTTGCTTACCACAGCCACTGGTGGGAGAAAGCTGAAAGGGGGTCTTATTTTACTTCAGAGCTGAAGCGCAATGTCAGAATTAATAGTGCCTGGCTGTTGTGCAACAACACTATCTCTGCTTCATAGGAGGGACTTGTCTGCAGAGGCTAGCAATTTGTCACCTCCAAGATAGATTTTTCTTTTGTATCCTTCACCAGCCCAGTCAACCAAAACCCATGTTTGAGTACTTACTCTTTAGAAGATATTATGGAGAGTAGAGAATGGAGCTTCCTGGTAGAGTGAAAGTACCCATCATTTAAAAACACTTTTTATTGTGGAAAATTCCCAACTTGTACAGAAGTAGAGAGAACAATGTAATGATTATGCATGTACCAATCACTCAGCCTCAACAATGATCAATGTCTGTGCCAAACTTGCTTAATCTCTATCCTCAACTCACTTTCTGACCACCCTCTTTTGGTCTTGGATTGTTTCGAAGCCAACCCCAAAGCATCATATCATTTCATCTGGAAATACTTCAGTTCATATTTTTAGCAGATGAGTCTCTGCTCTAGATTTTGTGAGGACTGACTTTGCCATCAACTACTTGTATAATATTGGACAAGAAATGCCCCCTTGGAGCGTCAGTTTCACTTTTCTATAAAATGAGCAGTTTTTCTTCTGGGAGTCCAGAGTTATTATTTTTCCTATTTTTAGGTTTGTAGTATAATTTTCATTATTAAATATACCTCCTAGAGAGAGAATATATTTCTATATTTAAAAAAAGAGATTCCATACATGCACGTCCTGTGGCATATACCTAAAGTTACACAATCGAATGAGTCTTTTCCATCTGTTCTGAAGCCTCTGGTAGAGAAATAAATTTGAACACTTTAAGTCATAGAGAATAGTCTACTCTGCCTTTCTTCAGTCAAGTGAGAAATAATTCCTATGGTGGAGTAAAGAGTCAAACATCTTAAGTTAAAACTTTAAAGAAAAATATCTGTTATTTAAATTTTTTGACTTCAAGAATCATTCTTGAGATGGAATGAAGCAAGGCAAAGACTTGCTGAAGTAAAGCTCTAATTATCTGGATGACATTTCACTTAATCCTTAATCCAGTAACCTCAACTTTCCAGAACATAGTCAAGAAAAAACAAATAAGAAAAAGAAAAATATTTTCCAACCTCCACCTTTCAAAATCAAATATGTTTCAGTAATGAAAATGGACGTTACACAATTCACACACCAAGATGTATTTCCCTTCCCGAAGTGCCTCAGAGGCCGTAGGCAATGGCTTGGCACTCCGTTTTGTCTACAGATGCCAAAAGCAGACCCAGCATCCCAGACTGTAAGACCAATCCCAAATCCAGGGACAGTATACCTGGGGACCACTCAGAAGCCTACACAACAGGCTGCATGTCAAGGCCCAAAGCACCTGCTGAAGGTCTGGCAGAAGGCAAGTTAATTACACACACACACACACACACACACACTGACCTCTTGACTTTAGCTTGGTTACTCCCTTAGTGAGCAGGACCACTGTGAAGGGCTCATTTACCCGTTCACTAAGGAAGCCTTTGGTTAATCAGCTAGAGAAGAATGTTCCTCTCCATGGGTCTAGATGTGAGAGGAAGCTCTGAGGATCCAAGTGCTTGTAGAATGGAAGTGAAGGGTAATCTGGAGCCAGAGACACATATCTGAAGAGCAGATCTCAATGAAATTTCAGAGGAGAACTGGTTGATGACCCCACTATACCTGACAGCTGCCTAACCTGAATCTGCTCTAGGTGGCAAGGCCCAGTATTTTGGTTTGCCATCTGTCCTCCAGCAGGCAACCTAAAGAAAAGGGTCTAAGAGGTGGGGTGCCTTCATAAGTTCTTCCAGAAAGAGAATCATGGACAAGTCACTAAAGTTAGGATCAGACACCTGCCTTCTGTGAATCCCACTATTTCTCTGTTCTTCGATTTGTGTCTGCATTATTTTCTCTGTTTCAGCATCCTTCTCTGAAAAATGCCTAGCTTCCCTCAAATGACCATCAGTCAGGATGGAGAGTGAGAGAAATCAGTCCATTGCTGAGGTACTGGCAATGGATTGGATCATTCTTCAATCAAAGTCCAGGTGCCTCCTAGTCAGACATCAGGGAACTCAGGCTTGACTCTCACAGAAGGTCAGAGACTAGACCCGTGAGGTAGAAGAGGGGTTTTGTACATGACAGGATATGGTGTGAAGCAAGGTTGGAAAGCAGATGGGAATCAGTTTGGGGAAGCCCTGTGTGCCAGGTTAAGAAACGTGTATATCATTCTCTACTCAATGAAGAGCCTTTAAAAGTTACCCTTGGGAAGTAGCTCAGGTGGGGTACACCAGGTGGATGGGGGAGGGGCTAAGAATGGAGAAGGGTAGCCCAGTTAGGAGGCCACTGCAGCAGATCTGCCATGAGTGCAAGTGTCAGGACTCTGCTTATTCAAATAAACCCCCATCGTCCCTGAGAAATTCTTTGTCAATCCGCTTGGGAAGTGACAATGGAGTGTAACTTTGAGGCTTAGGAAAAGAATTAATCTATCTGGATGGACAACAACGAATTTGAAGAATTTTGTACCTAAACCAAACAGGAAATATCAGAACAAGATATTGATTAATCATTTGCTTTTATAGCATATTAATTACTGGAAAACAGAACAAGAAAGAGATTGCCTTAGTGAGATGCTAACAGTGCAGCGGACCGCCCGCCTCATTCCCCTCTCCATGCATAGCTCTTAAGGAATTCCAGAGTCTATTATCAGCACGGTTTAAAGGCTAATGAAGAAACAATCTTTTTGTAAAGCAACAAAGAACAGAGTTTGAAAGCAGGTCCAGGAGAATACAAGAGGAAACACTTGGTTCAGTGAAAGGCAAACTTTCCTATGGACGTGCAATTTTTTTTTAAAATACCATACGTTGCTTCGCAACCTCTAAAGCCCGTGTTTTCAATGCCTGTTCTGTGGGCAGCACTGCTAAATGCACCATGTGTGGTTAACTGGGGTGATTTAGTGCAAATAAATTCTAAGAAAAATGAAACTCAAAGCAAGAGAGTTCAGAGCAGTTTCACTACGTACTTTCTAGACTTTCGAGTAGATGCTGAGGTTACTCTCAAATGGAACGCGCTGTACTCCTTTGTTTAAAACCTGCTGGGTGAGGTGACTATGGTGAGTGTTCAAGAGAATTACTTTACACAGGAAAAGAGGAGAAGGAACCCAAATCCAGACAGTTCTCCCAAAAGGGTGATCTTCATGCCATTTAAAAAGAGATATTTCGTCGGGTGACAAAATGATGTCAATTAAGTAAATGGAAGGAAGAGAGAAAACTTGGATTCCTGCCTCTGATGCTTATAAACTCTTGTGACCTTGGGCAAGTCGGTTCATGCTTCTGAACCTACTTTCTCATATGCAAAATTTAGATAATAAATCCTTTCCTTGTCTACAGAGCAGAATGATTGGTCAGCTCCAACGATATAATGTAGGGGAACACATTCTGCTTATGCTAAGGTTTTAATAAGTATGAACTGTCATCTTTTTTCTCTCTTACTAACCTCTGAGCAGCTTGCATCTTATTCATTTTTTTTTCTTTTTTAGATTGCCAGCACCGATAGTCAGTCTGATGCTTGTTTAGTCATTCAACAAACATTTGATTAGCCCCTGCATCTAAAAAGTACCAAATCAAATGGGAAAGAAATGTTAATGCTTTGTTTATATATTATATCTTAGGCACTTCATTAAATAAGGGGATGAAAGATTTTACTTTTTCTTTAGAACCATTAACCTGGAGCTATGGAAATTGGAAGCACTGCTGCCCTTCTCAGTACCATCTCTTATATCTTAACAGCTCTGGCCCCGCCTCTTGTAGTCTTCCTGTCCATCCCAAACATTTCTATCATCTTGAGTGACCTTGGCATCTATGAGAATGATCCACTCAGCACCCAGGCCTCAGCTTCCTGACCTCCTTATCTCCAGTCCCTCATTCACTCTAGTGCAGCCATGAAGACTCTGAAAGTTATTATCACTCACATCTGTTCCACCTTTGGAATCAAATTCATATGGCTTACTACCAGATCTACTCCACTTCCAGCTTGCTAATTCATTTATTTCCAGTATATTGGTTATTCAACTATCTCAGTACTTCCAAGCAATAATGCTTCAGTTTTCTTATCCCTTGGCTCTCTCCTGTCATCTTCACTTTCCCCTTCCCCAACTTCACCCCCAAATACTCCCATCACTTCATCCAGTACTGTTCTTAGTCCATGGCAAGCAGGACTAAGTAGTAGCCTGCTCTGGCTTCATGCCTCAAGAAGCTCTTGATACATGCTTTGGGGCTAAGGCTGGGTAATGGTTCTAGGAAGGAGGCCTGGTGAGAAGATGCCTCCCACTAAGTGGTACGGCATTGAGCAAGATACAGTACCATAATGGTGCTGATATGCTGATTCGTGTGATGCTCACAGTGGACACAGGATGAGTTCAGGACTCTGGGCTCCTGTTGGCCCACCATTGAACCTGGGGCTTATGGAGTATGTGCACATTCAGACCATCGTGCCACTTTCTGTCTACAGCAGCACTCAATGGTGGGGGAAGGTGGTAGCAGGCGTCATTTATTCTGTGCACCTCTTCCACCTCCACCAACCACTGCAGGCACCCAGAACATCACTTCACCCCTTCTGCAGGCTTCATGCCATTTGTCAAGCTGTCTTCTGGGGATGGCTGTGCCTATCTCTTCTGAAGGCTTTTGAGACCATTGCTCTGTACCACTGACGGAACTTTCCAGTTAATATCCTTTCTTGCTCCTGATCAATATGATGATGTCTGCTCTCCCAGGTTGGTATTAAGCTCTGCCAGAAGATGGACAGACATTTCTCACATGAATGGGACCACTCTTCATTTTCATGCTCTGCCAGTGAGCCCCTTGCCTATCCACCCTTCTGGTGTCAGTGTGTGGAATGCAGGGTGTAGTCAACATGGAAAAAGGTCCCATTCTAGGAATGAAGTGATTACATCTTAGGAAGCTCAAGAGAAGACATAGATGGAAGATGCACTGTTCTATGTTTACACTACAAAATGCCAAGAGAAAACGACTTATCGTTCATGCTTCACTGCATGCTCTGGGGAAGGCTTGCATCTGAGATCATCATCCACGAATCACAGTCACCATGTCTTTGAATCACAGTTCAAAGCCGGTGTGCACAGGTGGCCCAATGGATCATGGCAGCGTCACAAGTAATGGTGTAGCCAGCGTTGAGCTAATGACATCACGGACCTGTAGAGCTGAGAAGATCTAGATTGTTCCAATACAAGCAGGTTCTGAAGAGCCATGACATGTGAGTCACAACAGCAATATTTCCTTTTCTTCTCGGTGAGAGATGCTTAATTACCCATGCTCCGTGCACCAGACCATAAGGACAGGAAGAGATGGTTCCTGGACGTGAACAGGAAGACATGGAGCCCGAATCCTACATGGACCCCCACACACACACACATGTACTGATGGGACAAAGAAGCGGACAGGGAGCTCTCTCTTCTCTCCCTATTGTTCTAAATCTTCAGTGACAAAGCCCTGTAGATCACATGAACCCGGGAATTTTGTTACATATGTTTTCATTAAATTGTTTATAAGGGCCCACAAAAAATATTTTCCTGGGCCCTGCACACCCTAGGGGTTAGCTCTGACTCTGTTTACTCTTTTACCAACCTTCTTGGCACCCCCATTCCATTATCCATCTATGGCAACATATTGAAAAGTTCTAGACTTGAGGCAATCCAACTTTAAGTTTCCTCTTGGACTGCCTTTAAGCTGCTGAATGATACTAGAGAAAAAACCCCACATAATATAAAGATTGGGTACATATGATGTGGGTACATCATATAAAGAGGTATCATAAAAGATAGCTCATTTATTTTCGGTTTTTTAAAATTATGGTAAATACATGTAATATAAAATGTACCATCTTAACCATAAGTGTACAGTTCACTGGCATTACATATACATATTCACATTGTTGTGCAACCATCACCACTTTCCAGCTCCAGAACACTTTTCACCTCCCCAAACTGAAAATTTGTACCCATTTCCTCCCCATTCCCCTTCTCCTAGCCCCTGGCACCCATCATTCTATTTTCTGTCTCTTAATTTTACTCATCTATGTACCTCATATAAATGGTACCTCATACAGTATTCATCCTTCTGTGACTGGCTTATTTCAACTAGCATGCCTTTAATGTTTTTCCACATTGTAGCATGTGTCTGAATTTCCTTCCTTTTTAAAGCTAAATAATATTCCACTGTATACATACACTATATTTTGTTTATCCATTCATCCTTCAGTGAAAACTTGGGTTGCTTCCACCTCTTTTCTATTGTGAATAATGCTTCTATGAACATGGGTGTACAAATACCTCTCTGAATTTCTGCTTTCAGGTCTTTTGGATATATAACCAGAAGTGGAATTGCTGGACCATATCATAATTCTATACTTAATTTTTTGAGAAACTGCCATACCATTTTCCACATCTTCACCAACACTTGTTATTTTTGATTTTTTGGTAATAGCCACTGTAATGGGTGTGAGACAATATCTCTTTGTGGTTTTGATTTGCATTTCCCTAATGATTAGTGATGTTGAACATCTGTTCATGTGCTTATTGGCCATTTGTATACCTGCTTTGGAGAAATGTCTGTTCAAGTTCTTTACCCATTATATTTTAAATTAATTTTTATTGGAGCATAGTTGCTTTACAATGTTGTGTTCGTTTCTGCTGTACAGCAAAGTGAATCAGCTATACGTATACATATATCCCCTCTTATTTGGATTTCCTTCCAATTTAGGTCACCACAGAGCATTAAGTAGAGTTCCCTGTGCTCTACAGTAGGTTCTCATTAGTTACCTATTTTATAAATAGTATCAATAGTGTATATATGTCAATCCCAATCTCCCAATTCATCCCACCCCCCTTTCCCCCTTGGTATGTTCTTTACTTCTGTGTCTCTATTTCTGCTTTGCAAATAGGTTCATCTGTACTATTTTTCTAGATTCCACATATATACGTTAATATACGATATTTGTTTTTCTGTCTCTGACTTACTTCACTCTATATGATAGTCTCTAGGTCCATCCACGTCTCTACAAATGACCCAATTTCGTTCCTTTTTATGGCTGAGTGATATTCCATTTTATATACCTATCACATCTCTGTTATCTATTCCTCTGTTGATGGACACTTAGGTTGCTTCCATGTCCTGGCTATTGTAAGTAGTGTTGCAATGAACATTGGGATACACGTCTCTTTTTGAATTATGGTTTTCTCAGGGTATATGCCCAGTAGTGGGATTGCTGGGTCATATGGTAGTTCTATTTGTAGTTTTTTAAGGAACCTCCATACTGTTCTCCATAGTGGCTGTACCACTTCATATTCCCACCAGCAGTGCAAGAGGGTTCCCTTTTCTCCACACCCTCTCCAGCTACATGTTCTCTTTTAAACAGCCCTGTAAACAGTGACCTCATTTTACTGTGCTTCACTTTATTGCTCTTCACAGATATTGCACTTTTTACAAATTGAAGGTTTATGGCAACCCTGTGTTGAGCAAGTCTATAAGTGCCTTTTTTCCAACAGCATTTGCTCACTTTCTCTACCACATTTTGGTAATTCTGACAATATTTCTAACCTTTTCATTGTTATTATATTTGTTATGGTGATCTTTGATGTTACTATTATAATTATTTTGGGGTGCCACGAATGGCACCTGTATAAAACAGGGAAGTTAATCGGTAAATGTTGTGTGTGTTCTGACTGCTCCACCTAACAGCCATCCCCCCATCTGTCTCCCTCTCCTCAGGCCTCCCTATTCCCTGAGACACAAAAATATTGAAAGTAGGCCATTAATAACCCTACAATGGCTTCTAAGTGTTCAAGTGAAAGGAAGAGTCACATGTTTCTCACTTTAAATCAAAAGTTAGAAATGATTAAGCTTGGTGAGGAAGGCATGTTGAAAGCTGAGATAGCCCAAAAGGTAGGCCTCTTGCAGCAAACCATTAACCAAGTTGTGAATGCAAAAGAAAACTTTTTGAAGGAAATTAAAAGTGCTACTCCAGTGAGCACAAAAATGATCAGAAAGTGAAACAGCCTTATTGCTGATATGGAGAAAGTTTTTTGTGGTCTGAATAGAAGATCAAACCAGCCACAACATTCCTTTAAGTCAAAGCCTAATCCAGAGTAAGGTCCTAACTATTCAATTCTATGAAGGTTGAGAGTGGTGAGGAAGCTGCAGAGGAAAAGTTTGAAGCTAGCAGAGGTTGGTTCCTGAGGTTTAGGGAAAGAAGCCATCTCCATAACATAAAAGTGCAAGGTGAAGCAGCAAGTGCTGATGTAGAAGCTATAGCAAGTTATCCAGGAGATCTAGCTAACATAATTAATGAAGGTGGCTACACTAAACAATAGATTTTCAATGTAGACGAAACAGCCTTCTATTGGAAGAAGATGCCATGTAGGAATTTCATAGCTAGAGAGGAGAAGTCAGTGCCTGATTTTAAAGCTTCAAAGGACAGGCAGACTCTTTTGTTAGGGGCTAATGCTGCTGGTGACTTAGTTGAAGTTGAAGCCAATGCTCATTTACCATTCTGAAAATCCTAGAGCCCTTAAGAATTATGCTAAATATACCCTGACTGTGCTGTATAAATGGAATAACAAAGCCTGGATGACAACACATCTGTTTATAGCCTGGTTGACTGAATATTTTAAGACCACTGTGGAGACCTACTGCTCAGGAAAAAAAAAAGATTATTTCAAAATATGACTGCTCATTGACAATGCACCTTGTCACTCAAGAGTTCTGATGGAGATGGACAACGAGATTCAAGTTGTTTTCATGCCTGCTAATACAAAAACAATTCTGCAGCCCATGGATCAAGGAGTCATTTCAACTTTCAACTCTTATTATTTAAGAAATACATTCCATAAGGCTATAGCTGCCATAGTGATTCTGCTGTTGGATTTGGACAAAGCAAATTAAAAAACCTTCTGGAAAGGATTCACTATTCTAGATGTCATTAAGAACATTCATGATTCATGGGAAGGGGTCCAAATATCAAAATTAACAGGAGTTTAGAAGAAGTTGATTCCAACCCTCATGGATGACTTTGAAGGGTTCAAGACCTCAGTGAAGGAAGTAACAGCAGATGTGGTGGAAATAGAAGAGAACTAGAATTAGAAGTGGAGCCTGAAGATGGGACTGAATTGTTGCAATCTCATGATAAAACTTCAATGGATGAGGAGTTGCTTCTCATGGATGAACAAAGAAAATGGTTTCTTGAGATGGAATCTACTCCTGGTGAAGATGCTGTGAAGATTGTTGAAATGACAAAAAAGGATTTAGAATATGACATAAACTTAGTTGATAAAACAGCAGCAGGGTTTGAGAGGATTGACTCCATTCTTGAAAGAAGTTCTACTGTGGGTAAAATGCTATCAAATAGCATTGCATGCTACAGAGAAATTGTTTGTGAAAGGAAGAGTCAATCGATGCAGCAACCTTCATTGTCTTATTTTAAGAGATTGCCACCCCAGCCTTCAGCAACCGTCACCCTGATCAATGAGCAGCCATCAATATCGAGGCAAAACCTTCCACGAGCAAAAAGATTATGACTTACTGAAGGCTCAGATGATAGCATTTTTTAGCAATAAAGTATTTTTAAATTAAGGTATGCCCATTATTGTTTTAGACATAATACTATTATCCACTTAATAGACTACATTATAGTGTAAACATAACTTTTATACACACTGGGAAACCAAAAAAGTCCTGTGACTTGTTTTATTGTGATATTCACTTTATTGCACTGGTCTGCAACCGAACCTGCAATATCTCCAAAGTATGCTTGTACTGCTATATATTCACTCACCCCAACTGGGCCTGCTATTCTCCTAATGTGCTTCAGTTTTCAATTCTTCATAATTATTTCTTTGAACATCCATCTTTTGCAAGCCTTCAACCACTCCCCTCTACTTCCCCTTCACTTTAGAATGACCTACTTCACAGAGAAAACTGATGTCACCAAATGAGAATGTCCACATTTCCAGCCACTGAGCCTGCAAACATGTGCACCCACCTCCTTCCCTTCACTTCCAACAGAAGTGTCCCTTCTTTCTGATCCAATCCTGGGACCTGTCCCCCAGAATCCAGTCCTCAAGGAATCACTGAGTTATCTTTGTACTTGTGTATTTTCTATCCTTTCTATCTACAAGGCTCTTCCAAACAGCATTTAAATATGCTCAAGTCTCTCCTATCTTAAAAAAAATCCTCCCCAAACTTCACATTCCCTCTTAGCAACTACCCAAGCTCTCTCCTTCCTATTCACAAACTTCTCTAAAGAGTTATCTATAGTCACGTTCTCTGCTGCCTCATCTTCAACTCCTCAACCCTGTTTAATGAGCTTTCCACTCCCATCACCCCATAGAGTTGTTCTAAAAAACATCATCAATGACCTCCATGTCACTAAATTCAAAAGACACCTTCATGCCTATTTTTCTTGACCCCCCCCCAAGCAGTATTGACCAACACTGACTGATCTTTTTGTTTTTGTTTTTTTTTTGGTACGCGGGCCTCTCACTGCTGTGGCCTCTCCTGTTGCGGAGCACAGGCTCCGGACACACAGGCTTAGCGGCCATGGCTCACGGGCCCAGCCGCTCCGCGGCATGTGGGATCTTCCCGGACCGGGGCACGAACTCGTGTTCCCTGCATCGGCAGGCGGACCCTCAACCACTGCGCCACCAGGGAAGCCCCTCTTTGTTTTTCTTCTTAGGCACACTTGGTTTGGTTTCTGTGAGGGGAGTGAGAGGGTACTTGAAGCATGAGGAACAATAGAGGAAAAGAAGCTGTGGGCAAGGTGGTTCCAAGACCAGAATGCAGGTGATGAAGACAAGGATTATAGGGAAGCTATGAGAACCTGACTGAGGCTCTGAAGTCTGGATTTATAATGGGTGTATTCTGCACAGTGCTAGGCAACAAAGGGAAAGGAAAAACTTCCAGGAGTTGAGGGATGGGCATTGAGGGGGATTTCTCAGAACTGGGGATTGGAAAGATGAGAAAACTGAAAAGGCCTTGAAGGTGACCTCCCTGAGCTAATTGAAAAGTCTATGTTTGGGGCCCCAGCTGGGGAGAGAAGCATTAGTGGGGGAGGGGAGCTTGGTTGGGAGAACCCTGAGGCCTTGAGAACTCCGAGGGACCATGGAGGTGGGAAGGGCAGGTTCTTAGGTGCCTGGAAAGGGGAGAGGTTGGGCTTCTGGCCTGTAGTTCTTGACAGCAGAACAGAGTTCTGGGATTTGGGGGCCTCATGGGGTAGCTGTATTTATGGGAGGCCAAGGGAGAGCGGCAAAGGGGCCAACACATCTGAGAAGATGAGAGGATGAGAGGCGAAGTGAGGTGAGGCCATCAAAAGGGCCCGGGGGGTGGGAGACAGGGAGAAGGGGAGACGGAGTCAGGGCAGAAGGGGTGAGTACTGAATCCCAATGAAGAGAAGGGAGGCCAAGCACTCTCAGACCAACCTTCTGTAGAGTTGGCTGAATTTTAGGTAGGGAACTTCACTGCTCTGGAGCCAATTTCCTATTGGATGACATCTTAATTGCCACAGCATCAACATCAACAGGAACTTTAGGGAGTAGAGTATAATCTGGGCTTCAGTTGAAGGACTGGGGACATGGGTGCTGTTTCCACTACTTCTTCAAGATTTAAAGAAGATAAACTCAGGTACGGTGAAGTAAACCATCATCAAAATGAAAAAACAAGCTACCGAATTGGAGAAGGTATTTCAAATCATATATATGCTATATGATATCATATATATCCAAAATATATAAACTAGTCATATAACTCAACAACAAAAAACAAACAACACCATTTAAAAATGAGCAAAGGACCTGAAAAGACATTTTTCCAAATAAGACATACAGATGGCCAACAGGCACATAAAAAGATGCTCAACATCACTAATCATCAGGGAAATGCCAATCAAAATCACAAGGAGATAGCACCTCACACCTGTCAGAATGGCTATTACCAAAAAGAGAAGTAACAAATGTTGGCGAGGATGTGGAGAAAAGGGAACCCTCATACAGTATTGGTAGGACTGTAAATTGGTACAGCCCCTATGGAAAACAGTAAGTAGATTCCTCAAAAAATTAAAAATGAAACTACCATATGATCCAACAATTCCACTACTGGGTATTTATCTGAAAAAAATGAAAACACTAGTTAGAAAAGATACATGCACCCCCTATGTTCATTGCAGCATTATTTACAATAGCCAAGATATGGAAGCAACCTATGTGCCCTTCAGTAGATGAATACATAAAGAAGATGTGGTACGGATATACCATGGAATACTACTCAGCTATAAAAAAGAATGAAATCCTGCCATTTGTGACAACATGGACAGACCTTGAGGGTTTTATGAAAAGTGAAATAAGTCAGATGGATAAAGACAAATACCATATGATTTCACTCATATGTGGAATCTAAAAAAACAAAACCAACCCACAGATAAAATAAAACAAAAGAAAACTCATATATACACAGAACAGATTAGAGGTGACCAGAGAGAAAGGGGGGTGGACAAAAATGGGTGAAGGTAGGGGCTTCCCTGGTGGCACAGTGGTTGGGAGTCCGCCTGCCGAGGCAGGGGACACGGATTTGTGCCCCAGTCTGGGAAGATCCCACATGCCGCGGAGCGGCTGGGCCCGTGAGCCATGACTGCTAACCCTGCGCGTCCGGAGCCTGTGCTCCGCAACGGGAGAGGACACAACAGTGAGAGGCCCGTGTATCGAAAAAAAAAAAAATGGGTGAAGGCGGTCAACTGTATGGCGATAGATGGTAACCACACTTGTGGTGGTGATCACATTATAGTGTATACAGATAACAAATTATAATGCTGTACACCTGAAAAAAAACCCAAGAAGCTTGGAAAAATAGAAGAGAATCTCAGCTGCGGAAATGTTTTGGTGGTGTGAAGATACAATTTCCATTTCTCTGCTATGGCTAGATATTTGAATGTTTAGAGATAACCCCATTCTCCGTGGCAATTTATTAAAGTGGTGATAAATTAATGCTATTAAATTACTCGTTGACTATCAATTTCCCCCACTAGAATGGAATTTCATGAGGTCAAGGACCTTGTCAATCTTCTCATTGTACTTAGGACAGTGCCTCACAGTGGGTTGGGCCTTCTATTAATGTTAGGTCAGTGAATGAATGCCTGGAGACTTATTGCTCTAATCAGGAGGGCATTAAATAAAAAATAGCAAGGGATAGAGATGGAATGCTCAAATTGTTCCATAAATATGGGCACCTCGGAGGACTTTGAATATGGTAGAGAAAAAGAAAAATAATTACAAAGATGCCCAGTAATTCTCAGGAGAAGATTATCAGAAAGGGGGTAAAGAACAAAACATACAGTGCCAAATGTCAATATACCAATGGAGTATGGGACATGAAGAGAGTGGCATTGATACTTAAACACAAGGTGAGAAATACAATCTCATAGGTGTCACCATGATTTGCAAGGATATGATTCACAGCTGGAAGCCACTCTGAATAGCATACTTTGTCAAAAAGAAGCAGCTCTGGTACACAAGGAGGCAAGACAGCATTTAAAGCAAGCCAATATCCAGAGCCCTAATGCTATAGCTCCATGAAAGGCCAATGGGTAGGGACAAAAGCCAGACAGTGCCTTGCGTATACTGCCTCAGTCAGTGTTTACTTCACGAATGAATGAGTAAATAAGTGATAAAATCCTGTTGTGGGGACGGAGCACCAAACATCTAGCCTGATGAGCGATGATAGTCATGGATTTCAAAACAGACCTAGAGACAAGGTCGACCAGTGATTAGTGACTAACAAATCCTCAAGCCCTATATGCTACATGTTTCATATGACTATGCAGCACTCCATCCAACTGATTACTTCTTTCCATCCCACCAAATTCCTCCTCACATCTGCTCTAGCTATCTTCCTAGCTACCTTCTTGGACCTGACGATCCTCTCCAGAACTAGAAAGTTCCAGAAGGTCCAGCTTCTGGAAGTTTTAGGGTTCCTTACCATACTTCAGCTGAGCTGGAAGAAAGTAGAGTTAGCTAAGTACCTAGAATTGTGTCTAGCTCCGAATTGCCGTTCAGTAAATGTTGACTGAATTGAATCTAATTCATCCCCTCCACCCCAACTGCCCTCTCACACTCACACTTTAAAGGTGGAGAAATCAAGAACTAGAGAATAGAGGGCACTTGTCTAAGTTCCATGTGAAAGACCTGGGAACAGAGTCCCAGGTTCCCAACTCCTAGCTTAGTACTTTTCACCATCTCTACCTCATTGCTTTTGGCAATTACTAGTCTTCTCTATTTACTCTGGCTTCTGCTCCTTGAAGGTAGATATTTAAAAGTTCTCTCATTTGTCACTCATTTCCTCCTTCCTCCTTCATACTACCCATATCAAACTTGTAGTGGATTCTCCTTAGGCATATTATTTGTCCCCTGTCCTCCTCTTCTCTTTCCCCCATGGAATATTTTCCTCATAATAAAAAGGCTCAGTATCCTCAGTAGGAATAATCAGCAAAGTCAGAAAAAAGTCCTCAAGTTAATGAAATTCTATGTAAAGATGGTGAACAGGCTCTACAATCACTAGTAGCATTTTGTTTGCCAGACTGGAAAAAGTAGTATAGCTCTCTGGAAGGTGGGCTAAGATGCTAGTCAAGTTTTATGTTACATTTTTCCTTCAGAGATACAGAAATCCTCATTTGTACTCATTCAAGAATTGAGTATGTTAGTAATTGAATGCCAAAGATTTGAAGGATTGGCTTAAATCCTCTGGAAATATACCAGAGCAAATTCCAGGTTGGCCAGAGCATTAAATGTGAAAAATAAAACTATAAATATGTAGCATAACATACAGGTGGAATATTTTTATACTCTTGAAGTGCAGGAGGCAACCTTTTCTAGCATGATTTTAAATACATGAACCATAAAATAAAAGATTGATCGATTTCATTAATTCTAAAATGAAATCTTTTGCACAACACACAGGAACAACATGTGAAAAAAATTTGCAACATATATGACAAAAAAAGAGTTAGCAGCCTCAATGTTTTAAAACTCTTAAAAATCTATAAGAAGATAAACAAATTTACAGAAAAATGAGCAAAGAACATGAATGAAAAAGTTACCAAAAGTTAATTAAGATTTGAAAAGATGTTTAATCAAACTATTAATAAGGGAAATGTATTACTGGTGTGAATACAGATTGGTGCAAACTTTCAGCAGGGCAATCTGGAGAAGTGTGTGAATCAGACAAGAATGCAAAAGATTAGAAAAATGCCCATTAGTGTGATTTAGTCAACTAAGTTACTGGTGTACCAATGCAAAGGAATATTATGAATGTGTTAAAAATGTTGATGTAAATCTGTATTTACTGACGTTAACGACATTAAACGATGTCATCAGCATATGATTAAGTGAGAAGCTCAGATTACAAAGATAACATGCCTAGAATAATCTTTCTTTTCCATGAGAAAAGTTTTATTTGTACACGATGAAAGCCTGCACCTACATCAAAATTTTAATTATGGTTTCTCTAGTGTGGGACTAGATGTGATTTTCACAGTGATTTTATATTTTTTGAATTGTCTGAAAGTTTTTTGTCTGAAAGTTCTTAAATGATAATAATGTCTACTCTATTTGATTTATTTAACAAACACCCTTTTACGGCTTATATATGTCAAGCACTGTTCTAAGAACTTTACAAATATTAACTCATTTTCCCAGAGCAGAAAAATGTAAGTAAGAAAATATTTCCATGTGTGTGTGGGGGGGTAGAGTAGAGGGGGAGCGTCTCAGAAGTGAGACGATGCAGGATAATATAAGACTCTTATAGAAAAAAAACACGATGTTTTGACTCAAAGCTATCTCCTTTCAATGACACAATAAGGGCAGCAGGTCATGGGAGCCCCATTCCTTTGCCTTTCTCTGATTCCCTTTAATGATGGGACAACTAATTAGTCATTAAGGATTAGCCAAAGAGGGCTTAAGCAGAGGAGCATGCTGGAGCTGGGGGAGGGGGTGTTCCAGTCACACAGTCCCAGCTTTGATTCTGGGCTCCACTACTCAGGAGCTGTGTGATTTGGGGCAAGTTGCTTCATTTTTCAGAATCTCAGTTTCCTTATCTGTAGGGTGGGGAAGGCAGCTAGAATGTTTATAACATGAGACCATTATCTCCTAAATGTGAGCTCCCTCACTTTCCCCTCTTCTTTGAAGAGCTAGGAAGGCTGGCCTCCATCCTTCTGAGATCATCCCAGGACTCTGGTCTGGGCCACCTGGACTGTAGAAAGTGCTATATTCATTTGATGGCTGGATTACCTCCAGAACAAGCTGTGAAGGCAAGTTTGGCTTATCTGCTGGGCTCTGGAATTATTGATCCTTGGTCTTGGTGTTCTGAATGTTTTGCATTTTCAAATGTGTTTGCTATCCTTTCTGTTAAACCTGCCCTGGAAGCACCACCAATAAGCAGGGTGTTTGATTACCACATGGATAGTCTACTTGATACATTTATTCTCTGGCTAGAAACACCTCTAAGGATGGTTCGCGTTTGCAAATTACAAGCAAACATCAAATTTTTCTCGGTCCTCTCCATCTCAGCTCCAAACTGCCAAGGAATATCTCCTCCCCAACTTCCCAAAGTTTTAACTCTTCCCCTCTTCACCACTCCCGACTTATTATCTCATACTTTTGAATATAACACCAAGATTTGGAGCATAAATGACAGGGCTTAGGGCCAGGGGCTTGGTCATGCCATAGGTTTGGCCTGACCCTACATGGACGCTTGGATTTAGTGATGGTGGAGGCTTCTAGACTGTCATATATGGTAGGTCCCATACCTTCATTCTATAGATGGCAAGACTGAAGTCCAGGAAAGGGCAGAGTCGTAACAAAGTTCATGGGAGTTAACGGTAGAAACAGGACTGGTTCTAAAGACAGGCATACTGGTTCTATAGACAGCACAGGATGATTTTATCAGTGTCAGTTCAGCCCAACTCTACTTGTTCATTCATTCAAAAATATTTATTAAATGCCTATTTTGTAGTCAGTACTAAGGATACAGCAGTTACCAAGGTAGACATGGTTCCTGTCCCCATGGAGCTCACAATCTGGTAGAGGAGACAGACTTGGGTCGCAGAATAGTTACAAGAGGTCGTACAGCATGGTATGTAGAAGCACAAGCTCAACTGCTCTGCCCAGTGTTCTGATCATCCTTCTGCCACTTAATAGCTGTGTCAACTGGGGCAATTTCTTTTTCTCTGGATCTTGCTTTCCTCATCTCTAAAATCGAGATGTTAATAGGGCTTTGTAGATAAATCGCTAAAAGCAAAGTCTGCCACATAGTAAGTGCTGAAAAGTGTTAGCTACTACAGTATCATCACTATGAAATTCCATAGGGAAATGTGCTAAGAAGTCCATTTTGAGTACCCAAAGTAGGCGTTCAGCATCATAACTGGAGCCATCAGAAGGTGGTGGAGAGTGAGGGGCTAGCAGGAACAGGGTCCATTAAAGCTCCTTCCTCTATGGCCTATAGGAATTTGGAAAGGGTTCCGGCACTGGCTCCAAATCCCAGGCGACCTGATCAAGCGCTTCCACCTCTCAGGCTCCAGTTGCCATGGCTTTGATAGGAGGAAGCTGGGTGACCTCTGTGATTGCTGACAGCTGGGTCAAGGAGCATTCTCACTGCCCAGTGTTAAAACATTATGGAAGAAACCATTACACAGATTTACTCTCCAAGTTGTCCAGGGGCCATTCTTGTTCTTTCTTATTTAATGAGTTCTCTTATACAGCTTGATGCTTTTCAAAGGATGCCTGTGAAAGGCACTAAGGCATAGTCTTCACAGCTTTCAACAATTAAGTCTTGTTATTTCTTTACTTCCAGACCACCTCTGCAACTGGTCTCATAAAGGCAACTGGATTAGTAAATAAGCTCTCTCCCTTGCTTGAACCATCCTGGCATTATTTTTCTGCCTTTTTAGGATGCTTGTCACTCCTCTGAAATCCAGTTTTGCGCTTATGTGGCTTGCCTTGGAGACTGGGAACGACTTGAGGGTAGGGACTTAGCTTCTTTCCTTGTGAACTCCTCAAAGTGCTTAACACAGAGCCTTGAAAAGGCAAAGCCAACATAACTGTGTGTGTGATTAAAAAAAAGTTCTATGGGGCAATGATGCTTGAAATGTGGATGTTGACCACTTGCATTAGAGTCACCTGGGGGAAACTGATTTGGAAATGTGGATTCAAGGTCTCCTCCCCACCTGAATGAATCAGAATCTTAGAAGAGAAGGAGTAGTAATCTGAATTTTTAACAGTTAAAATCATTTGAATGCATCCTACAGTCTTAAGACCACTGGGTTAGATGTTCTAATTATTTAGTTGAAGGCTCAGTGGGACAGCAATTCATTTTCCCAGTTGTCAGCTGAAGAACTGATCTGAGTTTTAAAGTCCTGTTCAGCACTAATGTGTTCAGCTTCCAAGAATAAAATTTTGGAAAATTTCTTTGTTTTTCCAACTACAACAAATTACCTCCACGTACATCTTGGCAGAGTAGACTTATTAAAGCAAACTACGGTATCAGGTCCCTTCCGAGTGGCTTCAGTGAGTTATTTGGGTAATTCCGGCTTTGGGAAGAATTCCAATAAATCATCAGCAAAATCCCACATGCCATTGGGGAAAGAGCAACGTCTTTTCTTCCTTCTTGGCCCAGGTTTTTGGAAATGACTCTCTCCTTTCCATGTGCGTCCAGAAGGAATGCATTTGGATGGAGACTGTCCCTAGTCCAGGCCCTCATTCATCACCACTCCTTCCCTGGGACTCTTGCACCAGTGCCCTTGCTGGGCTCCCTGACTCCATGCTGGTTTCTCCTCCCCTCTTTGTCAAGGTAGATGCTCCCACCAGACCCAAGTTCTAATGGTGGCTCTCTCCCGGGCCACACAGCCTCCCATAGCTTCCCATCAATCACCTAGAGCAGAAAGTCTAAGGTCCAGACTATTCAGCCTGGCATTGAAGGCTCTCAGCGACTTGGCCCTGCCCTCTGTAGCTCTAATGTACATTCCCTTCCCACAAGCATCCTGTGCTTTAGCTCAGTATTTCTCAAAGTGTGGTCCTGGAGCTACTGGCTTCAGAGTCACCTGGAAGTGTTTTTGCATTTGTGACCCTGTAGTGTGGCATTCTCACTATGAGAGTTCTAAAAATCTACAAGCTCCTGCTACTCCAAAGTTGCCTTTGTTGCTAGACAGTACTATGTAGTTGCTGCCAAAGCCTCCATCATTTCACACAGACTCTGGGAACTTGTACTGCCTTTTAATCTATTTCTCCTGACACCTTCAAGTAGAGCCAGTGGATGGTCAGTGGACCAGGTTAGCATAGCCAAGAGCTCAACATCCTATCCCAAGCAGTCCAAGATTCTAATGTGTCAAACCAGAGGGTTAGGTCTGAGACACAGATCTATGGGAGAGCTGAGTGATGATCTGAGAAGATCAGCTGCAAAGGTCATAGGTAGGATTATATATAGAAGATGGACCCTAGGAGGATTGGAAGAGGAATATGTTGTGAAGCACTGAAGTTGCCAGCAAAGTCAACAGTGTTGGGTTATACTTGAGCCTTTGTTATTATGAGGTGTGTGCCATATATATATATATATATATATATATATATATATATAATATCAATACCCTTATCCTTGCTTACAATGCACTCCACTGTGTGCTCCCTTCCTACGTATTCATCCTCACCTCCTTCCTCTCTCTTTCTCTCTCACTCTCTCTGTGTGACCTGATCAGTTGTACGGTCTTACTGGGCTCTTTGCAGTTCCCATACAGACCATCGCCTTTCCATTCTCCACATCTTTTCAATTCTCTCTCCACTTCCTGGATGCCATTGATTTCTCTTGTCTGTGTCCTATGACCATCTGTGAGAGTGGCTCAGTCAACTCTGCTCCCCTCCACATCATCAGAACTGGAATTTCAAGTGAGCCTCAGGGTGGGGATGTCATGGTCAAGAGATCCTTTGCAGAGGAGAAATACACCCAGAAATGCCTCACTGATGGGGCCCCTGCTTTCAGTAGGGTCCCCCACATGTCGACTAAGGTCACCATCCCAGTGACTGACTCTTCTATCAAGTCTGTTTTGACCTGGTGTTAGAGCCATATCATATCAGTCTAACTAGTAAATCTCTAACCTGTTATACCCTGAGAGTTGTGAAAACCCAACTGGTACTTCATAAAAATCCTTATTAAGTTCCAAGTTTGGTAGAAAATGGTAGGTACCGCAAAGGCATTTATAGGAAGAAGAACAAAAACCACAGCAACAAAAATAATTTTTAAAACTTGGCTTTGTGGATGCTGACTTTTTTTCATATCTTGACCAGTCCAAATTTTAGTAGTTGCTACAGTTTTACATTTGCTTCAAAACAGTGAATAGGTTCCGGGCGCCAGTGGATTCCCCTTATGCACATAAATAGTGTATGATACAATCAACTGAAAAATGAGACTGTAACAGATTGGTGGCATATTCAAATTCATTTCATTGGTACAATTTAATAGGTTTTATATTAAATATGATTGTGCCAAAGACCACATAAAACATATGAATTATAAAGAGCAAGATCAAATATTATGCTACACAACTGCCTCAAACTTCACTTAATTAATAGACAGGACTGTAAAGGCAAAAGCCAAAACTAAATCTCAATTGCTGCTTATTCCTGGAGCCAGCAATTGACACATCTTCCTGGCAGCACTTCCCATTCTCCTCAGAGAAATTGTAGTAGTTCCTAGCCTGTCTTCTTAGCTCCTAGGAAAACAGAGGCTAGGTCCAGCCTTTCATGCCCTTCATGAAGAATTTGGCCTTATATGGGCCAGAGGCTCTTTTTAAATTGGAAAAATAACATTGGTGTTCCCCAGGGCTATGTACTCTACTCATACTCTCCATGAACATTCCTGTTCAGTCCTATGGTTTAACTACCTAGGGGGTATTAGAATAGACCAGATTTTATTGCAGTTACAAATATGCCCTCATATCTCAGTAGCTTAAAATGATAGTTTTTTTTCCTGGACACTCAAAATACAACACAAATATTCCTGATTAGGTGGCTCTCCTGAGTAGCTCTCCTCTGAATGGCGAATCAGAATTAACCAGCATTAATTCTAAGATCCTTCCATCCAATGATTCTGCCATCTAAAATACCTCTGAAGGGAAGGAAAATGGCAGGGGAAGAAAAATGTGGAGATAACACACCCAATACTTCACTACCTTGGCCTGAGAGTGACACATATTACTCTTCTTCACATTCCATTGTCAAAAAAAAATAGGCATACGACCCCACTCAGATGTAAGGGGTGACTGGGTAATGTAGCCATTGGCTGAGAAACTACAATACTTCCCGTTCTATACTGTGGAGTGAGAGCACAAATAGTTACCGGACCACCTCTGCCTCAGGCCTCCAAATCTGTGTTTCACCCAACATTTATTTATTTATTCATTAAAAAAACTTGTATTGAAATTCTACTCTACAATATGCAATGGAAACTTGAAAATAAATCAGATAGGATCTGTATCCTCAAGGAACACACAGCCTAGTGGGGGACACAGTCATACACAATTCACCCTGTTCCTGCTGTCAACAATCACATGATGTCCAATTACCCAAGGACACAGACTTCTCAGTGACTAATCTGGAGACTCTTCATACATGTGTGATCATTTTGTCCCTCATGTACAGGGGGTCAAGTGCTTCCAGAAGAACATCAAACCTCAAGGAGGTCCCTCTAGAACCCCACTTAGGGTCCTCTTAACTCTCCTATTCTTGCCATTCCTGATGATCTTCTTGGCTCTTTCCTTGCCTGGTATTTGCTCTCTGAAAGCAAAGCCTTAATACAACTCAGTTAGAAACAAAACCTTTGGGCTTCCCTGGTGGCGCAGTGGTTGAGAGTCCGCCTGCCGATGCAGGGGACATGGGTTCGTGCCCCAGTCCGGGAAGATCCCACATGCCGCGGAGCGGCTGGGCCCGTGAGCCATGGCCGCTGAGCCTGCGCGTCCGGAGCCTGTGCTCCACAACGGGAGAGGCCACAGCGGTCAGAGGCCCGCATACCGCAAAAAACAAAACCTTTGGTTACATCATGCTTACATCATTCTCTGCTTAAAACCTTTCAAATGGGTTCCCATAACTCTGAATAATCTCTACTAATTCCCCTGACCCTTAAGGCCCTTCATGATCTGGCCTTTGCGATCTCATATCCTGCCATTCTCATCACACCCCAGCCTCGCTGGCCTTGCTGTTCCTCAAACATGCCAAGCTTATTTTTATCTCTGAATTTGTTATACCTTCTGACTAGAGTGCTTTCTCCACTTATCTTTGCCTAACTTGTGCCTTCTTGTCATTCAGATCTCAAGTCAAATGTTACCTCTGCAGAGAAGCCTTCTTGACCACCCAGTCACGGCACTTACAACGATTTGAAATTATCTTTCTTGATTATTTTTATGTCTTGGGGCTGCCTACCTTGACTTAAAGGGCAGCTCCATAGCAGCAGAGACTTTTTTTGTCTTGTTCATTTCTCAACCCCCATCAGTGGAATAGTGACACATAGCAGTTTCTCAACATAGGCTTGTTGCATTAATGTGTGCATGCATGAATAACTGAACATTGTGCCATTATCGAGTTCTTGTCACCACTCTTGTCACTAACGTCACTGCCTTCACCAACTCCATTGCCATCGAAGAGTAGTCACAATGTTGATATACTTGAGTGCCCATATTTTACTCATAGATTGATTCTCTGGACACAATTCTAAAAAGTCAACAGGATTTTCTCTGAACTCATTGCTGGCTCCTCCATCCCTCATCCCCTAAACGCAGATTTTTTCCCCCACTAACATTCTGTCCTTGGCACTCTTCTTTTCTCTCTTTATATTCTTTCTCTTGACAATCTCACACGGTTTCAATTATCATCTCTATGGTACCCATTAACAAACATTTTAGGTAGAGTCACAATATCTCTAAGGAGCTCCAACTGCCTACTGGGTAGTGAATGCCATCCAAGTGTCCACCTTTAACTCTCAAACTCAATGTACTCAAATTGACTCTCATTCATCTCCTTTCTCTCATACCTCCTCCCACCAACCTGCCCCCTACTACAATATCTCTATTTTTTGTTATAGCCAAATGAACCTTGAAAACTCAGAATCAAATATTACCTTTGACTGCTCTCTGTGCCTTGTCCTGTCTGTACAATCTGTGGACATTTCCTGTCAATTCCACTTCCCTAATATCTCTATTCTCAACTCTTGGTGCCATGGCCATTGTTCATATCTTATTGCTGATCATTTGACATAATCATTTTGATTGCCAGCCTCTTGGTCAAAATCTTGAGTGGCTCTCTATTTTCTACAAAAATACTCTTACTTCTTCAGTCTGCCATTCAAGGACTTCCGCAGTCCAGTACGACTTTCCTTTCCAATTTACTCTCCCCTTTAACTACATGACTACATTGCCTACATTCATTTATTTTTGGCAAATATTTATTGAGCACCTATTATGTGTTAGACCTTGATATTTTGCTCATAGTTCTCTTTCTGCCTGAAATGCCCTTTCCAGCTCCATATTTCCAACCCTATCATTTTTCAAGACCCAGCTCCAATGCCTCCACCCCTAAGTAGTCATCTCTGATCCCCCAGCCATTAGGTGATTTACCCCTTCTCAGAATGCCCTTAACACATTATCTGTGCTGCTCTTTCAGAGTGTATTACTCTGCATTGTATATGTGCACAGAGCTGTTCTTCACCACTGGATCAGAAGCACCTAAAGAATGGGATCAATGTCTGATTCCCTTCTGTGGTCCCCAGTTTGTGCATATTGGGCATTCAAAGTACTTAATGAATGAGTAAATGAATGAATGAGGCTCGCTTCTCTGTTTTCCCATCTACGCCACTTTCGAAGCAGAGGGCAGTGCTTGAGGAAGCAAACAGGATAAGACTTGGTGTGATTGATGGACTAGTTAGGAGAAAACTTAAAGAAAACCTACATTAAGCTGACACAAAAGCTCAGAAACTAGTGTAAGACCATCAAGAACATGGGGGAAAGTAGGTCCTGACTGCTTTCCTGTGTACTGCCCAGCACGATAATTTTATTTCAGAATGATGAACCTTGAGCAGTGCAGAATGTGGGACTTTGAATGTCATTCTCTTTAAATAACAGGCAAGTTTGTAAACCTTCTTGCAGGATTTCATCAAAAATGATTAAAATTATTTTTAAAGTGTTCCTTGTTTTAAAAGGGGTTATGTTAAGTTATGTGCAAAGTTCACGTCTGAGTAATACCTCATTTCCAGCAATGCTGGTGATTAAATGAAGCATCACTCTAATAGATTAAACCACATAGTTTGTATATCTAATTTCTCTTTCCATTCCCTTCCCTCCTCAGTATGTTTTGCATAGTGAAGGAAAAACAGAAACATGCTTGTTAATCCTCTAATTAAATGTCAAACCATTACCCAGGTAGCCACAGGACAGTGTCCTCAGCACATCTGTCAAGGCTGCTATCCGTCAGCCTTCCTCTTCAAGGCAGAAATGTGATGACCTCTTGGAACGATGTCAATAATTTCTAACTGCAGACAGTTGATCTAGTTTGAGATTACTCATGATGGGATGTATTACTGGAAATATGATGGATTAAAAAACTATATTCTGATTGTTTTTTGGTTATGGATCAGAAATCAGTACTCAAAATGTTAAACTTTCTTCTTTCTGGGCCTCTGGTACACAAATTGTATTAATTGTGTTAATCATAAGTCTCCTTTCATGACACTTCATCATCCTCAGATTATGCAGGACTTTGTTTACTTTTATTTTAGTATTATTTTTCTTGCAGTTATATCAATATATAATTGACATACAGCACTGTGTACGTTTAAGGTGTACAGCACAATGAGTTGACTTACATACATCGTGAAATGATTATCACAATAAGTTTAGTGAACATCCATCATCTTGTATAGATATAAAATTAAAGAAATAGAAAAAACTATTTTTCCATGTGATGAGAACTCTCAGGATTTACTCTCTTAACAGCTTTCATATGTAACATACAGCAGTGTAAATTATATTCAGCATGTTGTACATTCCACCCCTAGTACTTATTTATCTTATAACTGGAAGTTTGTACCTTTTGACACTCTTCATCCAATTCCCTCTCCCCCTTCCCCTCACCTCTGGTAACCACAAATCTGATTTCTTTTTCTAGGAGTTTGTTTGTTTGTTTTTGAAGTATAATTGACCTAAAACACTATGTTAGTTCCTGGTATACAACATACTGGTTTGATATTTCTACACATTTCAAAATGATCACCACCATTAGTCTAGTGACCATCTGTCACTATACAAAGATATTACATAGTTATTGACTATATTCCCCACATGGTATATTTCATACCTGTGACTCATTTATTTTGCAACTGCAAGTTTATACTTCTTAATCTCCCTCACCTATTTCTTTCCTCCTCCCACTCCCTTCCCGTCTGGCAACCATCTGTTTATTCTCTGTATCTATAACTCTGTTTCTGTTTTGTTATGTTTGTTCATTTGTTTTGTTTTTTAGATTTCATGTGTAAGTGAAATAATATGGTATTTGTCTTTCTCTGACTTATTTCACTTAGCATAATATTCTCTAGGTTCATCCATGTTGTCATGAATGGCAAGATTTCATTTGTATTATGGCTGATAAAAATTATATTGTATATATATATATATATATATATATATATATACACCATATCTTCTTTATCCATTCTTCTATTGATGGGCACGTATGTTGCTTCCATACCTTGGCTATTGTAAATAATGCTGCAATGAACATAGGGGTGCATACTTTTTCTAATTAGCATTTTCATTTTCTTCAGATAAATACCCAGGAGTAGAATTGCTGTATCATATGTAGTTGTATTTTTGATTTTTAGAGGAATCTCCATACTGTTTTCCACAGCGGCTACACCAATTTATATTCTCACATTGCATGAGGGTTCCCTTTTCTCCACATCCTTGCCAACATTTGTTATTTGTTGTCTTTTTGATAATAGCCATTCTGACAAGTGTGAGGTGACATCTCATTGTGGTTTTGATTTGCATTTCCCTGATGATTAGTGATGTTGAGCATCTTTTCATGTGCCTGTTGGCCATCTGCATGCCATCTTTGGAAAAATTATTCAGATGGTCTGCCCATTTTTTAATCTGATTGGAGTTTTTTTGATGTTGAGTTGTATTAGTTCCTTATATATTTTGGATATCAACCCCTTGTCAGATATATCATTTGCAAATATCTTTTCCCATTAAATAGGTGGCTTTTTCATTTTGTTGATAGTTTCCCTCACTGTGCAAAAGCTTTTTAGTCTGATGTAGTCCCATGTGTTTATTTTTGCTTTTCTTTCCCTTATGTGAGGAGGCATATCCAAAAATATATTAATTAGACCAATGCAACAACAGAACTACATAGAACTGCCTATATTTCCTTACAGAAGTTTTCTTGAATTTAATTCTTTAATCCATTTAAAATTTATTTTTGAGCATGGTGTGAGAACATAGTCCAGTTTGATTCTTTGGCATGTAGTTGTCCAGTTTTACCAACACCATTTATTGAATGGGCTATCTTTCCTCCATTGTACATTCTTGCCTTCTTTGTTGTACATTAATTGCCCATGTAAGTGTGAGTTGATTTCTGGGCTCTTTATTCTGTTCCATTGATCTATGTGTCTGTTTTTGTGCCACTACCATGCTGTTTTGGTGACTGTAGCTTTGTAGTATACTTTGAAATCAGGGAGCATGATACCTCCAGCTTTGTTCTTTCTCAAGATTGTTTTGGCTATTTGGCATTTTTGTGTTTCCATATAAACTTTAGAACTATTTGTACTAGTTCTGTGAAAAATGCCACTGGTATTTTGATAAGGATTGCATTGAATTTGTAGATTGCCTTGAGTAGTATGGTCATTTTAGCAATATTAATGCTTCCAGTTCATGAACACAGTATATCTTTCCATCTATTTGTGTCGTCTTAAATTTCACTCATCAGTGTCATAGTTTTCAGAGTATAGGACTTTTACCTCGTTAGCTAGATTTATTCCTAGGTATTTTGTTCTTTTTGATGTGATTGTAAAGGGGATTGTTTCTTTAATTTCTCTTCCTGATAGTTCATTGTTAGTGCATAGAAATGCAATAGATTTCTGTATGTTCATTTTGTATCCTAAAACTTTGCCAAATTCATTGATGAGCTATAGTCGTTTTCTGGTGGCATCATTAGGATTTTCTATGTATAGTATCATGTCAACTTCAAACAGTGACAATTTTACTTCTTCCTTTTCAATTTGGATTCTTTTCATTTTTCTTCTCTGATTGCTGTGACTAGAACCTCCAATACTATGTTGAAAAAAAGTGGTGAGCATGAGTGGGCATCCTTGTCTTGTTCCTGATCTTAGGGAAATGTTTCCAGCTTTTCATGATTGACTGTGATGTTAGTTGTGGGCTTATCATATATTACCTTTATTTTGTTGAGGTATGTTCCCTCTATACCCACTTTCTGGAGAGTTTTTATTATAAATGGATGTAGAATTTTATCAAAAGCTTTTTCTACATCTATTAAGATGATTATATGGTTTTTATTCTTCAATTTGTTAATGTGATGTATCACATTGATTGATTTGCAGATACTGAAAAATCCTTGCATCCCTGGAATAAATCCCACTTGATCATGATGTATGATCATTTAAATATATTACTGGAGTCAGTTTGCTAGTATTTTGTTGAGAAATTTTGCATCTATGTTCAATAGTGATATTGGCCTGTAATTTTCTTTTTTTGTGATATCTTTGTCTCATTTGGGTATCAGGGTGATGCTATCCTCATAGAATGAGTTTGGGAGTGTTCCTTCCTCTGCAAGTTTTTGGAATACTTTGAGAAGGATAGGTTTTAACTCTTCTCTGAATGTTTGGTAGAATTCACCTGTAAAGTCATCTGGTCCTGGACTGTTGTTTGTTGGGAGTTTTTAAAATCACAGATTCAATTTCAGTACTTTTAATGGGTCTGTTCATATTTTCTATTTCTTCCTGGTTCAATCTTGGGAATTTGTCCATTTCTTCCAGGTTGTCCATTTTATTGGCATATAGTTGCTTGTAGTAGTCTCTTATGATCCTTTGTATTTCTGTGGTGTCAGTTGTAATTTCTCCTTTTTCATTTCTAATTTTATTGATTTGGGCCCTCTCCCTTTTTTCTTGATGAGTCTGGCTAAAGGTTTATCAATTTTGTTTATCTTTTCAAAGAACCAGCTTTTAGTTTCATTGATCTTTTTATTTTATTTTAGTTTCTATTTCATTTATTTCTGATCTGATCTTTCTGATTTCTTTCCTTCTACAAACTTTGGGTTTTGTTTTGCTTTTTTTTCTCTAGTTGCTTTAGGTGTAAGGTTAGGTTGTTTATTTGAGATTTTTCTTGTTTCCTGAGGTAAGATTGTATTGCTATAAATTTCCCTCTTAGAACTGCTTTTGCTGTGTCTCATAGGTTTTGGATTGTCATGTTTTTGTTGTCATTTTTCTCTAGGTATTTTTTGATTTCCTCTTTGATTTCTTCAGTGATCCATTCGTTGCTGAGTAGCATATTGTTTAACCTCCATGTGTCTATGGGTTTTTTTTTTTCCAGTTTTTTTCCTGTAGTTGATTTCTAGTTTCATAACCTTGTGGTCAAAAAAAATGCTTGATATGATTTCAGTTTTCTTAAATTTACTAAGGCTTGCTTTGTGGCCCAGCATGTGATCTATCCTGGAGAATGTTCCATGTGCACTTGAAAAGTATATGTATTCTGCTGCTTTCGGATGGCATGCTCTATAAATATCAATTAAGTCCATCTGCCCTAATGTGTCATTTAAGGGCTGTGTTTCCTTATTGATCTTCTGTCTGGATGAACTGTCCATTGATTTAAGTGGGGTATCCCCCCCCCAGTATTATTGTGTTACTGTCAATTTCTCCTTTAATGTCTGTTAACTTTTGCCTTATATACTGAGGTGCTTCTAGGTTGGGTGCATGTATATTTACAGTTGCTGTACCTTCTTCTTGGATTGATCCTTTTATCATTATGCAGTGCCCTTCTTTGCCTTTTGTAACAGTCTTTATTTTAAAGTCTATTTTATCTGATTTAAGTATTGGTACTCTGGCTTTCTTTTGATTTCCATTTGCATGGAATACCTTCTTCCATCCCCTCACTTTCAGTCTGTATGTGTTTCTAGATCTGAAGTGAGTCTCTTGTAGGCAGTATATATATGGGTCCTGTTTTTGTATCCATTCAGCCAGTCTATGTCTTTTGGTTGGAGCATTTAGTACACTGACATTATTTATATGTATGTTCCTGTTGCCATTTTGTTAACTGTTTTGGATTTGTTTTTGTAGGTCGTTTTACCACCATTTTTCTTTTGTTCTCTTCCCTTGTAATTTGATGATTATCTTTAGTGCTATTTTTGGATTCCTTTTTCTTTTTTGTGTACATATCTGTTATAGATTTTTGTTTTGCAGTTACCATGAGGTTTTTTAATAGCAGTCTATATACCTATATCTATGTCTATATCTATATCTATCTGCTTGTTTTAAGTTGCTGATCTCTTAATTTCAAAGGCATTTTAGATACCCTGCATTTGCACGCTCCTCCCCTCATGATTACTGTTATTGATATTATATTTTACATCTAACTGTTTTATGTATCCCTTAACTGCTTATTGTGGATACAGATGATTTTATTACTTTTGTCTTTTAACCTCCCTATTAACTTTGTGTGTGAATGATTTCTTACCTTTATTGTATGTTTGCCTTTATCAGTGAGCTTTACCATTTCATAATTTTCTTGTTTCTAGTTATGGCTTTTTCTTTTCCACCTAGGGAAGTTCCTTCAGCATTTGTTGTAAAGCTGGTCTGGTGGTGCTAGATTCTTTTAGCTTTTGCTTGTCTGTAAAGCTTTTAACTTCTCCATGATATCTGCCTTGCTAGGTAGAGTATTCTTGGTTATAGGTTTTATTTCTTTCATCACCTTAAGTATATCATGCCATTCACTTCTGGTCTGCAGAGTTTCTTCTGAAAAGTCAGCTGATAGCCTTATGAGAGTTCCTTTGTATGTTATTTGTTGCTTTTCCCTTGTTGCTTTTAATATTCTCTCTTTATCTTTAATTTTTGACATTTTAATTACAATGTGTCTTGGTGTTTCTCTGTGGGTTAATCCTGTATGGGACTCTCTCTGCTTCCTGGAGTTGGGTGACTGTTTCCTTCTGCAGGTTAGTGGAGTTTTCAGCTATTGTATCTTCAAATATTTTCTCAGGTCCTTCCTCTCCCTGTTCTTCTTTTTCTGGGACCCCTATAATGTGAATACTAATGTGCTTGATGTTGTCCCAGAGGTCTCTTAAACTGTCCTCATTTCTTTTTGTTCTTTTCTCTTTTTCCTGTTCAGCATCAGAGATTTCCATTACTCTGTCTTCCAGCTCACTGACCCGTTCTTCTGAATAATTTAGTCTACTGTTGATTCCTTCCAGTGTATTTTTCATTTCAGTTATTGTATTTTTCATCTCTGTTTAGTTGTGCTTTATATTTTCTAACTCCTTCTTTAAGACTTCTAATTTCCTCTTTGTCCATCTAGTCTTCTGCCAAGTTCTTTGATCATCTTTACTAACATTACCCTGAATTCTTCCTCAGGTAGATTGCTTATCTCCATTTCACTTAGTTCTTCTGGGGTTTTATCTTGTTCCTTCATTTGGAGCATATTTCTTTGTTGCCTAATTTTGCCTAACTTACTGTTTTTATTTCTATGTATCTGGTAGGTTGGTTATGTTTCTCAAACTTAGAGATGTGGGCTTTTGTAGGGGACATCCTTTGTGTCTCAGCAGCACAGTTCTCTCTGGTCACCAGAGCTATATGCTCTAGGGATGCTCCCTATGTAGGCTGCATGGCTTCTTTTGTTGTGGTGGGCTGACTGCTGTGGGTGGTCTGGTAGGCATGCTTGGCCCCCCATCCAGTTGGCTGCCAGGCTCTGCCTTGTATAGAGCCTGACAGCCACTGTTTGGTGGGGCCAGGTCACAAGGCAGCTGACTGCAGAATCCTAGGGGGCCCCACGGCTAGTGCTAGTGTTGGGCCACTGGTGGGTGGGGCAGATTCCTGAAACAGCTGGTTGCAGGGTCTGGGATGTTCCAAAGTTTGTGTTGGTCTGCTGGTGGGCAGGGCAATTGCCCAGTTGGTCCCAGGGCTCTTACTGGCTTGTTGGTGGATGGGCTGGGTCCATAGGCTGAGAGGCTATGTGTGTCCTGTGGCTGGTGTCTGCCTGCTGGTAGGTGAGGCTGGTCCTGAGGCTAGCACAGGCTCACTGGTGGGGGGGGCCCAAGGATTCTGGGGCTGGTGCCTGCCCACTGGTAGGTGGAGCTGGGATCCCAGGGTCTCTGGCTGGAGGGCCCTGGGGGTATCAGGTCTAGTGCTGGTGCACTGTTGTGTGGGACCAGGTTCTGGGCTCTCTAGTGGGCAGGTCCATGCCCAGGGGTGGCTGTGGGCTCAGGGAGTCTTAAGGCAGCCTGCTTGTTGGTGGGGAGGCTCTGTCCCTGCCTGGCTAGTTGCTTGACCTGAGGCATTCCGGTATGGGTGTCTACAGTCTGGTGGGCAGGGGTAGGGCTGCGTCCTGAGGCTAATAAACTAGAAGGAGAATTCCAAAATGACACTTGCCAACACCAGTGTCTCTGTCCCCAGGGTGAGCTGCAGTTGATTCCTGCCTCTCTGGGAGATTCTCCAATATCAGCAGGTAGGTCTGACCCAGGCTCTTTTCAAATTACTGCTTCTGCCCTGGGTCCCAGAGCATATGAGATTTTGTGTGCCCTTTTAAGAATGGAGTCTCTATTTTCCCCAGCTCTCTGGCTCTCCTGAAAGTAAGCCCCACTGGTCGTCAAAGACAAATGCTCTGCGGGCTCGTCTTCCCATTGCAGGACCCTAGGCCAGAGAGCCCAATGTGGAGCTCAGACTCCTTGCTCCTTGGGGAGAACCTCTGTAATTGTAATTATCGTCCCACTTGTGGGTTGCCCACGTGGGCGTATGGGTCTTGACTATATCGCGACTCCACTCCTCCTACCCATCTTATTGTGGTTCCTTTATACTTTTAGTTATAGTAGATCTTGTCTGCTAGTTTTCAGGTCATTTTAATTGATAATTTCTCTGTAAATAGTTGTTATTTTGGTGTGCCCATGGGAGGAGGTGAGCTAAGAGTCTTCCTACTGTGTCATCTTGGCCACTCCCCCCTATTTATTTTTAAATATATAATAAACACCTGTGAACCCACCACTCATCCTAAGAACTAACCAAGAACTACCAAGGACTTACACTTAACTATGAGTTCCTCCCCCTTCCATTCACCCTGCCTTCCAATGCCACTCAAGAGAAAACTGCTACCCCAAATTTTCTGTTTATCATCCTGTTGCTTTTAAAAATTTCCCTTGTTTTTTATATAGTTTAATCTCATATATATTAACCCTTGAAAAACTTGGAGGTTAGGGCTGCAGACCCTCTGTGCAGTCAAAAATCTGTATATTGCTAAAAAATTCCCTCTTAGAACTGCTTTTGCTGCATCCCATAGGTTTTGGGTCGTCGTGTCTCCATTGTCAATTGTTTCTAGGTATTTTTAAATTTCCTCTTTGATTTCTTCAGTGATCACTTCGTTATTAAGTAGTGTATTGTTTAGCCTCCATGTGTTTGTATTTTTTACAGATCTTTTCCTGTAATTGATCTCTAGTCTCATAGCATTGTGGTCGGAAAAGATACCTGATACAATTTCAATTTTCTTAAATTTACCAAGGCTTGATTTGTGACCCAAGATACAATCTATCCTGGAGAATGTTCCATGAGCACTTGAGAAAAATGTGTATTCTGTTGTTTTTGGATGGAATGTCCTATAAATATCAATTAAGTCCCTCTTGTTTAATGTATCATTTAAAGCATGTGTTTCCTTATTTATTTTCATTTTGGATGATCTGTCCATTGGTGAAAGTGGGGTGTTAAAGTCTCCTGCTATGAATGTGTTACTGTCGATTTCCCCTTTTATAGCTGTTAGTATTTGCCTTATGTATTGAGGTGCTCCTATGTTGGGTGCATAAATATTTACAATTGTTATATCTTCTTCTTGGATCGATCCCTTAATCATTATGTAGTGTCCTTCTTTGTCTCTTCTAATAGTCTTTATTTTAAAGTCTACTTTATCTGATATGAGAATTGCTACTCCAGCTTTCTTTTGGTTTCCATTTGCATGGAATATCTTTTTCCATCCCATGACTTTCAGTCTGTATGTGTCTCTAGGTCTGAAGCGGGTGTCTTGTAGACAGTATATATATGGGTCTTGTTTTTGTATCCATTCAGCCAGTCTGTGTCTTTTGGTGGGAGCATTTAATCCATTTACATTTAAGGTAATTATCGATATGTATGTTCCTATTCCCATTTTCTTAATTGTTTTGGGTTCGTTATTGTAGGTCTTTTCCTTCTCTTGTGTTTCTTGCCTAGAGAAGTTCCTTTAGCATTTGTTGTAAAGCTGGTTTGGTGGTGCTGAACTCTCTCAACTTTTGCTAGTCTGTAAAGATTTTAATTTCTCCATCAAATCTGAATGAGATCCTTGCTGGGTAGAGTAATCTTGGTTGTAGGTTTTTCTCCTTCATCACTTTAAATATGTCCTGCCAGTTCCTTCAGGCTTGCAGAGCTTCTGCTGAAAGATCAGCTGTTAACCTTATGGGGATTCCCTTGTGTGTTATTTGTTGTTTTTCCCTTGCTGCTTTTAATATGTTTTCTTTGTATTTAATTTTTGACAGTTTGATTAATATGTGTCTTGGTGTGTTTCTCCTTGGATTTATCCTGTATGGGACTCTCTGTGCTTCCTGGACTTGATTAAGTACTTCCTTTCCCATATTAGGGAAGTTTTCAACTATAATCTCTTCAAATATTTTCTCAGTCCCTTTTTTTTTCTCTTCTTCTTCTGGAGCCCCTATAATTCGAATGTTGGTGCGTTTAATGTTGTCCCAGAGGTATCTGAGACTGTCCTCAGTTCCCTTCATTCTTTTTTCTTTATTCTGCTCTGCAGTAGTTATTTTCAGTATTTTATCTTCCAGGTCACTTATCCGTTCTTCTGCCTCAGTTATTCTGCTATTGATCCCATCTAGAGTATTTTTAATTTCATTTATTGTGTTGTTCGTCATTGCTTGTTTCATCTTTAGTTCTTCTAGGTCCTTGTTAAATGTTTCTTGTATTTTCTCTATTCTACTTCCGAGATTTTTGATCATCTTTACTATCATTATTCTGAATTCTTTTTCAGGTAGAGTGCCTATTTCCTCTTCATTTGTTAGGTCTGGTGGGTTTTTACCTTGCTCCTTCATCTGCTGTGTGTTTTTCTGTCTTCTCATTTTGCTTATCTTACTGTGTTTGGGGTCTCCTTTTTGCAGGCTGCAGGTTCGTAGTTTCCCTTGTTTTTGGTGTCTGTCCCCAGTGGCTAAAGTTGGTTCAGTGGGTTGTGTAGGCTTCCTGGTGGAGGGGACTAGTGCCTGTGTTCTGGTGGATGAGGCTGGATCTTGTCTTTTGGTGGGCAGGTCCACGTCTGGTGGTGTGTTTTGGGGTGTCTGTGGACTTATTATGATTTTAGGCAGCCTCTCTGCTAATGTGTGGGGTTGTGTTCCCGTGTTGCTAGCTGTTTGGCATAGGGTGTCCAGTACTGTAGCTTGCTGGTCGTTGAGTGAAGCTGGGTGCTGGTGTTGAGATGGAGATCTCTGGGAGATTTTCGCCATTTGATATTATGTGGAGCTGGGAGGTCTCTTGTGGACCAGTGTCCTGAATTTGTGTCTCCCACCTCAGAGGCACAGCACCAACTCCTGGCTGCAGCACCAAGAGCCTTTCATCCACATGGCTCAGAATAAAAGGGAGAAAATGAAGAAAGAAAGAAAGAAAGAAAGAAAGAAAGAAAGAAAGAAAGAAAGAAAGAAAGAAAGAAAGAAAGAAATTAAGAAAGAAAGATAGAAGAAAGAAAGAAATAAGGAAGGAAAGAAGATAAAATAAAATAAAGATTAAAAAAAACCAAACAGACGGATAGAACCCTGCAACAAATGGTGAAAGCAAAGCTATACAGAAAAAAATCTCACACAGAAGCATACACATACACACTCCCAAAAAAGAGGAAAAGGGGAAAAAAAATCATAAATCTTGCTCTCAAAGTCCACCTCCTCAATTTGGAATGATTGGTTGTCTATTCAGGTATTCCACAGATGCAGGGTACATCAAGTTGATTGTGGAGATCTAATCCGCTGCTCCTGAGGCTGCTGGGAGAGATTTCCCTTTCTCTTCTTTGTTCTCACAGCTCCCGGGGCTCAGCTTTGGATTGGCCCCGGCTCTGCGTGTAGGTCGCCAGAGGGCGTCTGTTCTTCGCTCAGACAAGACGAGGTTAAAGGAGCCGCTGATTTGCGGACTTTGGCTTACTCAGGCCGGTGGGAGGGAGGGGCATGGATGCGGGGCGAGCCTGTGGTGGCAGAGACTGGCGCGACGTTGCACCAGCCCGAGGCGCGCTGTGCGTTCTCTTGGGGGAGTTGTCCCTGGATCCCGGGACCCTGGCAGTGGTGGGCTGCACAGGCTCCCGGGAGGGGCAGTGTGGATAGTGACCTGGGCTCGCACACAGGCTTCTTGGTGGTGGCAGCAGCAGCCTTAGCGTCTCATGCCTGGCTCTGGGGTCCGTGGTTTTAGCCGTGGCTTGCGCCCGTCTCTGGAGCTCATTTAGGCGGCACTCTGAATACCCTCTCCTCGCGCACCCTGAAACAATGGTCTCTTGCCTCTTAGGCAGGTCCAGACTTTTCCCCGGACTCCCTCCCGGCTAGCCGTGGTGCACTAGCCCCCCTCAGGCTGTGTTCACGTGCCAACCCCAGTCCTCTCCCGGCGCTCTGACTGAAGCCCGAGCCTCAGCTCCCAGCGCTGCCCACCCCGGCGGGTGAGCAGATAAGCCTCTCGGGCTGGTGAGTGCTGGTCGCACCGATCCTCTGTGCGGGAATCTCTCCACTTTGCCCCCCGCACCCCTGTTGCTGCGCTCTCCTCCGTGGCTCCGAAGCTTCCCCCGCCCCCCCGCCATCCGCAGTCTCCGCCTGCGAAGGGGCTCCTAGTGTGTGGAAACTTTTCCTCCTTCACAGCTCCCTCCCACTGGTGCAGGTCCTGTCCCTGTTCTTTTGTCTGTGTTTTTTCTTTTTTTCTTTTGCCGTACCGAGGTACATGGGGAGTTTCTTGCCTTTTGGGAGGTCTGAGGTCTTCTGCCGGTGTTCAGTAGGTGTTCTGTAGGAGTTGTTCCACATGTAAATGTATTTCTGGTGTATCTGTGAGGAGCAAGGTGATCTCCGCGTCTTATTCTTCCGCCATCTTCCCCTATTCCTCCGATTCACTTTGTTATACAGCAGAAACTAACACACCATTGTAAAGCAATTATACTCCAATAAAGATATATATATATATAAAACATCCTCTCTATTGCCACCCCCCCCCCCAAATATCCACATTTAAGTGGACCTGCACTGTCCAAACCCATGTTTTTCAATGGTCAACTGTACTCCTAAACAAGGTATTGTTTAGTTTGGCTTATTCCATTTAATAACCAATATCAGAAAGTGTTTTCAGACTTACTTTTTATTACTCAACTTTATGCTATATTCATCTATATTTTTTTGGAAAGTGCAGCTCATTATATTTCACTGTTATAGAATATTTCAATGTATGAATAATTATGTTTTCTTCTGTTACTGGGGATTTGAGTTGTTTGCAGATTTTTTTGTTTTTGTTTGTTTTATTTCTATTACAATCAGTGAGGCTATATATATTTTTATATATCTCTCCATATGCACATCTGCAATAATTTCTCTTTTGAGCCTTGGGCATGCAAAATTTTCACTTTACCAGTAAATAACAAATTGTTTTCCAAAGTTGTAGTCTTATGTATATCAGCAATTTATCAGAAATTCTGTTGCTCTTAATGTTAGTGTAGTGAAATTTACTGATCTTTCCTTTTATCCTTTTTTTCATCTTTTCCTAGCAATCTTTTCCTTAGTGCTTTTTTTTGTGTGTCTTATTTAAGAAATGTTCCCTTACCCTGAGGTCAGAACAGCATTCACCTCTATTTTCATCTAAAATTCTTCGTTTTTTCATTTAAAGTTTTTAAAGTTTTGTTTTTGACATTAAAGTCTTGAATCCATCTGAAGTTGATTTTTCTTTCTTTTTTTTGCGGTACGCGGGCCTCTCACTGTTGTGGCCTCTCCCGTTGCAGAGCACAGACTCCGGATGCACAGGCTCAGCGGCCATGGCTCACGGGCCCAGCCGCTCCGCGGCATGTGGGATCTTCCCGGACTGGGGCACGAACCCGTATCCCCTGCATCGGCAGGCGGACTCTCAACCACTGCGCCACCAGGGAAGCCCTGAAGTTGATTTTTCTGTATGGTATAAGATAGAGATCATGTGGATAACTTCTTTTTTTTCAGTTTCAGTTGTTGACTAGACTTGAATGCCTTCATATCTATTCTTCTGAAATTGTTCTTTTTTCTTGAGTCTCCTAGTAAATTTCCTCTCTAAAAATGTCTACTTTGTCCTAAGTAAGCTAAGGAAAGCTGGATTTTTGTACACCTATATCAATTTAAGGAAAGTGGGCAGTGGTGGTGATAAGAATGTATGACTCCAGCCACTTTTCTATATGTGCTGATGAGATTGGGGCTAGAGTTGTACCATGTACTACTCTAGAGAACTGACTCACAAGTCAGACAGCCCTAGTTTTAAATCTCAGCTCTTCCACATAGAAGATGGGGAACCTATGGTAAGTTAACCACTTTGAACCTCCATTTCCTTGTCTAAAAAATAAGAGTAAGGATATACTCACCTCCTAAGACCAAAGTGAGAATTAAATGAGAAGACACATGTAAAGGGCCCAGCTGAAAACCCAGTATACATAGTTGGCTTGAGTAAGGGAGAGCTGGGATTATTATTAAGGCCTTTAGTGCAGCTTGACTGTCCCCATCACTTTCAATCCTATTTGCAAGTATAGTTATGGTAGTGGATAAGCACCTTGGTATCCTAGATATATATATATATACCTATATATCTTTATATACCTAAATACCTTTTAACACCTATACACCTACATGTATGTATATATCTCTGCATCTTCACTATCCAGTGCTTGGCTGGGAAAAATTGTGCTGGTGACTGAGAGATTGACAGGAAGCATATGTAAGAGGATGGTCACAGCTACTATTGAGAGTGATTGATATGGATTCCTTTCAGATTTTGCCAAGGCCCATTACTTATCTTTTATTCATTATCAAAGCTTGTAAACCATATACATTTCTTAAGCGAGGATGGCCTTTTCAACTGTGGCCCACAGCCTGATTATTTCGCACTTTCTCAGCACTATTCTAACACTGTTCTCCTGTCTTCTTTTATCTTAGCCTTTATCTTTCTTCCTGGTTCAAGGTACTTGATTACTCTGTTTTCTAATTTTCCTGTTGCAAGCTTTTCTGATGTATTTTTTGCAAGTTGAGAAATAGAACTCTTATGGCTTTTTATTTACTTTATGTCTTATGCCTTTGAGAACTGAACTGTGCACTTTGCACTTCTCTAGGTGCTCATTTTCCTTTCCATTGTACATGGGATTCTGTTTATTGGAGCAGTTTCATACATATGAGCTGTGATTGTAGTGTATTTTTCCATGGTCATTAAAAATAGACTATTAAGCCATGTAAAAAAAAGATGTCCGCCCTTATTTTCAAGGTGCTGCAGTGAAGCTTTCAGCTGCTGAAGTCATTCTTAATATTATTTGCTTTATTTTTCTCTTTTGAACTTCCTTAAGAATCATCCCCTCAGGAACCAGTATAGGAGGAAAAGGGCAATGGGGATCTGTGAACTTCACAAAGTCTGCCCATGTACTTTTCCAGAAGTGTCCTGCTGTTTTACATGTCTTCCAGCTGAGAAATAAAGTCCTTCCTCACCTATATGCTTTCCAGAATTTATTACTGGTATTTTTCTATATTGGTGCAAGCATATTAGTGGATAATTATATCTTTTTACAAATTTAATTTGCATCTCTTGCAGGTACATGAGATTTGTAAATCATACTATTTCTGCTGCTATAATGATGTCAGTGACCAGTTTGATGTCCTCAGGGAAGAGCAGGGGCTATTTTCTTGCTTTTAAAAGCATTATACTCTGTTAGTGAGTAAAGGAGTTAGATTTTGATAAGAGAGCATATTTTTCTTGTAGATAAGATATGTGCAGGTAATCCCTCTCCCTGTGGTGACAACAGGGTACACTGAAAAGAGCCCTGGATTCAGAATCCAAAGCCCTGGGTACCAGCGCTCCTGCCACCCTCAAGTAGCTGTGTGACTTTGGGTGAATCCTTCACCTCTCTTTACCTCAGTTTCCTTATCTGTAAAGCAGGGATATGCATCCTTGCTTTGGCTACCTCTTATGGTTAGTCTGTAAGCTATGGAACACAATGTGAGTGGAAGCATCCTGACACTCGTAGTGTCATAATTGCCACTGCCAGCACTACCAGCACCATTATCATTAGTGTATGCCCAGGTGTTGAACAGGAAGAAAGTCTTCCAAGGCTGTCAGTAGACAAACCCACAATTCAAAGTCTAACAACAACAGTAACAACACCTAACATTTGATGAGTGTTTGCTACGTGTGCCAGGTGCTATGCTAAGTGCCTTCCATGTTTCATCTCATATAACCTCATAACAATCCTATAATATAAGAGCTTGCATTACCCATATTTTATAGATAAGGCAACTGAGACACAGAGAAGGTAAAGCAACTTGACCTACATCAGAACTGGGTCTGAATCCAGGCAGCCTGCCTCCTAGCCTGTACACTGATTTCTCCACTCTATTAGGGATTGCCTGGGCCATAGTAAGTTATGAGGAGGGCCCTGCCCATGTGAAGATCACTTCTACAGCTTGCAGAATATTTCCTTAAGTATTATCTTATATAAGCCTCACATCTAAATCATTTTTATAGATTGAGTTAAATAGCTTAAATATCTTAGTTAAGATTATCCAGCTACTCAGTGATAGGGATTACTCATACTCCAGCCATATATCTTTCCACTGCAAATCACTGCCTTTTTGGGTGAACTGATTGGTGCTTAGTGGCAATCTCCTCTCACCTCACCTCAATGCCCGCCTTTGCTTCATTTTGAGGATAGAGGAATGTCTAAACCATAAAGTTACATCCATGATGAAAATCTTCTAGGAAAATTGGTGTCTTATTTGATGTTTTCAACAGTTGGTTTCTCAGAGAATCTTTAATCAATACTGCTGAAAGGGGTCCTAACCCTTACCTATATTAGACCTTTGACTGCTCATTGAATGATTTCACAGGTCCCCATGTAAGAAAACTGTTTTTTTTAATGTAGCCTGTGGCTAAAAGGAATCCAACCAAATATTTCAAAGATATTAAAGATGCAGTTATCTTGATCGTTCATTTTAGACATGTCCGTAGCCATGTCGCACTGTTACCCATGGTGGGTTTATTTGCCAAAGACTTGGCATCTAGTAAGAGACACTTGACTAATAAGATAAAAGACAGTCTGCTAATGAAGAGACTCATGCTTTATCCATGTCAGATCCCAGTGGTGATGGTCTCTGTTTATCAAAGAACTGATTCAATGTCATTTCTTATTTCCCAGCTTCTCAGAGACCACCTGTAATATTTGGACTTCCAGTGCCCTTTCTTTTCCCCCTCCAGTTTTATACTTGCTTTTTCATCTCTGCAAATTGGGAGTTTTCAAATACAACTTGAAATTTGAGTGGAAAAAGCAAGACTCTGAGAGTTGTACGCCTAAGGCAAATTAGTGGAGCATCTCTAGTTAATACTTAGGTGCTGAAAATTAATGAGTCACTGCCTCTCAGATCTTCCAGAACACACCCTTAGGCTGCTGCATCATTAAGATTTTGAAATCATCCATTGCATTTTACTCAGGAAATATCTTAGCCTTCTAAAGTAAGCTGCTTCAGTTGTGGGAATGTCCTTTCTTCCTCCCTGTGCATCCTCAAAACAGACCTTGGCACCATTCTGGTTCTGTGGATTCTCCCTTTATCCTGGTGACTTTTCCCCAAGAAAGCTGCAAGCTGTGGAGATGGCTCAAAATGAGCTTTTAAAAATCCAAACCTGAAAGCAGAAAGGGCTCTCAAAGGCCTATGTGTGGAACCTTCTATGAGCAAGGTTACCCAGTTTGTAACTTTACTAGGGGAACTCAGTTTTTTTCTTCCTCAAAGAAAAGCTACTGTGGTATCAGAATGTCAAAGCTCCACTGACCCACGAATCATGGTTTGGAAGGACTATTTCAATCAGCACAGGATTATAGAGTCCAGCTCTTTGCAAGGAATAGCTCAGTAGCAGTCAGAGCCTTTGGACCTCAACTGAGGGGACTGTTTCATGAAATAGTGAGTTCCTAAGGATCTCTAGGGACAGTCAAGTAGGGGTTGGATGACCTGTTGGTTGGAATGCTGTCAGAAGTTTAGAGTGACAGAGATTTGAGCTTGATGGCTGTTAAAAGTCTCAAGCAGCCTTAAAAGTTTAGGACTTTACGTATTTCTCTAATGGCAGATCTATGCGAGAAAGCAAACTCGGCAAATGATTGGATAATGTGAATGGTGAAAATAGCCTATGAATTTTTTCAGGCAAAGTTCTCCTAATCTTATTTTTATTGAATTAAATCTGTATAGTTCTAACAGCTAAGGACTGATCAAGATCTGAACCTAAGAGAATATCTTGGTAAAGTGAAGTTCCATAGGAAAGTATTCAGTAGTTGAAATCTAGATACCTCACTCACTGGTCTTTTCTGTCCATAACCAAATTCCACTGTCTTTTTGTCCCTTGGATCCCCCTTCAAGGAAGAATGTGCCTTTTAGCCGCAAGGAGTGCAATGAGCTGACAGCTTGTGAGCTAAGGCTATATTCTTCCTGGGCAGCTCCTAAGCAGTAACTGTATACAGAGACAGTTTCGGCTGAGAGTTTGTTATCTCTGCATTGCAGTTTGTGGTTCTCCCTGCTCCGTTCTGCTTCCTTTCCCCATTCCTTTCTTCGAGGTCAGCTCTGCACTGCCCTCTGAAGGCCCTCCCTGCCCATCCTATTTCTGCCCTCCTTTATCTTTCACAGGCGTTACACTCCTAACTCCACCTCACATCTTGTTCCCAGAGGTTCCGAAGTAATGCAGTCCCATATGTGCTCTCAGGCACCATGCTGCAATGTCACAACCTCTACGCACTATTTTTTTTCAATCACCTTATTCAACAGCTTCTTAGCCAATAGTATCTCTTTTTGTGTGATTCTGGGCAAGCTTGGAATCCCTGCCTCCCAGAGTGTTCAAGCAGAAAGGAAACTCTCCAACAGACCACCTCACTTTACAGAGGAGGTAATTGAGGCCCAGAGATTAGGGCAGACTTGCCAAAGGTCATAGAACAAGGGAGTAGCAAAGTTAAAATCAGTTCGGTGCTCTTCTAGTGTGGCACTTCCAAAAATTCTGTCCAACATGGTCCTACATTTGCGACAAGGGATCTGCCTTCTTGGCCTGAGTAGACATTTTTTTTGGAAGTTCTGAAACCCTTGTCCAGAATCAGCATCTTTAATCTCTGCTCAATTTGACACATTTAATAGCTCATTAAAGCTGAACTATGCTCACTATCCAGCTACTTAGGAACTATGTTCAACTCTTATTTTGTCCAATTTCTGAGTCTAGTGACTAGGCTTCCACCATAGAAAACTTTGCATGAAATAAAGTGTCAGGGACCTCCCTGTATCTTTGTATCTTTCCCTCCCTGTATCCTTGTACCCTTGCTGTTCTGGGTTTTCTATGGGGAGCCAACTAAGTGCATCTTTTTATTACTGCCCAGGGCTTCTGCCCTGTTTTTCTGCCTCCCTTCCTATCCCAGGAAACAAAACCAGAGAGTAACTAAGAAGGAAACCTGAGGGCTTCCTCATCTTGCTCCTTGGACCCTTGGTCAGTGCTAGCAGAACATATTATTTAAAAGGATAGGTTTTGAAGGCAACAAAACCTCTCTGTGCCCAAGTCCCTATCCTAAAGGGTTAAGATGGTGATGATTAGAGATAATGCATGTAAAACACATTAAGCACTTAATAAATGCTAGCCAGTCTAGGGGCCAGCTTCCAGCACATTTCATCCATGGGATTTCTCCTGTCCGTCTTAGCTCTACAGAGCTAAAGAGGGTTCCTGAGCAGAAGGCAGCCATTCTCAAGAGAGCAAAATGAGGCCCTTGAATATTCCAACAGGTCTCATTTTTTTTTAACATCTTTATTGGAGTATAATTGCTTTACAGTGATGTGTTAGTTTCTGCTTTATAACAAAGTGAATCAGTTATACATATACATATGTTCCCATACCTCTTCCCTCTTGCATCTCCCTCCCTCCCACCCTCCCTATCCCACCCCTCTAGGTGGTCACAAAGCACTGAGCTGATCTCCCTGTGCTATGCGGCTGCTTCCCACTAGCTAGCTATTTTACATTTGGTAGTGTATATACATCCATGCCACTCTCTCACTTTCTCACAGCTTACCCTTCCCCTTCCCCATATCCTCAAGTCCAATCTGTAGTAGGTCTGTGTCTTTATTCCCATCTTGTCCTTATGTTCTTCAGGACCTTTTTTTTTTTAGATTCTATATATATGTGTTAGCATATGGTATTTGTTTTTCTCTTTCTGACTTACTTCACTCTGTATGACAGACTCTAGGTCCATCCACCTCACTACAAATAACTCAATTTCATTTCTTTTTATGGCTGAGTAATACTCCATTGTATATATGTGCCACATCTTCTTTAACCATTCATTTGTTGACGGACACTTAGGTTGCTTCCATGTTCTGGCTATTGTAAATAGAGCTGCAATGAACATTTTGATACATGACTCATTTTAAATTATGGTTTTCTCAGGGTATATGCCCAGTAGTGGGATTGCTGGGTCGTATGGTAATTCTACTTTTAGATTTTTAAGAAACCTCCATACTGTTCTCCATAGTGGCTGTATCATTTTATATTCCCTCCAACAGTGGAAGAGCGTTCCCTTTTCTCCACACCCTCTCCAGCATTTATTGTTTGTAGAGTTTTTGATGATGGCCATTCTGACTGGTGTGAGATGATATCTCATTGTAGTTTTGATTTGCAATTCTCTAATGATTAATGATACTGAGCATTCTTTCATGTGTTTCTTGGCAATCTGTATATCTTCTTTGGAGAAATGTCTATTTAGGTCTTCTGCCCATTTTTGGATTGGGATGTTTGTTTTTTTGTTATTGAGCTGCATGAGCTGCTTGTAAATTTTGGAGATTAATCCTTTGTCAGTTGCTTCATTTGCAAATATTTTCTCCCATTCTGCGAGTTGTCTTTTGGTCTTCTTTATGGTTTCCTTCGCTGTGCAAAAGCTTTGAAGTTTCATTAGGTCCCATTTGTTTATTTTTCTTTTTATTTCCGTTTCTCTAGGAGATGGGTCAAAAAGGATCTTGCTGTGATTTATGACACAGAGTGTTCTGCCTATGTTTTCCTTTAAGAATTTGATAGTGTCTGGCCTTACATTTAGGTCTTTAATCCATTTTAAGTTTATTTTTGTGTATGGTGTTAGGGAGTGTTCTAATTTCATTCTTTTACATGTAGCTGTCCAGTTTTCCCAGCACCATTTATTGAAGAGGCTGTCTTTTCTCCACTGTATATTCTTGCCTCCTTTATCAAAGATAAGGTGACCATATGTGCGTGGGTTTATCTCTGGGCTTTCTATCCTGTTCCATTGATCTATCTTTCTGTTTTTGTGCCAGTACCATACTGTCTTGATTACTGTAGCTTTGTAGTATAGTCTGAAGTCAGGGAGCCTGATTCCTCCAGCTCCATTTTTCTTTCTCAAGATTGCTTTAGCTATTCGGGGTCTTTTGTGTTTCCATACAAATTGTGAAATTTTTTGTTCTACTTCTGTGAACAATGCCAGTGGTAGTTTGATAGGGATTGCATTGAAACTGTAGATTGCTTTGGGTAGTAGAGTCATTTTCACAATGTTGATTCTTCCAATCCAAGAGCATGGTATATCTCTCCATCTATTTGTATCATCTTTAATTTCTTTCATCAGTGTCATAATTTTCTTCATACAGGTCTTTTGTCTCCTTAGGTAGGTTTATTGCTAGATATTTTATTCTTTATGTTGCAGTGGTAAATGGGAGTGTTTTCTTAATTTCACTTTCAGATTTTTCATCATTAGTGTGTAGGAATGCTAGAGATTTCTGTGCATTAATTTTGTATCCTGCTACTTTACCAAATTCATTGATTAGCTGTAGTAGTTTTCTGGTAGCATCTTTAGGATTCTCTATGTATAGTATCATGTCATCTGCCAACAGTGACAGCTTTACTTCTTCTTTTCCGATTTGGATTCCTTTTATTTATTTTTCCTCTCTGATTGCTGTGGCTAAAACTTCCAAAAGTATGTTGAATAATAGTGGTGAGAATGGGCAACATTGTCTTGTTCCTGATCTTAGTGGAAATGGTTTCAGTTTTTCACCGTTGAGGACGATGTCCAACAAGTCTCATTTTTATAATTCCTTCTAAAAGCATCACATCCCATTCTCCCATGTTTTGGAGTGGGATTCCTGCCTGTTATTCTCTCTGCCCTAGTGCAAAAGACTCCTTTACTTCTTCCCACTCTTTCTCTGTCTGTTACTAACTGGTGATGAATTTGTTGATACTTTGGGCCCATCTCCTCCCCAGTGTTGGTTCTGTCTGGCATCTCCCCAGCAGCTCTTTGTGCCATCCTCCATGCCTCTCAACATTTTTGGTCCCCTTGAGGAGAGGGTGGATGGGAAGACTCCCTCTCTGCTCTTCAGACATCCTGGTGGTAAAGCTATTTGGGCACATTCAATGATCTCTCAAGAAAAAGTCATGGGATTCCCCTCAAATTCCTTATTTCCATCTCCAAGGGTTGGCCAGAAATGCCTACAGAAAATGACATGGGAGCATGAAAGAATCCTGTGTCCTTACCTTTCTTCTATTCCTCTTGGACTGCTTCCCCTCTCACAGTTCCCTGAACCCATGGTTCCAGTAAGGGTGATAGGGGATATAGACAGAGGGTCTTCCATTTCCTCATTGATGTTGCAGCCTGATGTGAGGTCAAGGCTAAAGAAGTGGTTCAAAACATTTCTTTTTTCTGTTTTTAAGCTATTTTGATCTTGCAACAAACACAAATCCAAGAATAAAGGTAACATCCCATCATATAGTGTGATAAGGCAGCAACATGTTGAGAAAGAAAGGGCATCTGAACCCTGGTTCAACTTGGGCTCTGCCTCTAAGTAGCCCCTTCTGCTCTGTGGACCAGTTTTCCATGTATACAATTAGGAAGTTGGACTAGATAGAGAGCTTCATGAGGGTAGGCCTATGCCTCAGTGATCTTTTACTTTTCCAGCATCTACTACAAGTCTTGGCACATAGTAGATACTCATGATATGTTGTCTGGCTTTCAAGACTTTTCCAATGCCAACATTCTATGATGAGTGATTCAAAGATGTCCCCTGTGACACTGAGCTAAGAAAGCCAGTTTTCAGCAAAGGGAGGACTGAGAAGTAGTTGATGAGTCTCCCAGGATCACTGATCCATCCTTTGGGGGCTCTTATCTATTTTTGGCATAAGATAACAGGACTGCGAGACTGTTGATAATTACTTTTGCTGCCCCAGGCCTGCCCTGTCCTCCCCTGCTTCCTCTTCACCTTGCCTGATCCAGGTACTCTTGCTTTAAAGTGTATTTAAGCATTCGTATAATATTGTAAATGAGTGAAAATTCTGATTTAAGGGATCAATTTGATACACAAGGTGTATCCACTCTAAACACGTTCTGGTTGAAATTTGGTTTCGAAATCCTTGTGGACAAGCATCTTGTTTAACACTCCAGAAGCCCTGGGAGATTTCCCAGTTGAACCAGGAGGCATTCTGAATAGCTAACTTAGGGTCCGGTTTGAGGGGGAAAAATTCATCCCAAGTACCCATCACAGAATGAGGTCATAATATCTAGCACATTTTCCCAGTGTTATTTTAGAACTTATTGCTAATAAAATTAGTAAATCTATTGAATACATAATCTGTATAAAATCTTGTTATATTATAAAATGTGCTTTTGAGAATAAATTGTTTCTTTCCCATCAGGAACACTTATCTATTTTTTGTAGTGCTACACAATGGGAAAATATGATATAAATATAATATAATGTAATATAATTCTATAAACAGATTTTCCCTTAACACAACTCTTTATGACAACATCAGATATATCAATCAAAGAAATATTAAGGAAATTGTTCTTGTGTGCAAAAATGAACATTCAGTCTTGGGCTTTTTTACATGACTCATGGATATTTGTTGCCAGTGTTTTAATTCAATCTCTATTCAAAGGCCTCCAATAGTCACAAAAAGTAATTAGTGATAATATATCAGGAGAAGCATCAGGATTTACACTCCAGTTGTTATTGAGCAACACACAGTTTGAAGGAAGAAGGGCAGGTATGTTCTGGAATTGTCCAGAAACCTCATTAAATTAAGAGAGTTTTGCCAATTACCGCATGAAATGTGCTTTGAATGGGTTAATCCACCATGAGTTGGAGAAAGAATATTTAAGGCAGAGAATGCGAGAATACAAGAAAATGTGACTTTGGAAGACTTTAGCAAATCCCTAGGCCTGGGGCAACATACTTTCACACAAAAGTTTAAACAGAACAGAAACTGTTTATCACACACGAATTGCTTTATCCTCACACAGTTGTAACAAAAACTCATAGAAGTATATGCCTTTTTGCAGCCCCCTTTTACCTGCCTCCACGCCATAAGATGGAAGGAACTACAGATGCAGGCGAGGTGAAAAGTTAGTGACTATTGCCACATGCCAGTAGGTCAAGTCTAGTTTTAAGGATAAAGGTACTACTCAGGAAGACAGACATAAACACATACTTTATGTTTAAATGACCATGAAGAAAGAGGGTCTGCAGATGCTAGGGCCTTTTCCCCCACCTCATGTTTCTTCAGGGGTGACTTGGGGCATTTGGAGCCTGGGCATCATTCTTATTGCTCAGCATTAACTCATTGGCAGCCCCAGGAAGCAAATTCTGTGTTATTTCAGACATTTCTCAAGGGAAACAAATCAGTCTTCCCATATTTTGTCTCACAGCATCCTCAGGCCGACCCTGAGATTGGGCAGAGATTCCTGTCCTGATTTTTCACATGATGTAACTGAGCCTCAGAGAGGTTAAGCGACTTGCCCAAGACAAAATAGTCAGTGGTGAAAGCTGAATTTGAAAGTGGTTCTGATTTCACTCTTGCCTTGATAGTAGCTCGCGCAATAGACCCATTTTCCGGAGTTGATCTGCTTCATCCTTGGCCTCAGACACAAAATAGTGCAGCAAATAAAATGGAATCAATGGACTTAGAACCTCTCTTAAGGTAACTCTTTTTAATTTTTTTTTATTGAAGTATAGTCGATATACAACGTTGTGTTAGTCTCTGGTGTACAGCAAAGTGATTCAGTTATACATGTATACATGTATATTCTTTTTCATATTCTTTTCCATTATGTTTTATCACAGGATATTGAATAGAGTTCCCTGTGCTGTACAGTAGAACCTTGTTGTTTATCCATCCTATATATAATAGTTTGCATCTGCTAATCCCAAACTCCCAATCCATCCCTCCCCTCCCTGCCTCCCCCCGGCAACCACAAATCTGTTCTCTACGTCTGTGAGTCTGTTTGTTTCATAGATAAGTTTATTTGTGTCATATTTTAGATTCCACATATAAGTGATATCATGTGGTATTTGTCTTTCTCTGACTGCCTTCACTTAATATATAATCTTTAGGTCCGTCCATGTTGTTGCAAATAGCATTATTTCATTCTTTTTTATGGCTGAGTAGTATTCCATTGTATATATACACCACATCTTCTTTATCTTCTTTATCCATTCATCCACGGGTCTCCAACCCCCAGACCATGGAACGGTACTGGTCCGTAGCCTATTAGGAACCAGGTTGCACAGCAGGAGGTGAGCGGTGGGCAATCAAGTGAAGCTTCATCTGCCGCTCCCCATTGCTCACATTACCACCTGAATCATTCCCACCCCACCCCCCATCTGTGGAAAAATTGTCTTCCATGAAACTGGTCCCTGGTGCCAAAAAGCTTGGGGACCACTGCACTCATCTGTCGATGGACATTTAGGTTGCTTCCATGTCTTGGTTATTGTAAATAATGCTGCTGTGAACATTGGGGTGCATGTATCTTTTTGAATTAGAATTTTCTCTGGATATATGCCCAGGAGTGGGATTGCTGGATACCATGAAAACTATTTTTAGTTTTTAAAGGAACCTCCATACTGTTCTCCATAGTAGCTGCACCAATTTACGTTCCCACCAACAGTGTAGAGGGTTCCCTTTTCTCCACACCCTCTCCAGCATTTATTGTTTGTAGAGTTTTTCAAGATGGCCATTCTGACCGGTGTGAGGTGGTAAGATAACCCTTATGTTGAGCAAATTGATAGACTGTCCAGATTCCCTCTTCCTACAACTCTTGGTTCAAAATTTTTCATTGGACATTTTTTTCTAGGCCTTAATCTTAGAGGTATGGTCGTTTTTCTGGCTCTGAAGACTTTCTTTGTCAATATCCAGAAAAATTACCAAAGCTCTGTAAATTCGATTGATCCACTTATCTCAGTTTGCACTGGGAGCTAGCTGTTACTTGGAGAGCTCTGGTATCCCAGGGCTGATGGGCAGGCCAGACCTGCATAAATCCTTTTGTGTTTCAAGGGTGTAGGGTGGGAAGACCTAGTTGTGTAAGGTGTAGAGGTCCCAGGGAGCAGGATGACTGTCCTGGTGGCAAACTCTGTTTGCCCAGAGCCTCCAGGCCAGCTCCTGTTCCATATCCCTGAAGTGTGGGCTAGGCCAAGTCATGGAAAACTCCAGAGGAAGATAGAAAAGAAGGAAGAATCTGTTCCCAGGACACTGTACAATATGAAGGGGAGAAGGTAGTGCTCACACCAAGACCCACAGTGTGCAAGAAGTTGGTGGCCCCAGTTCTGCACTGTGAGTGGGTGCATGTTATCTTGCCATTTAGACATTTAACAAGCTATTGCTCTCTCCTTGACAATATCTATACACGGAAGCAAGAATCAGTCACTTCCAGCTTCTTGGTGATGTTTGCTAAATAATCCATCAAATGACTGAAAGGCTAATCCAATTTGGTGGGTATGATGATGAAGTACAGTTGTCTGAGTCATTTGCGTCATGTACTGAAGAGTTGATGAGGACCAAACTGCCAAAATAATTGACTGAAGAAGACAGATATGTTGTGGTGTGACTTTTGGGCACAGAAGAGGGAACAAGGTCCCAGAGACATGAAGAAAACAGATTCTAGCTCGACCCTGGAAAGATCCTACCAATAACACTGCAGACATTGGTATGGACTGACTCCATGAGAGAAGCGGCACCTGCCATGTCCCAGGCAGTGCTTATAGATGCTTGGCCCCTCTGGCAAGGACTCTGTGGAGGAGATTCCAATTTCAGGTGAGAGGCTGAGCTGAGTTCCGTTTCCTCAAGTATCCTACCGTTACTGTGACTACTAAACTATGCCAGCTTATCCTCTATCCCAAGGACTGCCCAAGAAAAGACCATTATGAGGATTCCAAGATATGGAACTGGTTTTGCAAGTGGCAAATGTTGTGTTCTGTGTAAATAGGGTCTGAGTTTCTCCTTGGAGAGAAATGATGTATTTAGGTTGGTGATTGTAAATTTTTTGAGGTAAGGGACAAAGTCTTTTTTTTTTTTGAAGTATAGTTGATTTACAATGTTGTATTACTTTCAGGTATACAACACAGTGATTCAGTGATATATATATATATATATATATATATATATATATATATATATACACACACATATATATATTCTTTTTCAGATTCTTTTCCCTTATAGTTTATTACAGAATATTGAGTATATTGAGTAGAGTTTCCTGTGCTATACAGTAGGTCCTTGTTGGTTATCTATTTTATATATAGCAGTGTGTATATGTTAATCCCAAACTCTTAATTTATCAGCCCCCCGACCATGTCTTATTCATCTGCTTTGTGTAAGACGCTTCACAGGGCTCTTAAAGGGGATATGAAGGTGAGCAACGTCTGTCCCAAAAGTCACTATGGCCTTTGGGAGGAGGTGGTCAGCACACTCCATAAAAATCTTGTAAACAGCACGAATCACTTTGCCTTCTTAATTGCTCACAGCTTAATAAGGCAGATAATAAAAATTGGAGCATTTTTCATAAGTAAAAGTGTCAGAAGAACACAAGTCATCCCCAATTTACTAGTAAGTAGACTGTGTACCAAAAGCTTATTGATACGTCCCATGTTTGGAACTCTGAAGATGTTCCTCCGTGGAGGCACTGTATTTGGTTATGGCTGGACCAGTCCATCAAAAGCTACGTAAGCCACGATGGAGCAAATATCCAGGCCTAAGGGCACCAACGGGAGTTCTAGAATGGAAGCCAGAAGTTACTTTCATGGAGTGGAAAGAAAAGGAGACCCTTACCCCAAATTAGTAATGGGACAAGTCACTTCAATTCAAGTACCATTCCTAAGGAGCCCACTGTGCTTAGCACTAGAGAGGGATTTTGGACAGGAGCTTGTCTGGTGTTTTCTTTATGTTATAATTGACTGGGTTGTCTCCTTCCACCCTCTTTCCTGGTCTTCAGTGGTCTCAGGCTGTACTAAGTGACATTCACTTCTTTCTTTAGGGTTGCTCCCTAATTATCTCTAGTGAAAAAAACTCGGGGCAGTTACAGTGCAACCCAGTGTTAGGAGGCAAGAAATCAAATTGAACAAATTCACCTTGAAAGTGGAGCTAACAAGTAGGCAGCTCAACTCACTCTTCCATCCACTCCCGGGGTGCCCCTCTTACTCTACTATCCTGCCAAACCTACATGCTCTGAGACAACATCAAGTTATTTTCACAAAAATTTTCACCACAGCTGAATGGGACTGCAGCTAGGGCTCAAGGGCAAACGTGGAGTGAGAAGGCATTGAGATCATCATTCGTAAGTCAGGGACTAGATTTAGCCTGATGCATCCATTGTATCCTTATCTTTTCTCTGTCTGTCTCTCTGTCTGTCTCTCTGTCTCTCTCTGTCTCTGTCTCTGTCTCTGACTCTGTCTCTCTCTCTCTCTCTCTCTCTCTCTCTCTCTCTCTCTATATATATATATATATATATA